>NW_019392794.1:1698086-2298086 GCF_000648675.2 Cimex lectularius
TAGCCTAGGTAATATAAAAGTACGAAGTATTTCAACCCAATAAATTAAGTACGCATATAAATTAAATAACCTTACTTCCCTGGAAAAGTGGCCCAAACAAGGAGGGTAATACAGATGTAAAACAGATAACATTTTATTCTATGTTTTACTGACTTTGGGTCTGTCTTAATATGTTATATTTATAGTATTGTCCGGTATCGTGTCAGATTTTTTCAGGTACGGAAGTTTTTACTTTGAAACGATCAGTTTCGCTTGGCCCACGATACGAACTCGGAGTTCTGCCCACCAACAGTTCAGTGCACCCGCTCAAAAAGTACCTTGTTATTAACGAGAACCGCTTTTCAAAATTGTGTACATTCCTGCGGTTAGCGTGTTTTATTTATTGGCTATATGAAAAAAATTCGTGACGCATTGTTTGTTGTTATATTGAATTGATTTGACCCAATATTCAAACCGTATACATACTATTTTGAGCAAAATAGTAATAATTTTATTTCGCTTCCTTTGCTTGTTTTAATACTCTCTGATATACTGTATAAATATTTTTTAATTTATACAGTACCTCACGGCTAATTTAATAATTGAGTTCGACAGCTTCACCACATACATAATATATCAACTTGCCGCAATTCGTGAATTGATTAGTCGATTAGTTAATAGATTGATTAATTTCGTATAACGGTGATACACTTTCAAAATTTAGACCTTATTTTAAAAAGAAACGGTTTTGTAATTAACTTATATCTCAGACCGACAGTCATATCCCGTCTTTGATTTCTTACAATTTTAAAACCATTTCTGATCCATGCAATCCTGCTTAAATTCTGTATTTTGGAATTGATTTTTAATTATCAATTTGATTCTTAGATAAACAACTACAATCTACCCTCCTGCCTCAGAATTCATCAAGTCAATACCATCAGGTTGGTTGATGTTACGGTTACTTTTCTGTATCTACACATAATGATGATGATGTCAAGAGAACACTTCGAAGCAATTCCCCAAGCACTGCAGCATTCTCGCTGATTGTAATTTTCCCAGTTCTTTAATTCAGTTTAATTGACTCGATACTTCTATTAAAAACTGAGCCTAGGTATGATCTTGTAGACCATAGTAGGCCAGTTGGTGTGCTTCTTAATTACCCAGAATCCTTTTGTGCCATGGTATGCAAGATATATTAAATTATGTTTTCCCTGGTTTTGGAAATAATGGTTGCAAGCAATGTCTATTTTGCTGTGACTTTTTTACAACACGTAGTTCTACTAGGCTCTCTTTTGAATTTATTTTTGTCAGTCTAGCCCCTTGTCCGCGTCGTGCATATAGTTGAGGGCTATGTAAATGTTCTTATTCTCCGCAGCAAACAATTTGTTTCCTTCTTCTTCAACACGATCCAGTGATGGTCTCTTGATCAAGAGTGTTCGTAAGTGAAAAAGTAGTCGATACTTCTAATAACGGAAACAGAAAACCGCAGTAAAACAGGTAACACAGCGATGAGAAATTTTGATGAAATTAGTTGGTTCACCTACATAATTAAAGTATTCATCCTAAGACATTGAAATATTGCATTTGGCAGACCGTTAACGTGTTATTTTGCTTTGTTTTCCATCTTAAAATCTTTACTACCCAATCCACTACACTGAAGCTAATGTTACCCTACCTTGGTCCTAGTCTCTGTTCAGCATACATCAGTATATTCTATGTTCTTCTTATTGTTATATTAATTGTTATTATAATATTCTTACTGTTATTTTTCTTCTTCTTCTTATTTTATATCCGTATTATTCTTATATTATTCTCTATTGACATCAATTCCGATACTCCTCACATATGCAGAATAATACAACCATCCTTTCAAAAAGACCACGCCCAGAAGTAATCTTTTCAAATCTCCATAATCTTTCCTCTTTGATAGGATGGTTCAAGACTCAACGAAAAAAATCTGAGCAAATAATTTCACCCTTCGTCGTATCACCTCTCTCCAAATAGGCTACAACTCTGTTCCACTCTCCGCAAGCAATGCCGTCCGCTAATCGAAATAAAAGACTTATTTGGAACCTCCATACCTGATTCAAAACAATAGAACTGAACAGACAATATAAACTACTCAAAAGACTACTTGACAACAATCGAAACTGTGTGAGTGATAAGTTTGCGAACAAATCAAAACGTGTTACGACTGCAAAATTATTTCCATCTCCTTCAACAGAAAACAATAGATAACCTCTACAATATGTTTGAATACTTTAACATAGAAAACGAACATTTGTTTTTGTTGATGTTATTTATTTATAAAGAAACACGAATTTATCGGGCTGAGTTAGAATATCTCTCTAGCTTGATAGAATTCGCCCTGGTCCGCCGTTTATCGATTTGAATTTTCAGATTAGTCATTAGAAATCTCTTTATTTAGATAGTGCAGTAAGATTGGTGAACATTGTTTATCGTGAGTTATGCTTTTTAACCAGCTTGACATTATCACTACGTTAGGAGTACATAAGTTTTTCAACATTTGCAAATCCACTGTACCTTTTATATTAGTAAAGGCATGCTTAATTTTATCTGTTATTCTGTATGAACGCGTTACGTTTTGCACTTAGAAAAAATTCAATATAGCTACGTACCTTCGTCCGACCGGTGCCGGAGTTTCTGCGTGCTTCATTACCTGATGCTCTAAATAATTCTCGTCGTCCGCCGGACCAGGTGAAGCCTCTACTCGTAAAAGCGTACCCACTGTAAATAAACCATAGTATCGCCCTGGAGCTTTTTACGACACGCACTCCTCCTTTTAAAGCTCAGAAAGAATACACTGGCGACTGTGTAAATGTATTTTGCTTACCGTCCTGAAACGGGTTTAAAGCAAACACAGTGACGATAATTTTGTGAAATTGTGCTGTGATTTCACGAACTGGCGTTGGGACTGAGTCAAACTGAAATTAGGGGAAAATAGGCGGACCTGAACATGACTGCTTCACGTATTTCCATAACGCTTAATTTGTTAAAACTTGTTAAATACAGATTTTTATATAAATACATACACCGTGGGTTTCACTTTTCGTCGCAACAGCAAAAAATTCCTGTTGCGTTGATTATACGAACATGAAATCTACTTTTAAGTCCTTTGTACCGTTACTTACATGCTGGTGAACTACTGTTACCTACAATTGATTCGTTAATTTAAATGATCGAACAGATTTCCTTCTGCGCCAACACAATAGCCTAGCCGATCATAATCATGATCGTTGGATGTTGTAAATTAGAATGGGAGTTGTTGTTTTACATGCGTTTTATACAGCAACTTGTAGAGTTAGTCCATTTTTTTAAAACCGTCAAAATTACGATAAATGGAACTGGAAAAGAGCGAGAGAGAGAAAGAGAGAGAGAGAGAGAGAGACATTTTATTTAACCTCGCAAACTAGGTGTCATGGACTTTTCTGTCTCTTAACGTGAGTTATGTTGTACATTATACATACAATTTATGGAGACTCTTTTGGTCTTTTACAAATAGAGTACAAGTAAATAGGTTTTACATATTTTTTTATTATATATTTCACGTTACAAATTTTTGATAGTCATGACTTTAAATTAATTAACCAATTAGTTTTTAATTTTCATTATTATTACGGTTTCTTAGAGAACACAAAAAGACATAATATAGATAATATTAATTAATTTATGTTTCTATGATTTTATGATATTGTTAATTATTTTCCATCAGATATTTTAGATATATTCTTTTGGAAGTGCGAATACTGCTCCCAGAGGAGTATTCATAATACTTGGAATATTATTAAACATCTTTATGGTCGTAATTAAGAAAGTGTTGGAGTATATTTTAGTTCTATGAATTGAAATTTCAAATATATTGTTTGGTCTTAAGTTTAATGTTTTAATTTTGCTATTGTATTTAACAAATAGACAGTTCGGTTGTTTAGTGTGTATAATTTTAAACATTGTTGTTAAGAAGGTCGTTTTTTGTCACGTATATTATGTTAACATAATCATACTTTTAAATTTATCATATATAGTACTCTCGTTTTTTAGTCTTAAAATGAATCTAACATATGCATTTTGTGTTGTTTGTGTATCACGTTTGTTTGTATCACACAAATCAGGTATTATAGATGAACTGTATCGCAAATGAGGTGCGAGCGATTTAACTAATTTCTTTCTAACAGCAAGTGCAAAAGTGAATAGATTTTACTAACAAGTCTAGTTTGTTTTATCCAATTGAGTTTATGGTTTATTGGTCTAAACCATGATTTTGTGCACATTCATTTAGAGTTAGTAGATCCTGGTCAACTTTAACAATTGCTTTATTTATACTTTGAGCTTATGTAAATATTAAGATTATCGGCGAACATTCCATGATCACATTTAGATATGGCACTGTTAATTTTATTGACATACAAAACGAACAGTGAGGCTGACAGATTTGTTCCTTGTGGAACTCCATGGTTTATACTTTCCCGAGATGAAGATTCATTTTTTCATGTTTTCATGTACATCGTTCTATTAGTATAAATATAGGATGAGAACCATTAATAGTGTTATTAGTAAAATTAAATGATTTTAAAATAGCAAACAATAGTTGATGATTTATACTATTAAATGCATGTTTAAAATTAATGGTTGTAAGAATAGTTAGGTTGAGAGAGAGAGAAAGAGAACGAGAGAGAACCCAGCAAAGGGTCTTCGAACTTTTCAGGTAGGGAAATTCGTTATATCGTAATTTCGGGCTACACTGCTGGCAACACTGATTCCAGTCTGTGAGGTTGTTTAAGTTTGGATTTTTGGGTGTTGAAGCGGAATATAAAATAAGTTTTCTAATCGTGATTGATTGATCTATTGACAAGAGATAAAATTTTTGCTGCTACAACGAAAAATCAAACACAACCTATATACACCTTCATTGCCGTTTACGTGCATTGTTGGAAACAATGATGTAAATCATATAAATTGAAGAGACAATAATGTTATTATGTAGAACATTTCTACCTGTTTTATATTAGTATATAAAGAAATAGGCGTTTCATTTGATTGGTGTAATTTTGTCGGAAGTATGTACGTGTGCTTAACTATGTGACATTTAATTGAATATAATGCGTAGTCAAAACAGAAATTGAATACGTGAGCATAATCGCATAAGTCTGCACGAGAGTGTTACGAGACCCTTTGCAGGAACTGACCTAATTTCCCCGAGACAAGTCGACTCCCCCGCCGAGTTGATCGCCAACGCCGTCATCCCGATGCCAAACAAGTCCGACCTCGGCCAATATGATGGCGCAAACGCGTCCCGGTTTGTTTACAGCTCTCATTCGAACTGTGATGACCGCATTCGAATGCGCAATCCAATCGAATTTCATTTCGGAGAGGGTGGAAGAGTCTGGCGTTCAAACTGGTCTATAAAATTTCATCCTCTTATTGAGTGTTCCATCAATTAATTTGATTGTGGCATTAAAAGTTCTTAATGGTTAGAATAGTTCCAATAATCCACGAACAGCACGAAAAGTTAACTTCAATGACGAAATAAACTATATACATATTTCTTTATAAGTACATATAGTTTCTGGTATATTTTTTCTAAACTAAAGCAACTAAAACTAACTAGGAATTTGCTGCAAATCAAGTGGGCAAGAGTCCGTCAGAACTATTTCAAACCACGATCCTTATTCAACGACGCTATTCATTATAGTCTCATTCGAAATAGCCATCCATTTCATTCGCAGCCATCAAATTGCACAAAATCTGAACATTCATCAACATACATATAATTTTATTAGCACTAGATTTTTACATGTCAAATTTTTTTAATTTAAGACCTAACATGTAAAGTAGTAAAATGGAGATTGTTTTCAACTACGCAAAAGACGAGAAACCTATTCAACAATAAAATTTGCTTTTATGGAACTCCTGCGTGTCTATGGGAAAAGAATTATCCATGGCCACCATGGCCATAAGAGGGTCAGCATTGTCCAAACCAAATGGTAAACCGTTACCTACTTGGAGGAATAAAAAAGAGAAGACCAAAAGAAAGACTTGAATCCACAGTGAAATTGATCAGGTATCCGCTAGAAGGAAGACACCTCGAAGACAGAACTCTCTTGCGAGATAGTTCGATATGTTCCCAATTTGTTTATTTATGTTGCATTCTTATTGGCAGGACTGCTACAAATATCAGAGTGAAATAAGCAATCAAAATTTTGAGTTTAGACTGAGACTGTAAAAGAATTCGTGTGTTGTGCGAGTCAGCATTTGTGCTATGTACTTGAGGTGTACTTTTGCTTTTATTAGGAGAAAATGAGTTGTTTAAGATTAAATTGAATTAAATTGAAATTAAAATCAATTTAATCATTAGTAAAATTAACAAGCATCGAGTTTTTTCCCTAAAAATTTTGTTTGTACTCTTTCAAGTTTTATAGGAAAACGAGACACCACTGCATATAATGGATCAGAATACATTTTTAGTTAGAATTTTCAATTTTGGCAAAGCACAAATCCTAACAAATTCAAGGATTCCGCTTTGCAAATGCAATTTGTTACCAAAATAATAATACGACTTAACATTTGTGCAATATAATGTTATAAACTTGAATTGATTATCCCAAAGAACACTAGAAATATAATCATGTGCACACTTTTTACCATTTGACAAAAAGTCGATTGTGTGTGTGGTATGGAGAGAGAGATATGAATATTGATGAGGGGTGATGGATCATGGTATAACTCTTGAGACAGTAGCCATCGGTACACACATATTTCTGATGAACGAGCTTGTGTTTTTCTTTTATTTTTTACACATATTGGTATTTTCTGTTTGGCGATAAAGTAAAAGCCGATGTTATCTTTGTCACCCGTACGACCGTGGAAACGAAATTCTGCTAGTTTTCTATTTATGACGAGATCTTGGTCAAAGCAAACAAGGCTAATTTTTTAAAATTCCTTCCAATTGAGTTAGTACGGTTTGCAGAAATTTAGAGTGATCCCTTCCTTCATTGTGGCACTATGACATTGGAAAAAACACAAAAATAATATTATATTTTGACGAAATATTTACTGTTTATGTTTCACCATCCCACAGTAATACAAATTGGTCAAAAATAAATAGCGATATTTACAATTTATTCTTAATCTATTAATTTTAAGTAAATTAACCGATATATTCTTGTTAGTTAGATAAAACAAAATAAAAAATATAATCTATAATCAAACAAGTGTTAATTGTCATTTTTAATAACGGATTTACTTAAGAATAGTAAACATGAAGATTACTCCTTTTGTAAACCCTTTCATTTTGTAAACAATACCTTTTCTCCATTTTAATCCAGTTGTATTCTCTTTAACCATGGAAAGTTATCATCTTGGACCAGAAGTTCCAATAATATAGTAAGAATGAGTCGTCGAGGTCACTGGCAATTGGATGTCGCAGAGGCAGTTGGCGTTTCCAAGAGCGCTGTCTCCCGGGCTTTAGCCCGATTCCGAGAGGCTGAAAATGACAACAGGAGGCCTGGTAGTGGATCTTAGCGCATTTCGACGCTAAAGGAGGACAGAAATATTGTCACTGCTGCAAGACGGAACCTTTTCCATAGTGCCCGGCAGATTCTAAATGTTTTGGCAAGGCCTTTATCAACACAAACGTTTCGTAATCGTTTGTGGGAAGTTGGCCTCACATCGTATGCCCCGTTGGGACGACATGCAGCAACAGCCGCCACCACTAACTCAGGAGAATATGGTGCAGCGAGCCTAAAAGGAATGCCATTGAAATGCTGTTATGTTTACTGATGGAGTCGCGTATAGTATTAGCAAGCGCCGAAGAGTCTACCGAGGGCAGGGGATGCGTACAATGCCCCGGTTCGTGCTCTCTTCAGTGCAGTTTGGTGGAGGCGGTGTAATGGTCTAGGCAGGGATTTATACTGGAGAATGAACTGGACTCCATGTTGTTGAAGGCAACCTCACCGAAGTCCGTTTTATCCAAGAATATATCTAGGAAGACATCCCTCAAACAAGGTATCTCATAGGCAGGTATTTTCGACTTCAGGATGACAATGCCAGATCTAATGGAGGCAGAGTTGTTCATCAATGTTTAGAAAACATGGGCATTTCCAATATGCTGCTTCCCCCATTGTCTCCACACCTCAATTCCAATTGTCACATGTGGGATGGTTGCAGAGAAGGCTTTCCGATCACCATCCGCAGCCAGTTGATCTGCAGCAATTAAGTGCAGCGTTGCACATCTATGAAGTGAAATTCCTTAACTGGTATACAGAGGTTTTAGTTAACGGAAGACATTATTCACGATATTGATTGTTTAAAAAAATTATTGTGCCCCTTAATTAAATTTTCCTTTAGTAAAAACGTAATTATTTCTGATCAATTTTTAATAAAAATGCACGGGAAAGCAAATACTACAAAATTGGCAATATGACTATTCTTTTTGAGCAGTTAATGCGAATTAATTTAAAAAGATAATTGATACATCTTATGCAAATTCAATGACTTATCATCCATTGCCAAACAATTACGGTTATTTAATTCGAAGGACTAGGGAAATACGAAGGAACGAGGATGAATAAGAGTCGATCGACCTGTTGACAAAACTGTCGGAAACCAACGCACTAAAGTTTCGCCATATTGTCAGATCCTCTTGTAAATAATTCGCTTAACAACAAAGTTGCTATTTATGTATGTATATATATATATATATATGTATATATATATATNTCTCTCTCTCTCTCTCTCTCTCTCTCTCTCTCTCTCTCTTTCCCTCTCTATTTTTACTTTTCTATTTCTCTGTAGCTTTTCTCTCTCTCATTCTCTATCTCTCTGCTTACTTATTTATATATCTAGCCATTTATCTCTCTCTCTCTCTATATATATATATATATATTTTTTTTTCTCTCTCTTTCTCATCTTCTTTCTTTCTCTCTCTCATTCTGCCTATCTATTTATATATCTAGCCATTTTTCTCTCTCCCTCCAGAAAAATTTAGCACCCCAAATTCAACGAAGACAAGATGTACTTGATTACCAACTCTATTGAAATGTCGAAAAATTATCCAATAATCCATGTCCATTAGGCGTCTAGAGCAGGGCTTGATGATGTTTGTAATGGTATTGATATACTCTGATTTTTTAGAGAATAAGCTAAAGAAATGTCTTTATTATTATTTTTCATATAATTCGCTTTGCATGCAAATATTTAAATAATTAAATTTTAATTAAACTTAATGCATACTTTTTCTTAATTTAATAATGAAAGCTTTTTCCTATGCCTTTTGATTTTATCAATTTAAAATCATCCAAAAATTTATAATAGGATGTAACAGCAAAAGAAAGCCTACCTCTTCTTTTTGAATTTTTTTTTTTTTTTTGCCAAACCAAGGCTTAAGCTTTTAATGATCTGTTGAGTTCAGGAGAAGTTAAAAGGAGGAAAGTGAATGTCCAAGTAGGCATGAAAGGAGAATTCATTGCTCTTTAATTAGTAAGCCTTTCTCCTTGCTTAATCCTCTTTACAGCTCCCATTTCTTCGGTCTTGTCTTTCCGAATAGAGGGATTAGTGTCTCTTGTTTCCTTGCGGCTGAAGTAGCCACCCTTTAATATATTGACAGATAGAGGTATGCAGTACTTAATCCATACTTACCGCGATGAGAGTAATTTTCTTTATCGGCTGATAATTTAATTACTTACAATTGTTCACAAAAAATTAAATACATTAGTTATGGTCTTGATGACTTATATAAAATGTGTAAAATAATTTATTAAGTCTCGCATTTTTTCTTAATGCAGTTTGTTATTATTTCATTTTGGAATCTTTCAAGAGTATTTGAAACTTGGTTACATATTTCAATAATATTACATATACTAGGTCGCACTAACCCCGATGGCAGTAACTGTCTTCATTGACTTATAATTTAACTACTTATAATTGTTCACGAAAAATAAACATTTTATAGAAGACAATTAGCGAAGTTTATAAAAGGGAAGACAATCAGCGAATTGATGAAGATGAGGATAAAATGAATTAGCTGCTGGTGGTCACTACGTTCCAAACTTTGCACCCTCGTAAAATGGTACAATCCTTCCCGACGGAGAGTATCCCAAACTCTCCATTGTGAAATATCAAGGTCTATACAAAATGCATGTGTACTGGTTTCGGGATCACGATTAACAGAATGTAAAATTTCCTCATCTGCTAATTCGATGATTGTCTTCTCTCGTTCTTCGAGTGAAAGAACCAGTTTCCCTCAGCCTCAGATGAGGGCGTTGGAAGGTGCGATGTGCTCGTACGTCTCGATGCGGAAATCGAGCTTGGTATTCTCTCCCTGTAGCAGTAACCGTAATTGAAAAGCATATCAACAATTTGTTCATTAACAAACAAAGACACAATTTAAATCACCAATCTGGGGACCTTGTCAGCTGATAACATAAAGCAAACGGATTAAATCGAACAATAAAGAACTGACACAAAACTCGAGAGCCAAACGGATTTCCTGTAAAAATTGAGCGTGGCGCCCCCCTTTATCGACACCAGTTTTTTCAACAAAATGCTAAATTTTTGGTCCTTCCAGAAGCGCAATCCAAAAAGTGGGTATACCGCTGGAACCTAATTGGAGGGGGATCTTTGAAGGGAATTTGCAAGGCTCTAGGAGTTTGTAGTTATTTACATCTACCAATTCAACCTTTTCAATAAATTTAAATTTCAACATTTTTGTTTTTCTGAATTTTTCGTGCAGAACTTTTTCATCAATTCTGCAATGGAAATAGGTTTTACTACAACAAATGTAACGTTCGTTCAGGTGGCACAAACCAGATTTTTCTACAGTCGGGAATTCTGAATTTTTTAAGTAATTTAGTGGACGTAAGTCGAAAAAAAACCTGAAATTACTTTTTTACCGTTGATATTTGGACAAGGGTTGATCGGAAGTTTTTTGTTGCATATGGTAAGTAGAAACACCTCCTGCAATTTTCGACACTTATCGCCATTTACCCTGTATAAAACGTAAAAATATTTATTAAGTCGCTCGCATTTTTTATTGATGCAATTAATTATTATTTTTATGTTGGAATCTCTAAAGAACATATGAAATTGGGTCAAATATTTCCATAATATAATATATACTAGATATTCGGTGGCGCTGTTAATTCCGAGGGCCCCTTCCCGAAGAAAAAGGTTTTACCATCGCGCCCCGCGCTTGAATTCAATTAATAGAAGCCGACCGATCACCAGTTGGTAAAACTGCAAGGCCTCCCCGGCTAGTCGAACCGCTTTCGCGTCGGGCCGCGCTTGTAATTTTCGGACTTTTCTTTGTTTTCTTTATCTTTTCGCCTCTTGTTTTCTTTATAACGGGCCTCTTTGCCCGTTTTCACCCTGTTTTATACCGAAAACCACGCGAGTGCCAACCCTAGAATTTGAAACATTTGAGGAATCTGTGTGGAAGTACCGAACGGTGAGTAACCTTATTTCCTTATTGACCTTTGAAACCTTTTTTTTTTTTCAATTTTATATATATTGGGTTGTCCGGAAAATAATGCAGGATTTTAAGTTTTCATTAAAAAAAATCTATATAAAATATTCTGTTTACGTTTACAGGATTACTCATTTGTATGAATGTCANTATTTTGATTAAAGAACATTGCTTTAAAGTAACTAGTTTCTTTTTTTTTGTTTAATACCAAAATCCTGCATTATTTTCCGGACAACCCAATATATATAAAACATAAATATATATTTTTTTATCTTGACCCACTCTATTCCACAGACGGTGACAACCAAAAACACACTTTCATAAAAAGTATTTTTCTTTTAATTTACATGTATAGTTTCGGGATGCTGTTCGCTCCCCCTCTTCAGCCCTTATGAATGCCCAGTTTCAACGAACACTTCATGCAGCACTCCGAAAACGATACTTGTTTAAAAAAATAAAGACTACTTAAGAAATAAAAACTACCACACTCCTAAAAAACTACCACACAAGAAGCATGGAATTTGAATGATTGACGTTATTTTTATTTTTTTTATTTTATTTTTTTTTAAGGGATTGACGTTATTTAAATGTAACAATTAGATATCTGTTATTTAAATAGGAGGAGAACCATGCTAAAAGGTTTCCACCTACACCATAAGATGTATGTTTAAAGAGAAGAATAATAATGTTAACAGTGTCCGAGTCTTTAGAGAAATCAGTGAATCAACAGTGTGATGTTTGTTGAAAGATTCAAATATATAGTTTTGAAAGGTTAATAAATTTAAAAAAACTGATTTATTTTTTATGAGCCCATATTGCTCAAGAATAATGACTCTAAAGACAAGAGGATAAATCTTATCATAGATAATTAATTCGAATAATTGAAATATTGTACACATAGTGGTAATAGACCTATAATTTGCTACTTCTGATTTGTCACCATTATTAAATCTAGATTTAAAAAAAGGTTAATTTCTTAATGTCTTCTACTTAAAGACTGATTGAATATAATGTATAGCTTATAATTAAGATTAACTGCACAATACCTGAGCACACGTGAATGTATAGTCATATCCAGGGGTAGAAGAAAATTTAATTTGATCTAGTTTCTTAAAAATATCGGTTTCATCTATTTTTAAATGGTTTAAAGATGGATGGAACTGTCATTAACTTTGGTCATTACTATTTTTATTAACACTACGGAAATATGTCGTAAACAGATTTACTAAAAGGATCATCAACAGTTTAGTTAAAAACATTGTTCTAGGAATATTATTATTTCTCCTGCGTATTTTCCTACGGTATGTCCAGAAATAATTAACATTGTTAAAAATATTATATTCCAAAAGTTCTATACATTCCTTATAACAAATTCTACATTGAAACTTCATTGTGAAACTTACAGTAATGTTCTACATCATTAATTTACTTATAAACATTTTTAATTCTTCTTTCTTTTTAAACTCTAAAAGGGACAAATTTTTCTATAAGCATAATGCCTTTTTATAGAAATATTTAATTGCATCAAGAAAAGACGCCATGCCATAAAACCATATTAAATAATGAATTACTTAAATTATTTGGTCAAAGAGAAAAAAGTTTTTACCAATATGTAGTTCACATTAGGCTTGTTTCTTTTTTGTCTCCATTACATTGGGATAAATTCGATTGTAATACACGGTCAAAAGTTAAATTTATCATTGATGGATAAAAAAATGAACAACATAAAGTACCGTTACACTTCAAACTTCTCATAAAGGTCAAGCAACTCCAATTAAATTTTACCCAAGGGTTATTGTTCGGTCGTGCTGTTAATTTCGAGAGCCCCCTTCCCGAAGAAAAAGGTTTTACCATCGCGCCCCGCGTTTGAATTCGTTAAATAGAAGCCAACCGATCACCAGTTGGTAAAACTGCATGACCGCCCCGGCTGGTCGAATCGTTCGCGTAGCGTACTGTTTGTGATTTTCCTTTAGTTTTCCTTACCCTTGTCTTTTCTCCTCTTCCTCTTTTTACCCGTTTTCACGCTCTTTTATGCCGACAAATGCGAATGCCATCCTTCGAACCCGAAATATTGAGTGTCTGTTTGTGTGGATCGCCGAACGGTGAGTTAACCTTATTTCCGTTGATTCTTTAAACCTTTTTTTACCGTTTATAATTTTCCTCTTTCTTTTTCATTTGATATTTACACAGTCCACTACACTAGGATTTTTCAAGTGAAAACTGCTTTCGCTTTTTTATATTTAAAAAAAAAAACTTTAATTTTATATTTAAACTATTTACACCATGGTATTCTAACTCTCTTCAATGTCTAATTTGGTCGTTACCCTGATCACTTGGGTCTGCGTATCCTCGCTGGGTTGTTTGTTCACGCTTTTCGGCATTTCGACAACTTCAGAGTGTTTGTATGATTTCCATGAAGCCAGGTCTCTTTTATAAGATCGATAGGTGCTGGGTGCGTTCATTTATATATAGGTACTTTTGGTGGATAAAGTGTAAGATTTTTTTATTGTTCCGTTACGTCTTTGCGATCGTCGGTCCTATTTACAAATGCATAACAACCCGTGTAAATTCATAATACACCATGCCTAAATTATAGATAGCAGCATAATATCAACCAGTAATAAATCAAATAATTTTAATTTGTATTCTTTGATAACTGAAGATAATTTCCGTCTAGATTCTCTTGAAATCTTTAACATGGTATAATTAATAGGAGCTTGTAGAATTAGGAGGATCAGATGGGGAATCAACTTATTCATGGCAGGAATGTTTAGCCGAGTAAAGAAACGCACATCACTTTTTTTAAATAAAAAATTTCCTTCAAGAAAAAAGGCTAAAAATAATCCCACAGCGTCTGATTTTCTTTTTCTTATTTTTGTCAGTCAATTTTGTCTTCTGAGAAAATTAATTTTTAGCACGAGTCCGCATTGAATAAAAAACATTTAGTACGGGAACGATGTTCCATCGGGAACATCCGTCGTTTGTGTCTTTATCCGGAATTGGATGTTGGGCGTGTAGCCCACAAGAGGGTGTGGTCCAATCTTCCTTTTTGCCTATTGTTACAGGGTGAATGACACACTATGACAACTCGTTTTTATTCAATTTTCTCCGATTACGTTTACAATGGAACAGTATTCTATGTGGGGTGTTGTTTTCGGCTTTGGTGAAATCCCTATTAAAAATATTGTTGTAAACATCCGAAAGAACGTAATCCGGTTTATTTGCGGATTATATTTAAAAGATGTGGTTTTAACTATTTATTTGACAATCAGCAGTAAATAAAAGATTAAAAGCTTTTTACAAGACATAAATAAGTTATTTGTTATTTGTGTATTTATTTAAATATTTTCGATTATTATTAGTCATAAATATGGCGATATCGTTATAGTTTAATTGGGATAAATTTATTTTGTACAAATAAAGAGTGAGATTCAATGTAGTGCTAATACATACAATCACAAAATGAAACACTACTAAACATGGATACTAAACAAGGAAAATACAACAGTTTATTGGACGGCACGGCTACTACTCGCAAAAAATACATGTACTTCAACCATGTGTGGCCTAATCTAAGCGGAGTGTTAGGATTCCTTTTTACCGGCACAACCACACACCCACATGTTGTCACCTGCTGTATAGTATGTTACACAAATACAACATACTCTCCCTCTTCTCTTTTCTTTCTCTTTCTCTCTGTCACTATCATTCTCTCACTCTCTGTCACTATCACTCTCCCTTTCATTCTCTTTCTTTCTCTCAGTCACTATCACTCTCTCCCCCTCTCTCTGTCGCTAGCACTCTCTCTCTCTCCTTCTCCTTCTCTCTCTCTCTCTCTCTCTCTCTCTCTCTCTCTCTCTCTCTCTCTCTCTCTCTCCCCCTCTCTCTGTCGCTAGCACTCTCTCTCTCCTTCTCCTTCTCTCTCTCTCTCTCTCTCTCTTTCTCTCTCTCTCTCTCTTTCTTTCTTTCTTTCTCTCTCTCTCTCTCTCTCTCTCTCTCTCTCTCTCTCTCTATCCCTCTCTATTTCACTCACTTTGTTTCGCATTCTCTCTCTCTCTCTCAATATCGCCTTCTCCTATTCTCTCTCGTTCTCATTCTTTCTCTCTCTTTCTCTTTTTCTTTCCAAAGAAATTATAAATTTATTCATAAATGTTTATATTTCTTGCGGACTTCAAGGGGAGCGACAGTCAAGTACATGTTCTAGATAGCGGCTTGCTTCATTGAAAAATTGTTTCTTTGTTTGTAGAATTTTGAACAAATCATTATGACATGTTCCAATGACTGTGTCCAAACAACAATCACAGATATTGATCTATATATCTTTCTTAAGTTCTTAGTTTCTTGTTTTCAGACGACATAGTTCGATCTACGTCTACATGTGATCTTACGTAAGTCTTTTTTGACTTGTTGGGATATATTAGGAAATATTCTATTTTAAGCTTGCATTTATGGATCATTTTGGAACACAAATTTTAGTTGAGTGAGAAACTCACTTTCTCATAGTGCATATGGTATGTTTTTGTAGGGTTATTTCCTTCAAAAATTTTAATTTTTCGTTTAATTTTCAAAAGTTTGCATCTACATTCAAACAATTGAAAGGGCTTGTTTTAGAGAAAATTTTATGTGTGAATTTCCGGAAGTCGGTCCATTTTGGACCCCCCTTCAATTTCACCCCGATCCGGCGAATTTTATTGAAGCTGGTGTTTAACGATTAAGCAGGGCGGGTTTTTCTTTGCTCAGCGCGCTGCCGGTTATAGGAATTACCCGTTTCGCGTCCAAACGGCCGCGGTCTCCCTACGGTATCGATCATCCGCCGAATCCGGCATCCGCGTCCCCCTCACGCGCTTCATCCACAGGACTCCGCCCTGGGCCAGCATTAATAGTTCGTCCTTGATGAATAATTCAAACTTCCGCGTTGGTCGAATATTAAAACTACACTGCCTTCGTTAAGGGAGACGACATCCGCTATGTCCTTGGATTGAATCGAATTACACATTGTTGATGATTGTTGGGTGATTGAAGATTGCGAGGAAACATTCTATCCTTCTGTTGCCAAACTGAAAAATACATTTTTTGTAGGCTAAGCTATGAAATACGTTGAAATGTAATCAACAAAATAAAAATGATTTTCTTTGTATATTTGCAAAGTGCCATAAAAATTGGAGGTTTTAGGAGGCAAAGTTTGGGTGCTGCGTACTGAGCCATAAACAGGGCGAGGCAGGACTCTGATTTCTACCACTTCTGCGAATTTTTCCACTGTCAAACAAGAGGTTGAAGAGAGTTATTCAGATTGATCAAAGCGTGTATTTTTCTTTGGAAATCTGATATATCATATCGAAATGTTTGGCACAAAGCTTCGGAACGTTCATTAGTTCTTAAGGAACTTAAAGTATAAGGCTCAAAGTATGAGATTTTCCTAGAATTTAAGAAAGACTGGATTTTTATAAAGGGCTCAAATTTGTCGACTCACCATCTTTCTGTTAGATATGGGCCTTCGAAAAATCGTATAATCTTGGCCGAATTTTTATGAGAAGACGGATTTCGGTGACTTTTGAAGCCCTCATTCTGATATTTACACTCTTGAATAATTCAACATTGTCGATCATTGAAGCTGGCCTTGAAGACTGGCAGATTTTGATAAGTACGTAACTTCGGTACAAATCACCATATACTGTACTGTAATTGGATGTTTTTTGTGCAATAAATTCACAACACGGAGGACTAACTATGCCGAATATTTTTTTTATTTATTGACCAATGATTGAAACTGTGGTTTTTGTCGATTTGGCGTCAGACACTACTGAAGAAAAGTTGAAACTATGACAGATCGAAGCAGCGATGTCAGGCAGACCATAATGATCGGAAACGACCAAACTGCCTTTCATCACCCCGCAGACCTCTATAAGAAATTTCACAAATAATTTAAGTCAAATTCATTTAAATTTGCAAAATGAGAGTAGTTTGTTTGGGAAACATTACGAAGTCCACGCATCATTTCGTAAATGGACAAGTTGGGGATAAATGATACCCCTCTTGGATATACAACTTTTTATGATGCATGTAATCTGTAAATCTTCACGAATCTTTGATGCTATTCCTTGCACGAATGGTTGAATGAAGACGGCGGAGTTGTTGAACTGCGGCCAAATTGTATAATCATGTTCTTTGTCACTTTTGCCTTCCACACTTCAATTATCTCTTTAATCGGGAAGACGAATCAAGCGAAATTTATGATTACATCTTAATTTATTATGGATTATAGTTCTGCTTTCAGAATACGTCATCCTAACTTGATGACACAACATTTAATAGGCTGTGTACTACCTCATTTGCCGAAAGTTTTCGCATTCATCTACACATTATAATTTTTACAAATAACATTCTTTGAGTAATACTGAATTGCACTACGATTTCAATTCTTTTCTCTGGTAGTAAATCAAGCTTTTCACTCTCTGGGCAATGCTCCTTGTATTTTTATCTTTTAATGTAATATGAGTCCCATTGGCATAGTTTGAACATATTGAAGAAGTCTTTCTTTCTCTCACTTAAAAGCATTATTATATAATAGCAAAATTATGCTATATGCAACATTCTTTTATTTCGTTTCTTTATGTATTCAGTAGGCCTAAGTTATTGTTTTTACATACAAAAGACTGTTCTGTTCTATTAGAACGTTTAGCGTGCTATATGATCAGCAAAATGACGTGATCCCTTTGTCCTGAATTTTGTTTCATACCTCAAATCTGGAAAAATCTTAGAACATTTCTTTCTATTGTGTAACAGATAATGAATATAATTTTTCCAGATATATTAGGGACGAGGTAGTAGTTATTCCAGACTGGTTTTAAGTTGTTAATGTAAAATCCACAAATATTTTAGTATTATTTTTGAACATGGTACAAAGTGTGCCTGTCTTAGCTTAAAGCCTCAGCCTTTTGCAGTCCAACTACTAACATTGACTTTATCAATACCATGAACTATTGGAGAACGCGCGATTAAAGCGTATTATGAATTGTTGCGTAAGATTTGTGTACGGCACCCCACGGGGATCCCGGATGCCGGGGTTGTATACCCAACTTTCCTGGCTATTCCCCTCCTTCCGTGCACAGTATTTCCTAGGTTGCTTTCTTTTCCAGTCCATCCATACTCGTCGTCCTCCTTACATCATCCAATCTATCCAATTCAACTCCTCACATCTCACTAGTAAGACCTGCTCATCACCAATCGATCTTATCCTTCCGCAACATACAACCCATACCTTCGAAAGATCCTTTCTAATCCGAGCCCCTAAACTCTAAACTCCCTTCCCCTTTCTATTCGTCACGCTGCCTCCTTTTGCTCCTTTAAATCCCACCTGTATAATCACCTCCTCTCCTTCCAAGCAGAGACCTCATGTTAACATTTGTTATTTTTGTTTAATATTCTCGTAATTTTCTCTTCTGGCCTGCCTTATTGGTATACATTGTGCCAAGATTTCTATCTTTTTTTACTTTTAACTTCATAGAAGGAACTTCTTTTATTTATTTCATGTAAGTTATTCTTAGGGGACACCAGTCCCAGAATAAAGTTATTTTCTTCTTCTTAAATATTAAATGGCCTGAATGAGATTTTTGCATTCTCATTTCTATTGATTGAATCATTGGCAGTACCCGGGGCACATACAAAAGGTCAAGATATCAAAACCTAGCATACAGTCGTTATTTTTTGATTTTACGGACCGGTTTGGTTTGAACGCACTCTTACCTCACCGTTCCCCCAGCTGTTCGTTAAATTTTTCCGCTCCTTATCCCTTAATAGATTCTGTAAAAAGGGGGATCCCGGGGCACGGAGCAGGGAATCCTCTGCCCTTTGTAAATTCCTGAGAGGGCGCGAGTAATTTCTCAGCGCGCCGCCCCACCCGTCATTAGGGGCACCCTTTTAGGGAGCCTTCCGGCGGGGGCGGCACGGGACTAAAACAATAGGGTTGTGCGACCGGGGGCGGCGGGTATTAAAATGTAGGGGAAGCCGGCAACAGGGTGGAGACGGCGTTGCCACCTCTCCAGTGACCTGAATCCCATTCCCCTATATTAGGACGGCCACTCTGACAATTGTTCATACTTGACCCGATTTTCACTTCCGCGTCATAGCCGTCTTCTCCTTTCTTTGGACTGTACGCGTTCAACCCCCGATCAAGTGAGAGCTCACTTCACCACGGTTAACCTATGACCTATCAACTGACTGGCCTAATAGCCTTATTGCGCTCACCTCATATTAGTATTAATCAGTTTCTATTGATATTGGCACGTTGGTCGTCTTTTTACCGTCCTTGATATGTACCACTGATGTTCTGTAGTGTTGTGGCGTTCAGTAGGTACTACATGACCGTTTGAATGAATCCCTTAACAAATCCTGAGGCACCATTAGTACAATTAAAAAATAATATTCTTCTATTAATGATAAATGAAAAATATCTTCCATATTACTCACGTCGTTAAAGAATTCTTTATGAAGTTCAAGAAAGTTTGAGCTCTCATTGAGTCTCTGCCCACATCATTACCCATCCACACCTAAGACGTCTCCAGAATAAAAATGTACCATGATTCAGTCCTCCCAAAACCTTATTCATCTATTCTTCCGAAAAACCCTAGACGGAAATCAAAATGATAAAAACCTTAATTTCAGTTCATTGAAACGGTTTCTTGCGAAATACAACCGACCTATTCTATCTACATCTAACCTGAAGTTCAGTGGTAAGTCTCTCAGTAAGTCTCATACTTGACGAAGATGATGATGATGATTATAATGGAGAGCTATGAAGTGTGGGTTTTGTATTCCCCAAGCACTACAGCCTTCTGGCTTATTTAACTTTTCCTAGTTCCCTAGTTCAGTTCAATTAACTCGATCCTTCTCTTCAGGAGTTATAGGTCTTTTGAATGACATTTCTGCAATTCTATTCCCGTTTTTCTTGATATCCTAGGTTAAGTCTATTTCAGTTAATAAGGATTTTTATGCAGTTTCTACTCATTACATAATCTAAAAATGAGGTCGTCTTTGAATATACCCATGTTGTATAGATGTTGTCTTGGTGAGTGATCGGTGTATAGTCCAATCAATCCCCTGGGTTTTCTCTCTCTAACTGTAGCAATCTGATCGCCAGTTTCTCTTAGTTTTCTCTCTCAATACTGGGAACGTCTATAACCTGAGTCAGGCTTACTTACGACGTACACTTTCCATTTTTGAGAACTCCACAGAGATGTGTACATGCGTCCTGTGTAACCAGCGATTTCTTCATAACGATTAAATTTTATGCTGACATGTTCGATCTTAAAACCGTATAAACACAAAAGCGTTTTGATGATCAAAGAAAAAAGGACCTTTTTAAAATTAATTTTATTGATTAACATGTCATTTTGGATGATTTGACCTACAATCCCTACTGAGTTCTAAGAAATAAGAAGAAACCTGTTAGTGTGATACCAACTCTGGACATATTCTTATCATGAAATCTAGTAAAATCACTCGTTATAGCCTTCTTTTGAGTATAATCAACCCTTAAAAAGCCAAATTTTTATATGACATTTAAGTGCATTTAAATTGTGTCTGATCAATAAGAGCTGGTTAACGATTATTATTTTCAGCATTTAATGGGACATAATTTGTAAAAACGTAATCATGACTTGTTGAACAGATCGAAAAGATTTTATATGAGGTACTGACCACCTGTGTTTCGTCAAAGCCGATTAAGAAATAACTAGAGGTTAAAACACGAATTCTTAAGAACTCGATGAATATATAATCAAAATCCAGTGATTTATGCCTGTTGTCTCTCTGCTGACGATCCCGGCGATGATTTTGCGATGGTAGTGACTCATTTCGCTCATACGCTCCTTGTACAGCCTCGGGCCAGCACGATTGATTCCAGTACTTATTTCAAGAACCAGAATTATATCCAATTGGCAAATGCCATCAGAATTAAGGCTATAATTTATGTCGGGATTTTGCACGGTCATATTTGTTAATAAGAATTTTAAGAAAGAATATTTCTTTGTTTACAAATTTTAAAATAATCCATGTGTGTAGGTTTCTATCCGCTGGTATAGTGTAGCAGAAGGGTTTTTACTTTTTCGTGCTTCGTTTGATTAAATTAAGATAAGACAAGATTCAGCGTAAACTGTGAAAAGTGTAAGTCGGTTAATGCTTGTCTCGTAACTAGCGGTGGGGTGTAGTTGTATGGCTTTGGCTAATTTCATAAGCAGTTCACAAACACGTGACGGGACAGCCGAAGACTGCAAGCTTCCATGTCTTATTGACGTCATTGATCAGCCACTTAAAGTGATTTGGGATACATCCTATTCTTATTAGGCCAGTTAGTGCTATAATTTAAGGAAATAGACGTTTAAAACTTATCAGTTCGTACTATATATTAAGTGTTTTTCCTTATTGTTTTACCCAAGAAAATTGGAATGATTATACTAATGAATTTCTAACTAATTTAGCTTCTCGTCTCTAGAAGCTAGCTTGCCCTAATTTCTACTGCTATCCTTATATCATGTAGTACAAGAAATATATACTCAAGTTTTATTTACATGAGGAAAAGGATTTTTCAGTCGTTTGAGATCGCTCGAGATTATTTGCAATCGGTTCAATGGACGACAAATCCACACCTCTCTTTGACTGCTTGCTAGATCATTACTAGGTTACTCATTGGCTCGTACACATCCATTTCCGTTGTGTGGCCCCGATAATTTTTTTGAATAGTTAGTGTTGAAGTGGGGGAGTGAACTATGTAAAATTTTATTTCTTTTTATTCCCACATTGACTCTCTCAGGACTGCCTATACTCCGAAATATATTCCTATTTGTCCAAAAATCACTGGAAAATCCTTACTATTGTTGACCATAACCAAACTTCAGGGTGATGATTAAATAAAGCGTTCTCTCTCTCTCTCTCTCTCTCTCTCTCTCTCTCTCTCTCTCTCTCTTTCTCTCTCTCTCTCTTCCTCTCTCTCTCTCTCTTCCTCTCTTCCTCTCTTTCCCTTCCTCTTCCCCCTCCCCCTTCCCCCTCCCCTCCCTCCTAGATTTGTTTCTGATCAAATTTCCAAATCAATTGACTGAAATAATTCAAAGACAATTTCCCGGTCATTAAATGTAAAACAGACCTTTAAACGAATAGAGACGTCTTAAATTAATCAAACGTCCATTAACTTATAAACGCAATACATCCGAGGTCTACGACTATTCCCCAGGGTTCCTCCAATAGGAAAACAAACAAACCATACATTAATATATCCCGAGGACGGGAAGGATGAAGGGGTAGTTAACAGGAAAAGGGAAAGCCGCCTCGGCCTAGTGGGTGGGCATTGTTACGAGGGTGGTTTCGGAGAGAGTAAGCCTATTGAAAGTGAAAGGGGTGGAGCAGGGGTTGGAATGCGAGGCCGCATTATCGACCGCCCTCTATCCTTGCTTCGCCCACCCCCATCGACCCCCTTTAGCCCCCACACAAAATACTATCGTCATATTCGAGCCGATCTGAGCACCCATTTCGTGAATTATGAAAAAAAATTCTGAGAAAATTTGATATCGATTTGTTTTGACAAAACTCAAATTAAATTTGCATCTATAACCTCCGACGTACCCTGTTCGGCTTCACATTTCAAACTAATATTTTTTCATTTAAAAAGCTTTTTTCGTGGTGTATCTAATATTGAAATAAATTAAAAATTGAAACAAACAATTAATAAATTGAAATAAACATCAAACTATTAAATAATACTAAATTGGACTATTTTATAGTACAAGTTAAGTCCACGTGTCCAATTTATGTCGCTAGACAGTACATTAACATTACCGACAAAACAAACAAAACAAAAACACCTATGTACTTAACCTACATTAATTAGCACCATGCACACAATATTCAACAAGCAGTCTCCATATGCAAAACAGAAAAGTTTACATTCTGCAGTTGCGCAGTTGCCAAACAACTGAATCGTAAATTCTCCACGAAAATGGTGTAAGATGCAAAGCAATGTGTATTGTGTATTTCTGGCTTCGTGGAACCATCCTCGACGTCGTTTCACCATCAAATTAATTAAAATTGGTATGCAAATTCGTTTTTCAAACTCAACGGTATACACAAAAACTTCAAAATTTGAAAGGAAGTCATTTACAATGTTATTGTGATTAATTAATTGTCATCCGAGTAAAAGTGGATGGTGTCCTATAATTTTTAATCGAATTGTGTTATTCTCGTCTTTATCTTCTTAATTAGGAAGGTATACCAAATAATAACACACAATTTTAAGCATTAATCAACTTTTTGTGAAAGCAAAAGTGGTGAGAACGTAATTCAGACAATATGGAAAATAAAACAATAACGTTCCTAATCCTCCTTTTGTGTGCATATGTAGAAAGAGAGAGAGAGAGAGAGAGTAAGAGTGGGAGAGAGAGATAGTGTCAAAGTGAAAGAAAGAAAGTGATAGTGACAGTGAGAAAGTGAAAGAAAGAGAGAGAGAGAGAGAGAAAGAGAGAGAGAGAGAGAGAGAGAGAGAGAGAATGAATGAGAGAAAAGGGAGACAGAGGGAGAGTGAGTGAATGAATGAGAGGGTGAGAAGGTGAGGGAGTGAGTGGACGAATGAGAGGGTGAGAAGGTGATGGAGTGAGTGAATGAATGAGATGGGTGAGAAGGTGAGTGAGTGAGTAAATGAATGGGAGGGTGAGAAAGTGAGGGAGTGAGTGAATGAGAGAGAGAGAGAGAGAGAGAGAGAGAGAAAGAGAGTGAGTGAGTGATGAGAGAGAGAGAGTGAGTGAGTGAATGTATAAGAGAGAGTAGTGTGTGAATAAGAGTGAGAGATAGAGATAGTATATTGATAACCGATCATGATAACGATAATATCAACATAACCTTCAGAATAGTGTCGGTAGGCAGACATAATCGTAATCGTCTCTTCCTTACTTGATTTTCAGGAATTAATTAATGGTCGAACATGAGTAGTTCGGATTGTGTGCAGGTCTGGGTTGGTGTTTGCGTTTTATCGTGAGATATGAATTTTAAAGAGGGTGACAGGCCATGGTTTAACTTTTGAGCTCTTGTTAACAGTAGCTAGCGGACTGTTTTTGTTTGTTGGGGTATTGTTTAGGTTACTTGTTAAGATATAAAGTCAAAGCTAGCGTTACCTTTTCTGTCGTCTAAGACCACAAAAATGTAATTTTCCCGCTTTCCATTTATGAAGTGCTCAGGCTAAGCAACATGCCGAGATTTCCAAAATACAACACACCACCTTCCCCCGGATATGTCGGGATGTTTACGATGTTTTGTTTGGTAGAGTGGTGGCGGAACTTTGGAGAAAGTCTGCATCCTAGGGTCTTCGCTTAATTAACTTTCGAAGCGCTAAATCAACCGATGTTCAAAATGCGATATTGTGGTCGAATTCTCCTCTTTTGGAGCATCAGTACTATTTTAAGATATTGCACAGATGCACCCTTAGAACAATAGGTGGCAATGAGGAGTACAAATGGTAACAAAAAATACAACAACATACACACACACACACAGTCATTCTTTCTGTCTTACTTCCACTCTTTCTCACTTTCCCCCCTCTCTCAATCTCACTCTATTTTTTCTCTCTCTCCTCTCTTTCTTTCTCTCTCTATTTATATATCCATCTATTCTATTTATTCTCTTTCTCTTTATGTTTTTATCTTTCCCTCTTCTTCACTGAAGCCTCTTAAACTAATTTTTAAGTACTATTAGTTTAATTATATTGAAAATATTAGTAATAAAATATTGTGTATTACTGTTAGTACTATGCATGGAAAGTTTCATCACTTTGATTTTCTTCTTACAACTAAAATGTACATTTTTATAATCAATTTATTAAAAATACGCTATATAAGTGATGTGAAAATATCTTCTTCTTTTGTTTATTTTAATTGTAATCTTTATGATATTCATAATGCTCTAGGTGGTGTCGAAATTTTTAAAGACTAAATTTTAAACCTTTTTCTTTGTTTCAGGTAATTGTCTGGAGTATACACAATATGGATTACATATATAAGGTAAACATTTTTGTTATAATCTTCCCCCCCCCCACCAAATTACGAGGCCAAATTATACTCTCAAAAGAAAACATCGATGTGTTGAAAGTTTTAATTGCTCCTAGCTGGTAATGAAATAAATTAGGAAGTCCCCTTTTTCTTGTTTTGCTGCTAAGCAGCTTCTGTCCTTTCTATTACAGTAGGATTTATATTTTTATTTATAAACTAAGCTAGATTAATAATAAATGACAATAAATATAAAAAATATTTCCATATCCACGATCTGCCAAGGTACCCCATATTTCTTAAATTGTTGGACAGTGTGAAAAAATGATTTATGTTTTTAGAATTAAACTCATGACGTTAAACTTAGAATAGACGTATCTATGAGCTTTAGATGAACTATTAACAAAATAATAATAATATTTAAATCCAAAAGGTTTTTAAGAATTTTTTAACATTATTTATTTATCAAAAATATGTCCCCCAATCCCGGAAAAAATCACTAGTGACTGTCTAGGATTTGATATTTCGCGTTGAAAAGAGAGAAAGTGAGAGTAGTAACTCAATTAATAATTATTCAAAATATTATACAATATTTGGTAAAAATTACTAAAAATTAAGGAAGAAACTCTTAATTGTTGAGGTCAAAAGTAAATAAAAGATAAAATAGTATTGTTTGCTTTCTGCTTTTATTAATCCTTGGTATGTAACTGAACATATTAATAATAATGAATCTAAGAATTACTCATTGGCCAATACTGAAATAGTAAGGCCAAAAAAAGAAAAGAATTATGGAATATATTATTTATTTAATGTGAAATTGTTAAAATCCAAAGTCTAGTTGAAATGTTTCTTTCACAAACATCTAAGAACAAACAGCGACACACACACACATGCGCGCGCGCGCGCGCACACACACAAATTATTTTTTCTTCCAACAATTTCTCTCTTTATCCTGTTCTGTACTTATATGTTCGTATATCTATTTATCTGTCCTCGGTCCACGTCGCTCTATATTCTCTCTCTCTCTCTCTCTCTCTCTCTCTCTCTCTCTCTCTCTCTCTCACACACACACACTCACTCTCTCTCTCTCTCTCTCTCTCTCTCTCTCTCTCTCTTTCTCTTTCTCTCTCTCCTCACCTTCATCCAGCATGTTCAAATTACGATAGAACATTGCTTTTGTTGTCCTATTTCTGTAATATGGATTTGTCATTGCTGTTTGATCGAGGTTGATTGATCTCTCTGGCCCGTTAAACGGAACCAGTGCAAAATGTAACAAACATTCAAAACATACGTCTATAAATACAAAATGAATCGCTTATTGATTCTACGAAATTTTTAAAAAATAATATATTGTATATTTGCTGTTTTGATGGCTAAAGGGCCTTGTCTACTGTGCTCATCAGGTAGGGAAAACAAATAATACAAATTACTGTTAGAGTTTTTCAATCACAAGGCACTATTTGCCAACTAATAGGTAAGGTAAGGAAGGGACCCCGGTTTCTGGGCTTCTTCAACAATCTAGCGGTTCTGGGTTATAATCCCGGTATTGCCATTGGAATTTTATATGAAAATTATTATAAAAAAACGTGTTGTAAAGTGAACTGAGTATTCGTCCACGACGCCCAAGACGGGTAGTTGTAAGTTAAGCTCACGTGTGGGACAGATATTTCAAAAAATGATAAATTTGGCATACCATACCAACCTAAAATTTATTTGTGAACTATATTGATATTTGGTTTTTGCTTGGGTGGTTTTTGTTTTTATTTTAATTTTTTAATAATATAACAGACCAAAATATGAATTTCTTACAACCGGTTTCACTACAGAGTGCGTTCTGACAGTCGTTAGGTCTTACAGGAGATTCTGTAACGGCTCCTGAGAATCCTGGAAATTCTCAAGGCTCCGGTTCTCGGCTGAGTTTAACGACCTCCGCGGCCGGGCTGCGGTCGACAGGGCCAGCGGAAGACATACCGCACACGCCAGGCCTGGTGGTCAATTTAAAATTGAAATCCCTTAATTGCGACTTTGCCAAGCAAGCAGTCGTTTGGCGCGTGTCTGACCATTATTAGGCTAATTATTTCAACGTCCTTAATAAACTTGACTCATGAAAGCTAAACAGAAGGGGAAATAACCAAATAATAAAATGTTAATAAAACGTAAAAAGTTTGACTTCACCTTAAAACGAAGGAAGGAGGAAAACGTTTTCCACTGAGACCCTGTAAATTCGCTCGTCACATTGTCCCCTCGAAGAGGAAGGTTTGTCGAGATTTTTCCTTTGTCGAGGCTATCTTATAATTGGATCTACCAATCACTTATTTGACCCTCCTGTTTTATTACGCTTTGAGTTATTCTCAATTCCCCTCGCCGCTGTTAAAGGGAGACTTTTATTCATGGTTGGTTATATAAGTGTAAGGGGATGGAGGGAGATAAAGATTGATATATTGTGTTAGATATGGAGAGTTTGAGAGTGAGGAAGCATCGGATTTGAGGATGAGAGGGATAAAGGGCTAAGGAGCTAGAAGAATTCATAGTGCGAGAGAATGAGTAAGTTATTGGGAATGGGAAAGAAAAGTGAGTATGAGAAACAAAGGGATTATAGTGTAAACAAAATAAGATCAACACATACAAATAACAGAGAAAAAGGGAGAGGAGGAGAGAGAGAGCAAGAGAAAGAGAAGAGAAGGAGAAAACGAATGAAGAGTTACTGCGTTTTTAAAAGTATATAACTACTGTAGTTCTTACTCAGGAGGACCTTTCCTTCACTAGGTTAAATCCACTATTTCATTACTTTAAAGATTAAACCTTTAGCGTTCAAGTATGAGCAATGCGTTTTCTGTACCACTTTCATCCGGAATTTATGTTTGAATAACTTTGGGTTTTTTTTTATTTCAACGCTAAACTTAACTTTTCAACTACTTTGAATAACACAAACAAATTATATAGATTCTATTAATACCAACTTTTGCTAACGTACCTAACTAAACCTATGATTCAAATCCATAAATGCTTCGTAATTAATATGTAGCCAAATTTACCAAAAAAACAATAATAAAAACTTCAGCGTTATTGATATTATTTGAATTTCCACAGTCCAAAAACTTAGAGTAGGGGCGTTGACTTTGAAGCAGCAAAAATAGATTGATGATTCTGTGATCCATGAAGATTTAAGAAGTGTAAAAGTAACATTGACGCACTTGCTTTCATTTATGTAATTGTTTTCCATTATCTTCACCAATCTGCAATAAATGTGATATGTCCCTGCAGATCTTTCGAACGACCGCACGTTCGGGCTTAGAGCTGTGTAATCGCCAAAAGAGAACCGTATTAAGAGAATTTTTAAAAAATGTTTTACATTACTTTTTTTGGTCTTGTCTATTGCCTACTTCTTTCAGTATTCTTACTTATGGGTTATGAGTTTTCGGCTGTACTACATTAACTGTTGGCCCAATTACGCTTTATTGTCTATTTTAAAGTATTGAAGTTTTCGAATTGACGGGTTTTTCGGCGTTTTTCCTGCGCATTAAAAAAAAAAAATGTATACAAATTATTGTTGAATTGTATGTATTAATTAGTATTTCTATAGCCATGATGATTATTAATTACTGAAAGCCCAGGCAATAGTACAATATTCTTTTGTAAGACTTTTGAGTCGTTTCAAAACCTTTTTACTTTATATAATTTTTTCTCAAAAACTTAGGTTATACAAGAGCTCGAGCTCGTTGAAAAGTTTCTGGCATTAAAAACACACTATTTTCAAATTAATTGCTTCAAAGCTTCCATCTATCTCTTTTTAGTCTAAAGGCAAGCGGAAATTTTCTTCAATATCTTGCATGAGTAAACAATCTATTTAAATTGTGTAATATAGAAAATTCCACGAATGTTAATATAGCAAGTTATTTAACTCAGCCCTAACTGAAATTGATTTGAATTTAATAATTTGTTCTTAGTTAAAATTATAGTAGGCTCTTGGTGTTTAGTATAAAGAGAATACAATGAGTTTATAGTTTAATAAACAAACAAATTAACAACTAGATTTGCACATAAATGGTCTTTATCGAACTTTATCTTTCTTTTCCACTTGTTCGCCTGAGTCTTGTTACATTCTTCAACCCCGATCGATCCCGACAAAATCCATTTGCATAGGCTATCAGCACGTAGCGTGGATCCCTTGCCCGGCGTAATTAACTTGCGTAGCGTTTCGTGAATGGGGCTGGCGTTGATTTATCAATGAAAACCAGCTGTTTAGTACTACTACTACTACTGCTAGTACTACTACTAGTGTTGTGGAAGTGGAGGGTGGGGGACGTCAGACTCACTCCGTTCAATGACACTATCCGCCGTTGCACTCGGCATTCGGCATTACTTCCCCAGAGATCTCGTCTTGTCTGGTGGCATTTCTCGTAAAACAACAGTATCCCGTCCTTCTCGGTCCTGACAAAACCACCCAGCCTGATTGAATTAATTCTGTAGGAGGGAGAAATTCCACGACCGTTGAACAATGATAAATAGCAGGAAACTTGCTTTCTAGAAACTTGATCAAATTGCCCAGATAAAACGAGCTTTTAATTGTATTTTTAACTGGTCTTGGCGCCAACAATTTTACGGTTTTCTTATAGAAGTATTTCTCATTGCTAACAATTTGTACTCGATATTAAGTTTTTTATATGAGTTAATTTGCAGTGTTAGGTGTGTTTTATTGGGCTGTCCGAAAATTAATGCGGGTTTCTGGTTATAAAATAAATTAAATAAATGATTTTAAACATTTTTTATTAATTAAAAACATTCCATCACTCTCAATACATCTCTCATCGTGATGGCAACTTCTCTATATCCTCTGAAGGAATTTTGAGCCTTTACTATCAACAAATTCTTTAAACACATTTTCTAACGACTTTTGATGAACAACTTTTTTGTTGTAAAACGTTGTCCAGGTGTTTGAAGAAATGGTAGTTGGTAGGGAGGGTTAGGCAGAACTTAATAACCAAAATCCAACAGTTTTCGTGTTGTCACATATGAGACATGGGTCCTAGCGTTGTCGTGTAACAGAGTCAGCCTTTTCCGATTGACCAAAAACAGCTTCAATAATGCCAATTTCTGGTGCATTGCTGCAATTTGCGAATAATATATAGCTGTATTTATCCAGCGCAAACAATAAGCCCACTATCGCTTCTTTTTTTTTGACGAGTTGGGAGCTTCGGAAAATGTGGTGCTGCTTCTCCTTTGTCGAGCCACTGTCATGACGTGAAGAGAAGCCACCGTCTGCTGTTATAATTCTATCCAGAAAAGGTTCGTTTCTGTTTCGCCAAAGAAGTGTTTCGCAAATTTTATAACGATGATTTTTTTTGGCGGTCGGTTAATGCGTGATTGATACGTTATTTACTGTATGTGAAAACGATTCAAATATGTAGGTTTTTCTTTTTTAAAGATATTAGCCCTGTTGACTTTGATTAGTTAATACATTTTTTCTTATGTGGACAAATTAGCTTTAACACTTTTTCATTACATTTCACTGTAAACATGTTACTACCCTTCCTTGTATTGGCCATTTTAAAATAGAAAAGAATCTTTATTTTAAAATATTTCGAATAGTATAGTTTTCGCATATTTACGTACGTATGGGTGCCATTATATACGTTTTTGTCATTAACATCTAGCTCACATAGCCCAATAAAAATATTGTTAGTATCTTATGTTTTTACTTTTATAACTGTTCGTTAAAAAATAGTAGGGGTATGATTCTAGGTACTGAACTCTAGATTTTAATCGGGCCTCCTGTCAAAAAACTTAGCCGCCTTGACTTTGATCAAATAAGTACCTTTTCTGATGTTGTTTAGCGTAGATAAAAAATTTAATTTCGAGCAATTTCATCAAAATGTTTTGCTGTTTGGCTCTTTTTTGGATGCTTCGAACTTCGAAGTACGATTTATTTATTTTTTAAATAATCTGTTGATCTCGTTATGATCTCCATCTTATTTGTGAGCCAATTATGAACAAATTCAATTTTATTTATTTTGACTTTAAATAATAAGACGTATTCTCTAAAAATCAATCTGCCGACCTGTTTGAAACTATAAAATCATTGCCATTAATAATAAAATTTTGATGTAACGAGGTAGTTCAACATTGGTGTTCAGTTTAATTAATTGATTTTCAATTATTTTCATTAATATTTATCTAAGTCATTTATTTTACAAATCTGATCAGTTAATGTATGTAAAAAATTTAACTTTCTGTAACTGCCGCTCCTCATAATGATAGTAAAACGATGTTATATGTATGTCTAAAAAAATATAAATGTTATCGACGAACGGAAAACAGGAAAATTCCCTCGGATTGTTCCACTTGTTTACTATTATTATCTATATTTATATTGATTAATAATTTTAATTTTATATAATTTAATAGTGTCACATTGATAAGCGTTTGATTAGTCGATTTTCAAACAATTACAATCAACGATTTGTTTAAATTCCAGGTTTAATTATCCGATATACGATCCGTTTTAATTTATACATCTTCCTCTACTGTTAATTGTTTGTTATGAATATTTAAATATGCAACATTTAAAAGATTGAGGGAAAAATCGAAAGGTTGTAGGTTGAAATGGGGAGTTGGTGTCCGAGTGGATCGAAGTCATGATAGTTCAAGTGGTAGAGCAGCTGCGTATTTAGCCGAAGGGGTTCAAATCCCGCTCGTGGCACTAGCTTTTTCATTTCAGTCAAAAACCTTACATAAAAAGATTAATTAATTTATAAGAAGATTGCTTCGATTGAATGCTTCATATATTTTGAAACATTTTGGTATGTGATGTACATTTTTGATTGAACCTGTACATTATTATGGAAGTTAGAAATTAAAATCGCCATTTTTAACGACTTAATGCAGGTTGTGGTATGTACATTAAAATTATGAAATTATGTAAAACGTATTGTACTTTAATTATAGATATATTTCACATTTTCCCTTGCGGTCATTCAATATTATCGTGTAATTAGAATCGTTAAAGAAGTGTTATCTATATTTTCGAGCAATTGCCTGTTGTCACTCATTTGACATTGAATTTATTTTTGACCCAATTGATCATTATTTTCCTTATTTGATAGTTTAATTGGACGCCTTTTACCATACACAACTCTCTACTGTCCCTCCTGTATCAATAATCTTGATAATAAATTATGTAGACCTTATTATTTTGCAAGATTGTGTGGGTTCAATTGGAGATAAAGATTTACATAGATAATCTAGTACGGATTGACGATTTATGTTAATCAGTTCATTATTAGCTAGGTTCTTAATTATTATTAGATCACGATCACAGCGAGAAAGACCGTTTAGTGGAAGAAAGAAAATACAGACAAGAGTAGAAATAACAGGCTAATTGTTTAATAATAAAGATTGTAAAGTTTGATTTTTATGACATTGGGTGCAGCGGATTTCACCATAAATAAAAGAAATGGATAAATAGATGTAGGTAGTTGCTTTTCAGTAGAAAGTCGAAAAGAATGCGAAAAGTACCACCAAGCACTAAGCAGCAGCTTAAATTATTAATCCAAACCTTCTATGTTTCTATAGCATAAGTTTAAATTTGTGGATGATAGAATTCGGCTATAAGTTCAGAATCAGCAGAAGACACTCACCCTGATGTTTTATGACCTTCGAACTGAGATGGTTTAAGTTTGATGTCGGCGTTCCTTCGGTGTATTAACAAATCGTTTCTTCCTTGTCCTTCCCTCCGCGTATTTCCCACGTCTTAGAAACAAGTATTAAAGATCGAGTTTTTATATATTTTCTAAGCGTTTTTTGATATATTTTTATTATCTTACAAAAAATTAAAGAAGCCAGAATTCATGGTTGTTTCATACAGTGCCCTTTAAGACATATTCTATTTATATCCTACGACATCGAGTAATTTGATGACCCGTCCCGTTATTAACGTCAGTATTTCTTACAGGGCTGAGTTAGTTCCACAACATTTTCTGGTGCAGAGACTGTAGTACCAGAATTTGTCCGCTTATGTGTTTGGGTTTCCTAAGCCACTTTGCAGAAACTGTACATACCGCGTTGATTGACGCCGATCTTTCTCAGACGCCTATTGTGTATGCAGTGCCTTGGCAAGGAATTTGTCACGTCAGTATTAGTTCTCCCTGTTTTCTTTTATACCTTTATACCTTTACTTCGGCTTTAAAGATATTCGTATAGAAATCCATGCGCATTAAATACTTTATCCCTTTACTTTCTTTCGTTCTGGTTCCTTCGGTGTATTAACAAATCGTTTCTTCCTTGTCCTTCCCTCCGCGTATTTTCCACGTCTTAGAAACAAGTATTAAAGATCGATTCACACACACCAGTAACGTCACAGTGCCGTGAACGGCATTTTGTTCCACCGGTGGGTTTGAAAATACATATTCTTCTTCGAAAGTGAACGGCTTTGTTCACACTCGCCCGGCGCGCGACCGTGGTCGTGCCAACAGTGCCGCCGTTGTCACTGGACCGTGATCGTCGGATTTCTTGTTAACGATATTTTACAGTTTTCACGGTCGTACCACATGAATATCGAAAAACTTATTTCATGAGTTGGTGCGAAATAATCGTGTGACGTTTGATCAGGCAGATTCTCCATACATTGACTCAGCTTTCATGAATACTCTCTGGAATATAGGAACAGAAATGAAAATTTATGGTGAATAAAGTACGAGCATATTTCAGAGGTGTTTACGTTATAAATAGCAGTAGGGAACAACAAATTATGAACTATCTTGTGAACTTGTTTTAAGGTTGTGGGTATTTGATAACCATTAGAGAGATCCAGCATCGGAATTGAAGTAATCAGTGAACATTTGCCTTCATATAATGCATCTGTCGTTGCGTTCCCTCCCTGCAAATGTAAATTTTGTAGTATTCGACTTTCACTCAACCACTTGGGACGTAACGTAATTGTACGTGCCTATATCGTATTTCTTGATGTTCTAAGAAATTTAAGTCTTAAATGATGCAGCAAGCAAAATTTTGCTTCATGTAAAGTATGCTTTGTAAAGTGTACCAAATTCCCCTTCTGTGCCGCTCTTTTTCCATGCTTGATGGACCCACTTTCATTTTCTCGCTTGTGGTTCCTTTTCTTCATCCAAAATCAGTGCTTTCATTAAAAGTTCATCATCTGAAAACATTGCCATTTTGGCCACTCAAGTACACTGCAAGGCACGGATGAAACAGTGACTAGTGTGAGTAGAGAACACTGATATGATCAGAGGGGCCGAGAATAAGGTGTGTGAATCTACCTTAAGACGTTACGAGGAGATTCTCTTCATAAATGCTTGCAGGTTTCTCCAAGGGATGAATAATGTTTGAAGGATTTTCCGTTTCTAACTCCGGAAGGAGTTCATAGTACAGCCCCTGACCCCACCAAAATGATGATTACAGATTCATTTGGGTTTCCCCACGATAGGTGCCGAACTGTATTATTATACGGACTCCACTTTTATCCTTAGCCTTTCATCTTCTGAGAAATGCCTCGTTATCTTGGCGCCTTAGAAATATCCCAATATGTTGGTTCCCTACAGTCGAGCCAGTCTGTCCAGGATCGTATAAAAACCAAAATAATTAGTAATAAGTTTTTAAATTCATGACAAATAAAGCGCGTACTTACAGTTTATTAGCGAGGAGACTGCTGGCATTTTTGTACAAGCTAAATTTTTTTCCAACGTGATGCATTGTTTGACATACTCCCTAAAAAGGGTTCTGGTGTTTCTGTAGTAAGTAATCTTTTATGATTGTGGCTGGGACGACACACGTTCACGATGACTAAGTGTTATGGTTCTCGGCTTTAAAGAGAGTAATGAAGTTAAAAAACGATGGATAGGTAGATCAGGTTAAGCACTTTTTTGATCATAATAGGTTCATTTCTGTACTTATAGAAGAGAAAAAGATAAAGCCATTTTAATAAGTTGTTTAAACAGAAATCTTCGATATTAAGTACAATTTGTACTATTTGAAGAGCTTGAAAATATTTGAAGTATAATAGTTTTTACTTGGTGGCCCGAAGTGTTCATACAAGCTTTTTTGTGGCCCTCTATAAAATTTTTGGATTTTGTGGTCACAGATATTTGTGGAATCTGCCGTTTTTATAAAGACACTTGTACCGACGATATGCAAACCAAATATTTTCTGCTCTTATCTCAAGGACTGCACCTATCAGCTTTATCTTCTGAATAACGGTAAAGATATCTTTTTAAAGTTTTTGGGGTAGGAACAATTATTTTTGTAAAACGCTAAGCAGTTATTTGGCATAATAAATACTATTGGAGCATATCAGGTTAATAAAAAATATAACAAATAATATTATTTTTTTGTTTCTTGAAATTGTAAAACAATGTCTTTGTCATGTTGATCGGCACTTGATCAATCTACTGGGCCTGCCTACCACCATGAACCCTCTTTTGATTTTCAAAATTAAATACCTTTAGACAGTACAAGGGTAGAAAAGGGAATTCGATTTAAAAAAAGTCTACAAGGACGAACTTTTTCTAATTTTGTTCATCCGAATCGATCACTTTCCATAGAAACCTTTCAACTTTGTTAGCTATTCATTTTTGTAAAACGGTATAGAATGCACAACTTTTCATTGTAATGAAAATAATGCTTCTGAGAAAATAATTGCCCTTCAAGAAATACAAGTTATAAGGACCAGAGTTTTCATCATTAGTATTCGCAAGAAATTCCAGTATTTCGATACTTTATATCTAAACAAAAATTGAGTTATAATTTTTTTAAAATATACATTTCATTCAAATTATATTAACAGCATTACGGGAGTTATGATCCAGTGGAGCCTGATCATCGAACGTAAAATCTATATAAATATTTGTTTTCATTAACAACATGTTTATACCAACTAAGAGGACAAAACCATTAGCCTCTATCTTATAAAATATATTTTTGTCCTACTACGCAATAGCCAATTTACATTTATCAATATGTTATGCGTTGCAAAGGAATGCGATGGTGTGATTTGGCATTACATCAAATGTGTTTTAGTCTGAAGTACCTGCTAGCTTGGAGCGACATAGAAAAGAAACGCCCGAGTTTTTAAAATAAATATTTATCTTCTTCTATTCCTACCCGGGTGGATTTAAATAATTAATTAAAATTTGTATTCCCTGATGAAAGGGGATACATTTGTTAGAAGCTTGAAGTGTACTCTTTCTAATGGGCCTTATTCCTATAACAACAATATATAGGAATATGCGGTGAGTTTAATTTCTGTCTCGCCGCCATTTTTAAATTTTTTATGGAACATTTTTGGGAAAAACGTTTTTTGTGAGATTTTTTGATGCAGAATTCAACGGTGCAAACGGTTTGTAATTTGCTTTTTATTATTGGCAAAAAAACTTTCCATAGTTTTTTGGAAAAACGAAATATTTTCCAACTTCAAAGAGTCACTAATTTATTGATCATTTTAATGAATTAATGTTTGTTTCGCAAGTTTCTAAACCGCAGCAATTTACTCAAATAACATCGACTAACAGGATGAAGCTCATTAAAGCGAAATTCATTATGTGCAAATTTAGGTACACAAATGCGAATTTACAGAATTTCGACAAACAAATCGTGAATAAGAATTTTTATTTACAGGCTTTTGAGTCGCAATACTTAGTCATACTCGTACAGGTTCATATCTGTAATAAATCTCCACAAAACATCCGGCTACATTAATGGAATAAAGTTTTTTTTAAGGAAATCACAAATATATCTGATTGAATGAAGGAGATTAGAATAAATATTAAAGTTTGGAAAACCGTTAAATAAGATTTTTAAAAAATCTTAAAAACCATCACACTAAAGTTTAGATTTACGTTTCGCAACTTACTGTGTACATCGTAAAAATGTCGCGTTCATTACAATAAAAAGTGGAGATGATACTTTTGATGGTAAAAGTGGGCTTCGTGCAAGTTTGAATCTGCACCATTGTTATTAGGATTTTCACTTTTAGCCAGATCCTTAAAATACTATATACAACAAAACCTCCCCATTTCCTCGAAAAATCAGACCAGGGTTCTCACATACTCGCTTCGTGAATTCCCTCATTGTCTGACAATCCTACACGCTCTCAATATGGAGCCAAGGAACGGTACACTTTATTTATGTGGAGGGCGAATGATCGGGGATCTTTACACGCCAGACACATCCACGGGCTTTTGTCCAAAACGAAGTGTCCGTATGTCAATTTAGCATGATTCGATGGTAACTTGAGTTGCTAATAACATTTTTGGTCACAATTTATAATTATCATAAACACCATAATCAAATACATATACTGTTTTCTTAAAATACAATTTGAACTGTGCCTTGTGAGTGCTCCGAACAAGCACATCATGGGCTACTTCTGCGAAAAAGTATCAATTGTTGTTAACATAGGATTAAGTGAACAATGTTATTTATTACGGAAAATACGAGATTTTAACAATGTAGCTCTCCGATTTTATTATTGGCTGAATCGTAAATAACAATAAAGGATTTAATTTAGATTTTTCTCGTTTTTTATAAAAAGTAAATTGGGAAATAATTTTTTCTTTGAAATAATTTGAATAATCATTTCATTTTGAATAAACACCAACTCTCCAATTATTTAAAGAGCTGAGATATTTCAAAATATAAAATAAAAGAAAGGCAAGTTTCTCCACTAGGTTTGAGAATCAGAGCGTGGTTTAAAACTTGTTTTCTGTTCTGGAGGCCAAGGTTATCCCACTAGTTTTCATTCTCTAGCTGTAAAACAAACTAAAATAACTGATAACAGCACTACGCCATATTTATTTAAAACTAAAGTGATATTGGTTCTGTTTATGTAAATTTAAACAATGACTACTTCCGCCGTGAATTTTGAAAAGAGTTGCTGTCTTTGTGAAGTTTTCAATATATTTATTAATGTTTTTTTTTTTAAATTCCCTAACACAGAAGGAGGCCCAACGCTTTCATCTAGAACTAATAAAGTTTCTTTCGAAGTATACAATTATTAATTTTCAGTTTTGTCCGTCTAAGCTTTCCGGGCAGATAATGGACAAAATCGTTCACATAATCCTTTTTGGGTCAAGGGATATTTATAAACAGCCCTGTAGTAAAGTGGATACGCTTGATTTAACCACTATTAGCGAACGGATTTGTGGATAACCCGTATTTATTTTTATACAGACAAAACCGAATATTAAGCCCAGCATGAGAACGCTAATCCCAAAGGTTCATCGATTAAACAATTTCCCATCGGGTAAATGCGGGTTTACTTCGTTCTGGGTCGATATTATTTTCTCTCTGACGCTTTTTTCAACTGGGTTTTTCAACTAATTAATTTGGATTAATTTAAAGATGATTAAATTAAAGATAGTTTAAAGTCGTTCGCCGAGGCTCATTGAAAATGTACTGAGGAGGAGAGGCTAAAAGTGTCTCGAAATGCATATACATAAAAAATCACTTCATCATTTACTGAAAAACTTGAAAAAAAGTAAACCTTATGAAAATATTTACAAGCAGAAAAAACGCGGAACGTTTATTTAAAGAGTTTACTTGTTATAACGTTTTTAAATTCAAAAGAAATCCATGGCGCATATTAAAGTCATTATATTGTTATAAGAATTACAATTATTATTTGTACTTGGAAAGCAAAGCGAAAAATCAGTGGGGAAACTTCTGGACGATCGTGTCTTAAGAACCGGAGGCACTGTCCTTGCGGGGTCCTGCGTCTTCTCACACGCCTGCCCCTGCTCACCTTGGGCTTTTGTGCAACCGCCTCTCACAATCTTTCGAAACAGTTTGCATTTTAGGACCATCGACCGTCTACGCCTTTTGTCGGTTGCCCTACAAAGGCAAAAACAAACCCACCCCTCGACGTCCACCAGGGAGGTAAATGTGGAAGTACCTTTAGGGCAAAATGATTCATTAAGGTACAATCTAACTTATTCTTAATAATTCAAATAGTAAATAATTTACTTAGTAATTACTGGTGCTCAATTACTAAAAACAAATTGCTGCAGAATTTTGAATATTGGTTTAATTTGTTCCTTCCAATCTCTTGCAGATGATTGATTTTATCTTATTCTTACCAAGCTTATAAAGGAACATACATTAAATATACCTACTTATACTTATAAAGATACATATTTTCAACGTTATTAAATCCGGTCAAAAACTACAGACAAAAATCATTCATCATAGTTGTTGCAAATTTTTTGAGTATGCTTTGTGTAAAAGATGTAATTTATATTTGTTTTTAAGTAAAAGGCCTGACTGAAATCGGAAGACCAAATTATGAAGTTTTCGTTTTAAACTAATATGAATGGATATTGTATATAAAATATTAAATTATTTTACAATGGTCTATTGCTCCCTTTTAAAAATTTTTTAATTGACACTTCGATTAACGATGACATTACTTCCTGTATCATCGTACCTGCCTACTGATCAAAATACAAAATTATGTACGTTGATAATTAACGCAATTCCTACATTGGTTAGGTTTAACTAATTTCAATGCCAAATTCCATTATTTTATCGATGTATTAATTGATAAACAGCGCAATGTACAACCGTTATGACGGAAGATTTTTAGTTTCAACTTGGGATAAATTAAAAATTTACAGATTTGGCGATTTATTCTAAGCTATTTGAGTAATTTTTTCTTAACACAAAAATAAATATTTGGGCTGAACCCCTCACGATTTAGGCTAAGGGCCTCTCGCATCCATGAATAGGAACATAAACTTTATATTTCATCTCAATTCTCTCTCTCTCTCTCTCCTCTCTCTCTCTCTCTCTCCTCTCTCTCTCTCTCTCCTCTCTCTCTCTCTCTCTCCTCTCTCTCTCTCTCTCTCCTCTCTCTCTCTCTCTCTCCTCTCTCTCTCTCTCTCTCCTCTCTCTCTCTCTCTCTCCTCTCTCTCTCTCTCTCTCCTCTCTCTCTCTCTCTCTCCTCTCTCTCTCTCTCTCTCCTCTCTCTCTCTCTCTCTCCTCTCTCTCTCTCTCTCTCCTCTCTCTCTCTCTCTCTCCTCTCTCTCTCTCTCTCTCTCTCTCTCTCCCTCTCTCTCTCTCTCTCTCTCTCTCTCTCTCTCTCTCTCTCTCTCTCTCTCTCACTCTCTCTCCCCCTCTCTCTTTATCTATCTCTATATCTCTCAGTCATTCATTGACCACCATTATGGAGTGAGCAAACAAACTAACTTAATTCACTGAGAGCCAATATGTGCAAGAGAAGTGTCACAACTGAAAACGACGATGATTTTTAGTTTTTTACGGATAGTACAGCTTTTTAATTGTAATAGTACAGAATTTTTAAAGTTTGGTGTTTTGCTTAAGTCTTAGAGAAACGAAAGACAATATTGCTTGAACATGACATTTTTTATTGCCAACAACCGTAATCGTGTGTACTATATATAAAAGTTTTAAAAAAACTAACTTTCGTTTGTCTCTCCTGTTAAATTTTCTTTCTTTACTTTTCTTGGGGGTGTGCGACGTGTACACGACTTTAAATGTACACATATAGATTTAATAAAAAATGACCATATTTTACCTTCTTATGGAATAGTTACATATTGTTAAATATTTCATTGTGTAATAACTTTTGAAATAGGGTAAGGCACCTGTAAACGAGCGCCTCAGGGTGAATTTCAATGTTACACATTGAAACAAATCAAGTAATTATTTTTCATTACTATATTTATTTATTATTTCCATTAAAATAATTTTCCCATCAAATTATCCCCCGGATCGAAAAGGTTGTATTTTTGATAATTGTACCAAGAAGGTTAACGCATATCATAAATGCACAGAAATATTGTCAGCGGGAGGACGTAATTAACTCTAAATTCCTGCAGGGATGAAAAGCAATAATTTACGACTAATCAAAATTTCTCCGACTCGTTAAAGCTCTCACAAAGACCGGGGGGTCCGTGGCGTGATCAAATTGAAACGCGGGGCGGAATACATCAGCTACAAGGGAAGCTATTTTTGAAGTCTTACCCACTCAGCCGTAAATTATTCTCGAGGCTACCCCTACTAGCTCCGCGATATGGAAAGAATCGATTTTTAGCTCGATGCGACCTCGTGTTTACATTTTTATAGCGAGCAGACTATAACTAAATCCAGCTCTAAACTAAAAGAAATAAAATATTTTTTTCGGAAAATGTGCAGAATCAAGAAGGAATTTCTGCGGGAACTTGACCATAACCCTTTATTCAATTCAGAACAGAATTGTTATTTTGTAGTTACTATTTTATTTGTCTACATTTTTTGCACTATTGTGGACTGCTTAAATCCACCATCAGGAAAACTGCAGTTTCATCGATTATAAAAATTATTTAAAATGAAATTACTAGTACATTGATTATCCGAACAACTAATAACATTACAATTTTGGAAATATTGTAGTGAAGGAAGAAAACTAACCGAACTAAATTTAAAAAAATTAAATTTTCTCTGTAGGACATGTTTTGAATATCCTAAGGTCCGTGATACCATTTCACTGCTATATTTGTATTTCTTGATCGATTAAAATGTAAAATATGCAGAACACTCGTGCGCATGCGCTCACACAAACATACTTTCTCTTCCTCTTTCTCATTCTCTCTCTCCCTCTCTCTCTTTCTCTCCCTCTCCCTCTCTCTCACTCCCTCTCTCTCTTTCTCTTTCTCTCTCTCTCTCTCTCTCTCTCTCTCTCTCTCTTTCTCTCTCTTCTCCCTACTCCCTCCCTCCCTCCCTCTCACTCTCTCCCCTCTCCTGTCTTTCTCTCTCTCTCTCTCTCTTTCTTATCCCTCCCTCCCTCTCTCTTTCTCTCTTCTCCCTCCCTCCCTCTCCCTCTCTCTTTATCTCTTCTCCCTCCCTCCCTCTGCCTCTCTCCCTCTCCCTCTCTCTTTCTCTCTTCTCCCTCCCTCCCTCTCCCTCTCTCTCTCTCCCTCTCCCTCTCCCTTTCTCTCTCCCTCTCCCTCTCCCTCTCCCTCACCCTCTCCTTCTCGTGGGTGAAAGGAATAAAATAAATCGGTAGATTGATAGAGAGAGTTGAGTGTGTGTATATAGAGAAATAAATCAAAGTTTACTGTTTTTTATTTATTTATTAAATACACGCCATTACGGTTGTTTGCAAGAAAACATGTCATGATCAATCAATATTGTCTTTCGTTTTTCTAAGATTTAAGCGAAAACACCAAACTTTAAAAATCCAACTTTACTATCTCTAAAAAAACTAAAAATCATCATCGTTTTGAGTTATGACACTTTTCTATATCTTGGCTGTCAGTACTTTAAGTTAGTTGCTCACTCGATAATGGTGGTCAATGAATGGCTGTAACGGTATTAATTTTTTTATGATAGTAGCATATGATAGTAGCAGACCTAACAAACGAACATAAATAAAGCAAGTTTTACTAAGGTTATTTTTGACCCAAACTAATGTTCTTTCCTCCTGGAGTCAGGGCTAATTATTTATTTAAAATACAAAATTAATTATGAAAATAAAGATTTTAATGATTATTAACAATAATGTAATTAAAACATTAAAAAACTTATTGAAACTATACAATATTGTAAAAGTTAAAAGACAACATTGTTAAAAAATTATGAAAAACAAATATTATAATTAAGAATGTTATTAAAATAAAAAAATGAAATTAAAATAATTCACGAACACTAGATCAGTATATGGTAATATATAAATAAAAACTTATTCGTACAATTGATTTAGCAATTGGTTTTCATAATGGGAAATTAATATAGGGTCTGATGATGACCTTTAAATAAGTCGACAGTTTGAAAGTATAATTGTATTTGCTTTGTACGTCAAGACCATACCTTGGTGTTCGTGAAAAAGTGGCCTATACTTCTAACATAGAAAACTAAAATAATTCTAAAATTAGTACTACATCGGTCATAAAATGAAGAGAAAAACGCAGTATATGAACCTGAAATGCTGTTAGATTCGATTAATGACGCATTTTCGCATGAAATGTAATTGTGGTACTTCAGTATTTACAATAATTTGATTTTCTGTAACTTTTTGACTTGCAACATGGAAGTTGATCATTCATGCTTCCCTGATTATAAATCATAATTTTTTTTCAATACCCGTGCAACGAGACGATCCAATAGATATAACACATTGCCCTACAGTAATTGCCAAAGAGTAGGAATTTGAAAACTGACAGACTTCATTGCCATTATTGATGGCAGTTTCCATCTTGTTGGTTGTCAACAAATTTAAATCAATCTGTCAACGTGAAAGTCTTTTTTACAGATATTTCACTCACCGATGATTTAAAGCTCGACACAGGACTAAGATATGCCACTTTTATTGTTATTATAGAATTGCGACAGTATGTTCCCGCCAATTTAAAAGTGACACATAGTGATGTCTAGCAGCAAAGAGTCCACCAACAGTTGCGTCATTTTTCCTGTAGTATCACACACACCGAATACTTCACAAAAACTAAACAATCCTGGTTTTAGAATTTTTCGACTTGTGTCACTTTTCATGTGGTTGTGTGATGTGCTCGATTCCTACACGCTAGATAATGTAAACAGTGTCAATACCAGAAAGTCTATGCTTTCTCCTTCTTTTAAATTTACAAAGACTTTATTAGCTCATTTCTTTTTTGTTTGAATGATTAAACCGGCAGTTTAGGTATATAGTTTTACCATAGAATGACTGATAATAGGTACGTCTTACCAGACGTTCGAGATATTTATTACTATTTGTTTGCCTTTTCTGAATGGATAAGATTTTACTGCGTAATCCCTTAAGACATTTGAAATCGAGTAGAAATTAAATTATCAAACCGTTAGGGTTAGACATTTCACGCTAAATTGTGATTTGTTGAAACACTGCCACCTGTTATGGTAATTCATATCAAACAGAAGGGAAAAATTGTAACCGCAAACGCTCAAATAATAAAACTACACGGAGGCTTAAACAAGGCAAGGCAGTTTAATTCGGAATTTGTTTTCAACACAATATCATTAACTTTCTTTAAGTTTATCTTCATGCATAAACGCTAGTATAAATTTATCACCGAGGGATAGAAGGGCAATAGTCCAACACGGAATTTACAGCAACAATAAAAATTAAGCAAGCGTGTTAAATAAATAAACAATTTTATGCCTCCACCGAGGTCGTAAAAGTCCAAATAAAAACATCAAATGTAGTAAAAAGTTAAATTCACTAATTTCGTGGTCCGCTTGACCAATTAATATATTACAATTAATTAAGGTTTTTATCTCAACTAAAATTAATTAATTGTAAGGTAGTAAAAAGGTCGTATATTATGATTGTTCCGTTAGGGTTTTAAACCAAGAAATTTTGAACAATTAAGTTTTTAATGAGAAATTAACGTAGTACGGATAATTTCCATTTTGCCTCCCAAGATTTCTGACCGACAACGTGAGAATTCATAGAAATGATGGATGGTGGAATGAGTGCGGTATTCAATCCTTTTTAAAAAAAATAGTTCCTAATCACAGTAAGTCACAAGTAACTTACTGTGAGTAGGAACTATCTTTTTAAAAAGGACATGAGAATTCTGGCAAAAAATTATAACGAATTTTACTTACAGTCCAAGTATTAAGAGTTTTCAAGCTTTTCCCAAGCCGGTATAGAAGAGTGTAAAGCAATAAAAGGTAAAAACAGAACTACCATTGTCTCGTGCTGTCCCTGTCTGCAATTCGAAAGTGAAAACTGTTTATCAATTAAGAAATAACAAGTAGAAGCTAAAAATTTAGTTTCTGAGACAAAGTTTATTTAAAAATAACTGTTTACAATAATTCGTTAAACTGGTCTCTAGTCCCCTTTCAGGGCCCTCTTATATTTGATTTTATTGTCAAGCAAGCCTATATTTTGCATTAAAAAAATATCCATTTTTCTCTTCCTGGTCTAAATTAATAATATATTAGCATTACTTAAAACCTCAGGAAGATTTTTATATATAAAAATTTCCTTTTATATATAAATTGGCAACATAGCTATAACTTATGTCGGTACAATGACCAAGATACACAGGACACTATACCATTTCTTGGAGTGGTTACTCCCTTGGTTTTACATTCCTAGGACTTGAAAAGCGGTCTTTTAATTTCCGTGACATGGAATCGAAGGATATATGTCCTTTTTTGTGTTGCCGGTTCAGTCGAAAAGAACCTCCGGCACCGTATATTTCGTGTCGGCCGGACGCACATTATTAATCTATGCCCCTTTAACCGGGATGGACGCCCTCGAACGCTTGCACAAAAACCAACCCTCGCAGGCCCCACGTCCTCCTACGCCATCAAAAACTTCCTCAAAGGTTTTGTTAGGAGAATGTACATAACACGAGGCCTTGAATTGATTACGGAACGATAGGTGGAAAAAACGGGAAGAAGTATCCAGGTATCAGATTTTTCCCCATCCCAATCCCAATTGATGAGCTATAGCTTTAAGCATATTCGAAATAAGTTGGCACCACTGAAACTCTAAATTCTTTGACTTACCTTACTTAACTCTGCGTTCTTTAATTATTTCTCACTTTTTCTTACACACTCTCACTGGACGGAAACTCAATGTTTCATTCACTATTTACCTCATTGGCGCCCTCTCATTACTACTATCACATACTTGCTCTCTATTCTTTCTAAGTCGCCTTCTTTCGTATTTCCATCTCCAATTGAATAATTGAAATCTCACTCTCATTTTTTTAACCCTTTACCCAATTACGTCCTCACTCTCTCTTTCCCTTTTTTCGCTATCTCTCATTCAGTCTCTAACTCGCTCGATCTCTCTATTTTTCGTTCTTATGCTCTCTCTTCTTGTCCTTAAGGGGATCCGTACCGAGGACACAATAAAATTTTCTTTATTTCTTTCTCTCATTCATACACTTTCTCTCTCCCTTTCTCTCATCCATTTTTTTCTCTCTCTCTCACTCTCTCTCTCGTTCACCCTTTCTCTCATTCTCTCCCCCCACTTTCTCTCTCTCCCTCTTCCTCTCTCTAACTATCTTTCTCACCCCTTAGTTTATGTGTTTCGTAAATATAGCACTTTTTTTAAAAACGTTATTTCAACTGTACTGAGATTAGTAGAAAGACGTTCCCCTGAACTGCGGTAACCTCGAATAAACTCCTCAGCCACGCTTCCGCCTTGTCCTGTTTATTTCAAACCTGGAATTATTTGGGAAATGGCAACTACAACCTGAGGATTTTGCTTTTAATAATTCGTTTCATTGGTATTCCGGTAGACCGACAATCGAAACAATGGTGTAGGAGATATTTTTGAACCGAAAACAATAGCTTCATATATTGACATCATATTCACTAGAATTAGGTGGTGTTGGTACGAGGGCAATTTGAACTGCGACAACTGGGGACCGCGGTAGCCGAGTGGTTAGCGTGAGAGACTCGGCTCATAGACGCCGCGGTTGTGGGTTCGATTCCCACCGTCGCCTCTGGCCCTTTTTTTCACGATACCCCCCCCAAAAAAAAAAATATGAACACACATACAAGAATTCGTCACCATGGTTAATATGCATAGATAAAAAAAAGAACTGGGACAACTCGAGTCACAAATTTTTGACATCGCCATGGTGCGGATAAGGCTGGGCGGTATCTAGTTTTTGGGTGGTTTGTTAGTCCATAGAGATGATAACCTCATGAGGGGCCACAAAGTGGAAATTACTACGAAATTACTCTGAAGCCTCTGCTGGGAATAACGTTCGATGACAAGGGACGTGCTTTGATGTTGGCCGCGTAACGCAATTTATATACCATACCAGCCTCTTTTGTTCCCCGTTAATGTAAAGTATTTAAATTTGAATTTCAGCCTTTATCAGATGAGTTATTGATGAAATAAACAAATTGATATTTTTGAACGTTTTCGAAGACTTTTTGTCTTTCTCACAAGTAGAAAGAATTTGTCCAGATCAAGATAATCTTCCACAAAAATCAATCATAAATAAAATAAACTATAATGACCCTTCATCTATGTGTTTATGGTGTCGTGTCAGGTCTCAATAAACTGCTTGGAACGTGTGAAAAATTCGAGAACATCGATAGTTGGATCCATTACCTGCGTGAACGAGGGTAATCTTGATACTTGATAAGGATAGGTGGGCACGATACCTTATAATTCACTGTATGACTTTTTCTTTAACGACCTAACACTTCTAACTTTATAGCTAGTAATATAATTGTAGGGAAAAGGAGGTGGGCCATTGTGTTTAAAGTTTCTCCAACTTGCCATCCGATTGTAAAAATCAACGACTATTTCACCATCGTTGAATGGGAAATGGACCTCTGTGGATCGGGCGATTCGTCCTCCAATAAGAAGCTTTATAATTAAATACCGAGATCGCTCTCGTTCTCTTGGTTTTGAATTCCACCGACTATAATTGGGAAACTTCAAAGGCCTGGCCCATTTTAGTCGACTGCGGTTTGGTCTCTGATTGCGTCTTGAAGCACCAGTTTTCAACGGGGACTTTGTCTAACCGCGCGTAATGTTCACAATGATGTTTTTATTAGCAAACTCTTTTAATAGTAACACTTTAGTAACTCAAGAAGTTAAGTTTAGATCGTGCTTATTTATTATTTAGTTAAATTGTATCATCTGGAAAATATGTTTGGGAACTGCCGGAACCCACTGCATATAAAGATCTACACGAACAACGAAGCAGACAATTCCTCACTGAATATGTTGTTTGAATGATATAAAAGATCCGCGAAAGTAAACGGGCCCAGTGCTGATTTCCCATTTCTGGTTAGGGACCAAACCAAAAACACTACTTTTGACAGGTCGTCGAAGAGATTCAGAAAAAGAAAGTTTTTGTTTTTTTTGCCTCGGTTATGTTGTAACAGTAGCTATTCACCATTGTTTTATATTTGAGCTTTACTATTTTCTCTGATTTCTTTGCAGCTTGTGGCGAAAGAAAAAATTCTTAAGATTCGCCGTCTAGAATGAATGTTTATTTGCATGATTACTGATGATGTAAAAGTGATCGACCAGATAGTATTTCAAATATATGTGGTGGAATCGTGGATGTGTTCCAAATGTTTAAACTAAGCACTTTAACTTGGACCACATTCCCGATCCCCAGGCTAGATTAAATTTCGGTACAAAATGTTTAATTCGCTTGCGCTTCCTTTTAGCTGTCGTGGGGTAAGCCCAATCTAACATATGTCTAAGAATTATGTGCGTTGAAAATGTCCTTTTTGAAATCTACTAAAATAACAGTATTTTTGATAATATTTACACCAGACACAATACCCCCCCCCCCGTTTAATATTTCAAAACATTAACAATACATTTTTCTGGCATCTTAACCAGTAAAACGCCCACGTTTATATATTATTTTAATAAGTACACGTACTTAATATTGATTTTGGAATGCAGTCCGATGGCTTAATCAAAGGTAGGTTTGGGTTGATCTTTTTTTTCGAAATGGGGTATACTGATTGATAAATCGCCTGGCCACGTGATGAATGTTGAATTAACGATTGACAAGACGGGGGAAAACACCTGCATCGATCTGCAGCCCAGACAAGTATAAAGACCTTGAACGACGCCGCACACTTCACCCCCTTTTTCCCTTCAGCTCGTGGAAAACACCCTGGAAGAACAGCTTTGGCGTCGGGGCAGGATGACTTAATGTTTATTCCATTGTCAAAGTGAAAAAAAGGAAATACGTGCAAGAAAATTTGAAAGATCGACATCTGTCATTTCCGGTCCGTTTATTCTCTCCTAAACGCTGTTGTCATTTGCAATAACAAATAGCAAACAATCTCTTAATTTAAGCGTTTTCAGTTTAACTATGCGTTTAACATTCCTAACATTCCGCCATGTTTATCATTTTCCTTTTTCAAGTGTTAAGAGTATTCAGAAATACTGAGGCAAAATGAAAACAAGTATCTTAAGAAAACTTGACAGAGGTGATACTGCCAAAAATTTTACAACAATTTGGGCAATCACAATTTTTTCGTACAAATTGTGCTAATAATATAAAATTTTGCATATTTAAAAATAATTCAACAAAGTATATTTGCTTGGAATCTTTCGTTGAGGTCATCTTATGTCCGGACCCTCCCTTGTAAGAAAGACTGTAAGTTAATTTTGACATCATCATAACATCTCTACCAGGTGGATGTTGTATTTTCAATTAATTAAGGTTTTTAGTTGAGATAAAAAAGTCAATGGCACGAGCGGGATTCGAACCCACGCTCTTCGGCTAGATACGCCGCTGCTCTACCACTTCAGTTATCGTGACCTCGATCCACTCGGACACTAACTTACCATCTCAACCCCACCTTTTGAATTTTCCCTCCTTTTTGCCATTTTTCATGTGGATCGAGGTCACGATAGCTCAAGTGGGAGAGCAGCGGCGTATCTAGCCGAAGATCGTGGGTTCGAATCCGCTTGTGCCATTGACTTTTTATCTCAACTAAAAACCTTAATTAATTGTAATATATTAATTGGTCAAGCGGACCACGAAATTAGTGAATTTAGTTATATTTTCATTTAAACTTTATTATTTTAATATGATTTTTAGGGGATGTTACGCGGGAATATTAAACTAAGTAGCTGTACAGAGAAATAGAGTCAAGGCGTTAAAACTATTTATAACAAAATATTAATATTATGTCAACACCAGTGAACATTACAATGCGTACAAGCCTAAATGGTTACGATGTAGTTACTCAATATGTGCTGTGTTTATTTAGAGTGAAAAATTGCTGTGATTAATCACCAAACGTAATGCCTTCGGACAAGGGCAAAATGTCTCAAATAGCTTAATCGTGACAGTGATCAACTTAGCTACTCTAATTTTTCAAGCGCACTCAGAATTCACGCTCTATTATTTTATAATTTTATTACTGCCACATTGAACGATTCCGTATTGTAAGAGTTTAATGATTCTTCTATCGATTGATTCAGGTGTAATTTTGTTTGTCGTTTTAAAAATTCAAATCTTTCCGACGACAGTTGGACGTGATCACGTGTCCATCACCTACCCAGATGGATCGCCAGAAGGTCACTCAATGCCGGATCTATAATTTTCTATTGTTGCACAGATTGCCGTTGTTTCTTTTATTTTCATATCAGACAAGAACAACCGACGCCCTTGACATCCACCTGTTAAGACCTCTGCCCATTCACCATTACAAGTCAATGAATTATTCAGTATATATTGCTATTTAACTAGGCAAGCCCGGGATTGACCTTCTTTACGGTGATTCGATCCAAATCGATTTATGATTCCCGATCCGTTCAATTTACAAATAAAGACGGTGTAAAAGTTTTTGAAAAAAAGGCTCTTTTAGTTGGTGACATATGCGGGAATTTATCTGTGATGGAGGGAGACAGGGAGGACCATAAATAAAAAGGCTACAAAAATATCTACAATCAAACTATAATATTGTACTACCACTAGCACCGGTGGCCACAACGGTTAAAGCCTTGAGACAGCAACTCATCACAATCAGTTTCCCTGGTTCGAACCTCAGCGGTCCATGAGGGCTTATTTTTCAAAAACACCGGGATTCCGGGAGTTGATTATGACTTCTGCTGTTGCGAATCCCCGTGATAAAATCTGATAAGATCAATTTTAATAGATTATAAGAGATCGACCTGCATTAGAAATAACGTTTACGATGATCAGGGTGAGATCATCAACAGGAACAAAACAAAAGTTTAACATATTGTTCTGTGTCATTCGTTTGCATCAGCTTCAATTTATTCTAACATTATTATTTAGCTCTCGTTTTTGCTTATTTCATAGCGATAATGAATCAATTATTGATCTGGTCGTGCAAAATATACAATGTTTCTAAGGAGTTTTAATACAACTTTGAATAATATTATCTGGATACAGGATCAGAATATTTGCAAAGTATGTTTAACTTATCGGCCTTTTAATGTTTAAAAGCAATATTTTATTAAAATCTGCAATTTCTAATTACAACATGTAATTTGATGATGCACAGATTAACAACTATTTACATACATGATCGCATTGAGGGGGCAAATAATCAATATTCTCCCATTGTACTTCATTTCACTAGTTGATTACTATTCATCAGAAAGGAGGTCAAGGGCCCATTTCCGCTTGAGACGCCTTGCATGATTGTAGGGATGGTATCTGTTGGATTGGGCAAGACTATTGAGGTGACAGAAGAGTTACTAGGTAACATTTTGCAAAATTAATTTTTGAATTTACGAGTTTTAAGCTCTAAATCGGGATTAATAGTGGAGAAGTATCAAGTAACACGAAGTATTTACAACTGATTTAAGGACCTTACGTTGAAAGGATTAGACACATTTAGTTTTTGTCGGCTGCTGTGATTGTCGTCGTCGTAATGTTCGTTGAAGAATAGATTGTACCGTCTAATAAAGTTTTGTTGTTTCAGTGCGTATTCCATTATATTCCATGTTAAACGTGAGTCAAGTACCCAATGTTTTCTTCGGAGCATAAATATGATATGGACGCACTTGCTTTCATTGATTTTTATTTACTATTTTCTACACCATGCTGCTTTACATGGGTATCTCTGCGGATCGTCCGAAGCAGAATTTGGGTCAGAGTACTCCTGTGGCATCGGCAAAGGGGCAGCTGCAGTATAAAGCATTTAGAGGGTTGGTTCGTGCTAACTAACTCCCGTGCCAGAGAAAGTCGGTCAATGTGATCCTTGCCAGAAATGAAACCATCCTGAATTTGGAATTACACGTTTTAATGTGTCAGAAGACGCCACACGCTTTTGCTTTTTTCTTTCTTTCCACAAATTCTTTCTGCTCTTTCTGCTCAATGGAGGAGGGAGGTAATATCAAATAGATATTAGTATACTACGCAAAACACTTGCTACGGGATGGTGTAGTAGAACGTTAGAGAAGATTAATCGTGATAATATTCTTTTAAGAATCGATTCAATTACTTTATATAAGCTGGGGAGTAAAATAATTGAACATGATAAGGCCTTTTACACTGTCTTTCCAGATTTCAACATGATGGTGTTCGAATATTTCCAGAATATGGAAAAACGGGGACTGTAGAGGTTATGTGAGGATGATTTTTTTAGGGATTGGCTGGAGAATTCGGGTTGCAATTAGGTCAAAACCAGGAGCCTTGTGCTGTGAAACAGGACGAACAATAGTGGGCTTTTTTTATATATGTATAGACTTCGCGAACTCCCCCCCCCCCGTCCTCTTCATTTAAAGGATCCTAATTTATCCTTATTTTTTACTAATTGATTTATAATGTAATTAATATTCTATATACATATTAATTATTACAAATAGGACGTAATTTAATCTGATGGAAGTACAAGGGTTGAAAAGCTGATTTTTTTAACAAAAGGTTTTTTGTTTCAACCCTTTTGTTTGTTGGTCTAATGGTTTTTCCTAAAATTTCCTATATATAATCTCCAATGTAGCCCATTTCCCCAGTGCTGCAATCGAAATCGTTCTGATATAATAATGTGCTAATGTGTAAATAATAAAAATTAGTTATTTTCACAAATGTAGGAATGGATAGGAAAGGTTTGTTCTAGTTTTTCTTGCTATTGAAATTGTGGAACATCTGGACACCTTACAGTACTAAGGCGAATGGTCCTTGTTATTAGCTTCTTTCTTCCTCAAATTCCTCCTTATTCTGTCTGTGTCACTCTGTCTTTTGTTTGAAGTCTTTTTGCGATTAATTTCGATCACTTTTTTTTAATTGACGTAGTTTCTCAAAAGATGAACCGGTTTTAATCGATGAATACTTTTCGATCCAGTACTGCACTTAAATTTTGAAGATAGAAGGGGCGTTTCTATTCCCGTTCTTCCTTTCCAAAACGTATTTACTTTATAACTCTCCCAATGTCCACAATACAGGATGCTTTGCACCTTGCTAAAGTGTGTCAAGTTCGCAGCCATTTTTGGGTGCTCACTTTCATCCTTACATCCTCGTAGTGTTTCACCTTCAAAGTACATTACATCTATGGCACGACGTCAGGGATATAAGCTGGGTCAAAATTTAATTTTTGCGTATTATCAGGTGATGTGCAGCATTAGGGTTGAACATTAGGCATTTCGTTCTTAAATCTATCTGTTGTCAAATCAGTCTAATAGCTCTGCCTTATGTGTATAACTGGAATATGTAAGTTCGAAGATGTTTTTTCGCTCCAGTATTTCCTGTGACACCCTCCGCATAGGGAATAATCAAATATCAACTTTTATAGAATCGTTTTTCTAGTAAATGCTGAGCAAATATTTGATGATGTTGAGGTTCATTCAAGCAATTCAGCTTTGAACTGGCAATCCCATATCTATAGCAAGTGAAATTTCAAGACGGTTTGGGGTACATAATTAAATAAAGGATTATACATTCTAAAATGATATAAATTATATAAACAAAAGAGTCAAACAAGAGTTAATATTGTACTAAGGGTTTAATTATGTATTCATGAACAACAGGGTATCTCGTAACAACGCAATTTATACTGTTGTATTATATACATATGTATTATTTCTTTAATTATCTCGTTAGAGTATAATCTTACCGAAATGATGCCGAATATTCGCTAATTTTGTATATTATTACAGTCAGTTTTTATCTATATTCAGGATAATACCAATAGATTATACATTTCCAGGTGTGATCTTTGCTTTTAAGAACTACTGGATTATTTACATCAAGCCAGTGATTCCTAATTCATCTAAGAATTTGATTATTTACCTGGTAGATGTATTATTTTCTGCAGGAGTTAACCTGCGGAGGGTGTTGAATGGCAGTATCGGGGTACATGGCGTCATCATTATTACCAATGCCCTATAGACATCCATTCACACAGGGTGGCAAAGGGGAGGAAATAATAGAAACGAATGTCAATTATTTTATGCGAAATGTGGTGAAAGAGTGAGAGTGTCACTGTTAGTATAGGTTTCTCTTTTTCCCTGTCCTACGGAGTTGATCCACCAAGTGCGAGTTTTTAACTTAACCCGTTCGGCAATTGATCCTCTTTATGGTAGTTTGAAATTTTACAAAAGGGTATGGTTCTACTGTTCTGGTTCTAGTTCCTGAGGTCCCTTTCCTTGGCTTCTCCATCAACCTTTTCGTTACTCTTCTCCCTTGGGTGTTGTGGGTTAGTGTGTACTTTTAAATGCAGATATGCACAACCCAAAGCAGTGAAGATAGCCACTTTTTTACGTATATCATTGATGAGTTCATTCTCCAACTTTAAGTAGGAAGCCTGTATATGGCCCACCCATGTTGGACAGTGATTATGTATGACACATAAACCATTACGAGTTTAATTATCGTTGATATTCTACCTATAACTACAGAACATAAGTTTTATTTACACATGTATACATTGAATACCGTAGTTTAGTGGAATTTCTGTATAACAACACTTACCTCCATTTGTTTAAGGTACAATAAAATTACTACATTATTTGTCTTTTGGAAAAAAATATTAAATCAAAAACCCCGGTTATAGTGGCCAAATTGTAGGAGGGCGTTCTTTCTTCTCCTATAACTATGTAGTTATAGTTCCCTATTTGGCAGCATATTGTGGCTGTTTACTAGCCTTGCATTCCTTAAACAATTGATTATATCTCGTCAAAATCTATGTCGCATTGTGCAGTTCCAATATGTGCGTCGTGGTGTGTGTTATAAGCCTCAGAACAACAGAACAACCTGCAGCCTGATGACATTAGTCCTGGTAATGCAAACTTCATACCCATTAATTGAAAACCACTCATGCCGTCGTCATGACCGCAGACTAAAGAGGCATGGCCTAGATATTTCTATTGACAGCGACAATAACTATAAAACTCTTCAATCAACACTAATATTAGTAGTCTACTTATTGAGTGCAGTAGGTAGTTTCATCACTCTACGTAATTTCGCTTATTTTAAATTGTTGATTTGTCATAACATGGTTAGAATTTTTCGGACATTGGTAGTTGTAAAGAGTACATGCAGTGAGATGGTGTTGACAAAAAAAAGGAAACTTCATTTCTCTCGTAGTAATTGTTCATTGAGAATTGATCGCCTAGCGTAAAGATCGACCAGAGTGACAGAAAGAAGCGAAACACTCCCAACCATCACCAGGGACTGACTGTCAACTCGTGATCAAAACATAGCCTTGTAGGACGCTCACGTGATCATTGGAATAGGTGGTGCCATGATGGCCGCAGTCGATAGGCGGGGCTTGGTAGCGGCCATGATTATACCTCGCCTCGGCTGGTCCGTGCTGCCTCGCTCGGCAAACGGCCACAACAGGCGTTTCTCGTGTGAGTCGAAAGGATGCGCCTCTTGGATCGCGAGCTTCCATCACCATCATACTGAAAAGAATCAATATACCCCCTTTTATTCAACAGTAAAAACAACTATATAAACATCTAATAAAAAATAAAAAAAATAAAAACTTTTAGGCCTTATTATCGAATTATCGATGTTTTGTTATAAGTATACAAGGAAAATTTAATAAATTAGTGACACCACACAAATATTATTAAAATATGGGTACCCTAGACATTCACGATGTAGAATAAGTTACAATATAAGCGACTTCCCCGATAGTCTTAAGAGTAACTATTATTCTAGTTAAAAGACATTTTTAGAAAAAGAGTTTTTAAGAATTTTTAATTTATTTTTAAAATATGATATTCAACATTATAGTGATAATTATTTGGTATCGTGAGGTGTGAAAGAGCGCGAGAGAGAGAGAGAGAGAGAGAGAGAGAGAGAGAGAGAGAGAGAGAGAGACTTGAGGGCAAAGTGAGAAGGAGAGATGAGATTGTGTGTGTTGTGTACGAGAGTGAGAGAATGGAGAGGGGGGAGAGTGTGTGTGTGTGAGAGAGAGAGAGAGTGAGTGAGAATGAAAATAAGCATGAAATAAAAGTGAAAGTTAGAAAGAGGAATAGTATTAGGCGTATAATTATATATTTCTTTAATGTTTTACACCGTCGCCCTGATCGTCATTGATTACATTACTGGGTCAGTGTCGTTCTTACTACTTTATGTTGCGCTTATACAAGTTTCAGCTTTACGTCATCTTCAGTCAGGATAAACACATCGATGTATGTAGACTATGCGGGAGAGGAGATTGTTTGTGTGTTACGGAAAGTGAAAAAGAATGACTGTGCGAGTTAAATGCAGATGGTCTGAAATAGACAGCTTTACCGTGCGTAATGAAATTATTTCTCACTGGATTGCCCGAATGCGAGTGAAAATGAAAATGAAAAATTGTGTCTGAGCCGTTATTTGTGTTTTATGATAACGATCATTCACCTGTATGCGTTCCGCTTGTTTGCCCGTAAGTTTTGTCGAGCTTAGTCAATATTGTCCAAGCATATATGTGTCAAAATTTTCAGGTTACTCGTTTGTTCCACACTACGTCAAACGGAAAAATGTGCATTTTTTTATTTGCCGGGTTCAGTTTTTCTTTCGTCTATTTGTGCTGCCTTTGCAATATTTCTTACACTAATAGGTTTTGTGTAGTTGATTGCTAATACGATTCCCTCAGGAATTATGAAATTCTTTCAATTGTGACACAAAAGGGCCGAGTTTGTTTTGCTATTTTTCTTTTTTCTATTACTATAATCGTTTGGTTTTCGATGATTTTGACCTACTTATCTATATTCGCTGTTTTGGTCTGTCAGACGTATTTGGCGTCTCGCCATATTCAGTGCTTGGTCTGTCTGATAGTAATAAACATAATACAGCTTGACAATAATACAACCAACATCCCAAATTTTTTATTAAAGTTTTTTTTTTAACTTATTGACTTCTGTCCTAATATTGTAACCATACAATAAGCATACATAATATTGATTGGAATGATAACGAAAAAAAAATGAATTCCAAAACTAACACAAGAGCAATCCCAAAACTAACACTACTAGCTTTGTTTACAATGTTCAAACCCTTTTGAAATCCGGTCAGGTCTTTGTCACTAAACGTTTTCTACTGATTGCCATTAAAAACTCACATCACATTTCTTTTCGCATAACTGTTGTTAATTATCGCTATTGTCTCCTAACAAAAAATTGCTATTATGTTCAAGGATTTTTCTCCTTCTATGTACAGTATTTTGGGGCAGCTTTAAGTCAAATATATGCTGATTAAATCAAATAAATTATTGTCTTCGAGTGAATAGAATTGTTTACATAAATGTAATTTTACCTCAAATAATACATTTCACAAGGCTGTATGCTTTGTCGCGTGCTTCTGACAACATGCGGGAACAGGCGGACCAAAGATCAAATTCGGTCAAATATTTGTTAGAAAAGTGTTTCTTGTTTTGTCTCGTGTCGATTAAAAATCAGTTTTATTATTTAATAAATAAAATTATTTTAAAATTGAAATAGTTCGTAATAGTAGGTTCTTTGGGAGAGACACGTCAAAGTTATTTTTCCTGCCAGGATAGGCCATAGAATAAAAACTTTTGCGTTTCATTATATTACTTTTTCTACCTGGCTATTAAACAGTGGTCAGTCTTGCTGGAACTAAAGCCGGTCTGTAAACCACTGTCGTAATTGAAAAACGTTCCTTCGCGGCCGTTTATCCCGTGTCCTCGTTTACGGGTCGACATGCATCATTTGTATTCCGAGTCGTCACAGGTATTTCCCTTTGCGACCTTTGTCACCTCCGTTAAATTTCTGAAGAAGAGACAGAGTTTTATATATTTTGCACATTTTCACCATTTCGCCAGTTTATGAGGGCAAGAAAACCCAAGAGGGAGCAATAATCGGTGAAAATAGTTTTGTCCTTAACCTTTTGATTATCTGCCCCCGAGGCCACTACACTAAAGTATTTGTTTGAAGACGAATTTTGTTGAACTTGTCAGACCTCGGGTGAATCAAATTCTGGGTTCGCTATTATCAATTTATTGTGTCTTGTTTTTACTAGTTACCATGGAATTGGTGTTTATGCCTTCCCAGTATATGAACATTCTCAGGTTAAGAAGTAATTAGATAAATATCAAAACACAAACAACAATCAAATTAGAAAAGGCAGGTTTTACAATTAATTCTTATGGTTCCACCTCTTCAATTTATTTATTAATATTATAAAATATTATTTAATTAACTATTCAACTATTAACTAATTATTTCTACCAACCTGCCAACCTACAACAACCTTCCTATTAACTTACCTATCCATCTGCCTACCTATCTATATTTACATACTTATCTGCATACATGTCAATATACTTCTTTATTCTCTGACCATCTATTTTCCTACTTTTCTTTCTACTTACCTACTTCCCCTTAATAAACTTCCTATCTAATTATCTATCTAATTTTCAACATACTTAATTTGAACACCATCTTATGAACCTATGTTTCTAGTTTCTTTGTAGCCACCTATATCGCCTCAATAAAATTCCTACCTACGTACCTATCTTCCTGCGTACCTCATACAGTCCAACCTACCATGCATTGATTCAAATAAATTGTTGCCTTCGAGTGAATAGAATTGTTTACATAAATGGAATTTTAACTGAATTAAAGCATTCCACAAGGCTGTTTGCTTTTGGCGCGTTTTTGACAGCAGGCACAGCCAACCAGATATCGAATTCGGTCAAACAATGAAGAGATCAATAAAATTCCCTCATACTTACCTACCTACCTTCCTACCACATCTAATCTTATGTCCTTATCTACCTATATTCCAGCATAGTTAACTATCCATTATGTTTTAGTGGTCTAATTGATCAATTTACTTCTTTCCATTAATTATTCTTTTTATGTAAGGTTTCGGTTGAGATGAAAAAGTTAGTGTCACGACGGGATTCAAACCCATGGTGGATTCAAATCCCACTCGTGACACTAACTTTTTCATCTCACCCGAGATCTTACATAAAAAGAATAATTAATTGAAAGAATATTTAACTATCTTTGGGGATAAGTTCCCATTTCCCTACTTCCATCCTATTCTTAACAATCTTCCTTACTACTTACCTATTTATCTTCCTCTCTATGTATACTTACCACCTCCATTCCAACATACTTAATCATCTTGTTTCATACTTATTCATTTTCATTCTTTGTACGTCCCTTCCCCTCCTTCCTATCTACTTATCTGCCTACTAATTTATAATTACATACTGAGTACCAACAACATATTGTTCAATATATTTTTCCACCAACATAACTACTTTTAACAACCTTCCTCTCTACTTACCTATTTACTTTCCTACTTACTACCTACATCCAACCAATTTTTTCCTTTTCCTTTTTTTTTCTACCTAAGTACCTAACTCCTTAACATCCTTCTTATGGACTTGACTACCTATGTACTTACTTCCCTATCACTTTTCCTACCGTCCTACCTACTGTACTTATCTATACACCTCCTCACTTATCCTAATTAAACTATTATATTACTAGTCCTTTTCTATTTACGTACTTATTTACTATCCCTTGCACTTTCTCGCCTGCTTACATTCCAGCATAATGAGTATCGTATTTATGAAACGTAAAGTAATTTCTGCCGTATAGAAGGGTTTAACATCCAACTAACTATCCGCTGGGTTCTGTGGGCTTAGAGTCAGCATCAATAAAATTTTTTTTCCATATTATTGCCAATTAAAATTTCAAGGGCTGTGCCGAGATTACAAACTAAGATCCGTTAGCATGGCAAATACGAGTCGGACATTTACATACGGCTACCGTCCTTATATGTATATATATATATATATTTAATTTCCCCCTTACTATATCTTTAGAATGAGCAAATATATTTTATTAAAAGAAAGCTTTGTTGTTATTTCAGGTCCTGGTCGAATATGACGACAGAGAGTGGCAACGACGTGAGTGGGTCGCAGTTCATAAACCAGGCGTTTTCCACGCTTTCCTCGTCGAAAAGACTCTCGTCTGGTGCTCAAAATCCGATTCGGCGAGGAGTCCATGCAGCAATCTAGCTCCAGCACTTGTAAGTAGTAGAACGACAAGTTGCTTAATCTCCAAAACAAACAAAAATCTAAGTTCTATTGTATCATTGTGTACATTTGTAATTGAAGAGAACATTTTCCAAAACAATATTGAGTTAACACGTCTTGAACATCCTATGCTTAAAAGGAAGCAAGGGCGTTTAAAGCATTGGGGGGGGGGGGCTGTAGCAATTAACTCCTGGAAAGTTTGCCCGGGCAGATCCATATTGCAACAGGTCGGCCCCGGAGGGAGCCCGATGCCGTTTGTTGAACTTCTGCGGCGCAGGCGATGGCGTTTTCAGGAGGAATGAGGAAGGGGCGGTAATCCGTGGGCGGACCAATTTGTCGCTTTTGCCAATGCGGATCAAAGCGGGGGCGGCGGAGCGCCCGACCTTCAAAGAACCTTGGAAAGACCTTTCTGAAGGGGGCGGCTCCACCCAATTACAACTTTCCCGACTCGACTCTTTCTCAACTTTTTCATCCATTTGAAACCCTTCATTCTGCCTAAACGATTGAATATCACACGAGGGTGGAACTTTCCGCCTTGACTAATCACTGTTATAAATCTTTCTCTTCGCTTTCTTCCCCCAACCTGTCCTCGTCTTGTTTCCCCCTTTTTAAATAAATAATAAATAAAGGACATCACTGTACATTCCCCCAACGGTTCTCGTTCAAACTATCTTGTTATTAACTTTTGAAAATCCCTTTCTTCTCCCCTTCTCACCCCACACGTTAACAATCTTTGTTTTGTACCATTAGGCATTTTCCTCCTTCCTGTTAAGTAGCAACCGTTTGCGGTTAATGTCAATTCGTCAAAAAGAAGAATTTATTTATAGTATAAATTAATTTTTATATAAATTATGTCAGTAATTTCACTTGTATTAATGGTTTTAAACCGTCGTACTCAAAATAGAAAGGAATTCTATTTGAAAAAAAAAATCAATAATTGATAGTTCAGCTTCCTAGAGGAAAAAAACTGGCCTTTTAAGTCACAGACCTGCGATATTTTTTAGAAGATTTTACGTTGAACAAGATGGCTTTTTTAAAAATATTTTCCTAGCTGCAGTCATTTCATCAATAAATTAAAAAAATTCGGGGACATGTTAGTTTTTAAACTTTTTACAAAACTTCAAATTGAGCTGTGAAGCCAGGAAATCGTCATGTAGCAATCGATAGGAAATTTTAATAAGCTTTCAATTGGTCACGTTCCGCTTTGCCCGGTTTTTCAGCCGTTTTCAAGTTATTCGCGATTTTGGGGCAAAAATCGTGGTTTTTTAAGTGCTCATGGAAAAAACCGATCACTTTCCCAATTTTTAAGAATACATAAATTTTGACCAGTCATGGTTTTAAAATTCGCGAATAATTCAAAAATCCTTGAGAAATTGGGCAAAGTGGATAGTGCTCAAATGAAAGCTTATTAAAATTTCCTATCGATTGTTGTAGGTCGCAGGTTGAGGACTGGCTTTCCTGGCTCCAAAGCTCAATTTGAAGTATTCGTAAAACGTGCCAAAATTAACATGTTCCCAAATTTTTGAATTTAATGAATTCTGAAGCAAGAACAATATTAAAAAAGCCATCTTATTCAGCGTACAAGTTTCTAAAAAATGAGACCTAGGCAGGTCTGTGACTTAAAAAGCTGAGAAAATATGTATTTGCAAAATTGGCCATTTTTTCGTGCAAAAACCAGGTGGTCGGTTTTTTGATGGGCAGTATAGTTCGTGGCCTACTTTATATTTCCAGTGCAGCAACCTACGGCTGTTTATTCCGCCCAGATTACAGGCTGATTATAAACATTCAGAAATTTGCATTTTATAAGCATGCGTTTACATTCTTTTACCGCATAATATAGTGTTTTATTTATCCGTAACATCCTGATTGCATTATAGTAAATGCTAAAAGACGTCATATAAAATTGTAAAGTGCATTCGACAAAAATATCTACAGCTCTGAAGTTGGAGACTGCATAGGCGTGTTTCTGTTGTTATCGAATGAATCGTTTTTTCTTGTTACGGGCAAACTCCATTATCGCAAGTCTTAACATTGAAATTATTGAGCCCGTTGCTTTCATGTTTTCAAGTAAACCTCAAATTGGTGTGGCGGAATTCACCGAAAATATTTATTTTTGTGCATGCAAATCTTTCGGTGACAGCATATTTCTTAATTATCTTATTTTCCCTGTTTAGTATCTGTCCACCTACCTACCAACCCATTCTAACTAATCATCTATCATATTTATCTATTTAGATTATATTCTTTCTTAATTACCTTTCTTATTTACTTATCCATGTTCCTACAGTAACTTGTAGGCATGTCTATATCTCCCTACCTACCTACATACTTATTTACTTATCCAGTTCTTACCTTATTCATCTCTTTATTTATTTACGTAGCTTCTTACTTACGTAGTTTCATTTATTATTGGCTTACCTACTTTAAAACCAGCCTATATATCAATTTATCCGGATATATTATCCTAGATATCAACATACTTGTATGTCCGCCGTTCCTTACTTACTTGTTTATTTGCCTAGTTTCTTAGACTATCACTCTATCTATTTATTGTGTGTCTATCTCACCCTCAACTTCTCTAAACGTCTTTCTATTTCTTGCCTGGAGCCATCACACACACACACACACACACACACACACACACACACACACACACACACACACACACACACACACACCACCACCACCACCACCACCCACCCACACACGCGCACCCTATCTTTCTCACCCTCTACCCTCTCTCTCTTCCTCTCTCTCTCTCTCTCATATACACACTCACCCACTCTTTCTCTCTCTCTCTTTCTCTCACTCACTCACTCACTCCCTCCTTCCCTCCCTCACTCACACACACTCTCTCTATTTTCTCTCTCTCTCTCTCTCTCTCTCTCTCGCTCTCTCTCTCTCTCTCTCTCTATCTATCTATCTCTATCTATCTATCTATCTATCTATCTATCTATCTATCTATCTATCTATCTACTCTCTACTCTCTACTCTCTTCTCTCTCTCTCTCTCTCTCTCACCCTTTCTCCTTCTTTCTCTCTCTCGCTCTCTCTTTCCTTTTTTACAAATTATTTACAGATTTATATGGAACTTTATTTCTTACCAAACTTCAGTTTCACACACACAGTATATATTTGTTTTAGACTTTCTCTGCCATATTGGGCGGAGCAGAGCTGTCTTGTTGCAAAATTGAGCCAGTCGAGTTCCTCAAAGAGCGGACGATTGCCTTCAGGGACCCGGCTACATTCAGGCCGGCCCAGGTGAGTAATTTTTCATCACCCACCCGGCCTTTTCGCAAGGCCCACCAAGGGGCTGGAAGCTGTGGCCCTTTTTTCTAAACGTGCCTCAACGTTATTTCTTTTCCACAGGATTTTATAAGAAAGTGGTCCGACGACCCGGCGGTCCAAGAATGGACGAGAGCGCAGGACGGACAAGGGATAATCCTCGCGACACCGAGCGTCCTCGTCGGCTACAGGGTACAAGTTTACAGGTCAGAGGGCACGACACAATGGTACACAGCGGTCATCGTCGGATACAACGAAGCCACAAGGGTAAGTGTTTTTAATTATTCTGATTTATTAACTGATTGACTACAACGCACGGATGGGCTAGAAAATTTGCACTCATTGCTGCTGACAGTTCTATTCGCATACTCATAAAATGACATTTTTTAAATTTTTATTAACTTTCATTTTCAAGAATTTTCAAAAACATTTTATGGCAAGCACTCAATATTTCTTAAAAGTTTTCTTCTGCTTAAGTTACTAAAGTTGTTTGTTAAAATATTGCATGCTTTAAGACTATCACAATTATTGGTCAATATCAACAACATCCACTTTTTTAAATAAAATTGGACCTTAGAAAATTGAACAGCTTTTAATTAACTATGTACATTTTCATCCTAACTTTTTTTTTATTACATTTATTTGGTATTTACAACTACAAGTGATGTATTAAGTAAATAAGTTCGTATATGTTGAATTATCATTTGAGGCTCTTGTAGGAGAAGTTGCCCAGTGGTAACACTCCTTCTCACTGATCTTGTTCAGTCTTCACACAATGAGAAGGTCTCGGGGCCAGTTTCGCTTCAATCGTCTTGGAGGATTTTCAGGTAGGGTTGGAAGTGATAAATTTCGTACGAATACATTACTGTGTGTGTTCAGTGATTGATGAAATTTTTTATATCGAGTTTTGATGAGTTCGTGTACAAACGGGATGTGTAGGTCTTTATGGATAGTGTAATTTGAAACGTAAAAAGGAGCATTTATAATTTGACGGAGAATTTTAGAGTGGATTGATTGGAGACGATGCATCCCAACTTGATAATTTTTTATAGTCGATTTGCTTTTGTTCTGCTGTAGTTCGCTAAACCCTTGGTTGTCTAACATGGCGTATAGTAAATACTGATCAAAATTAGCGAAGATTTTTCTTAAGTAGTTAAAAAGCTAAAAGTACATAATTTAGATAATGTTCTTTTGAATATGGTTTTCTTCTTTTGCATGTATTTCTAGGTTATTAGGATAAGAAAATAATATTTAAGATCGTGATTATGAGATTAGATATATAAAAAGTTACAAAAACCGAAAGACTTCCAGAAAAGAAAGGAAAGCATTTTTGTGAAAAAACAAAACATTTCTGATTAGTTTTCAACACTCTTAAACAAGAATTTTATAGCAATAGAATAGAAATCTTTAGGGTAGATTCGCTGGGGACAATTTTGTTTCTCGCTGATATCCAACGTTCCACTGAAAAATAACATGTTAAATTAGTAATGTGTGGTGTTTAGTGACCGTTAGCCAGTGATTATTTGTAGATCGTGAGGTGCGGTCTGGTGTGACGTAGGATTTAGAAAAAAATTTTCTTTATCGTGCCAACGTTTCGATCTTTATTGAGATCATCTTCAGGGCTCAATAAAGTTCGAAACATTGGCATGATAAAGAAAATGTTTTTTTAAAACCTACGTCACACCAGATCGCACCTCACGATCTCCAAATAATTAAAATAGTAATTGCGCTTCTTTTAGCCTTTGGTAACCAAGTGTAGATTTATGTCTTTATTACTGAGAAAAATAAGGATGAAATCAGCAAAAACTTCTCAGACGTTTTATTTTATATATCCGGAGGTAATTATATACGGAGCCCAAATTTGTGCCATTACGAATAGTTGTCAACTTTCCTTTGATTAGCGAAGTAGTTTTAAAGTTGTCACCATTTTTTTTAAATTTTCTAAAAATCGGAGGAATTTGGAAGACGAACGATTTCAGGGGAAAAATTATATCGTTGTTATAATTATAAATTAGTGCTAGTAGGGCTGATTAGATGCAATATTTAAAACAAAATAAAGTAAAATTAACAAAATCACACAGATTTATATAGCCTGAGTTACCTGGAGATGACTCCACATAAGCTAATAATAAGTAAAAAGCTCTGATGATGGCGTAATATTCGTTAAAAGCTTTGAGAAACTAAAATTACTGTATCATAGTCACTTCTGATCCTTTAAACAAAATAATAAACTGTTAGGTCGATCATGAGCTTAATATTTTTCAACTTAGTAGCACAACAAAAAGTTTCACTTAAATCGATGATTTCACGTCCGTAGCCTCACCCTGTCAGTCATTTGAAGACGATTGTTGCCAAAATTGAAGGTGTTTATTTATTTAAGGATTCCAATCCTGGAAGTAGTATATGCCAGCTGTTAAGTTATTTAAGATTTTAATTCAAACCTGTCAGTCCTGCTTTGAAGTTGGGCTACACTGTTGAATTTTCATATTTCACATATTCCCATATCGATTATATCAAATTGTTCATTTTTCTTAAAGTTAATAAATTACTCGGCATTTACATTAATAAGATACAAGTGTTATAAAATGTGTGTCTCATCTCTGTCAATTAATTTCGCTTAGTTACACGCTTTACCATTCGATACGTCTATTCTCTAATCAGATTATTATCAAGTTCATTAAATGTCACGTTTGATCATTACAGATAATCCCACGTTAAGCCAGTCTTATATTTTGTATTCCTTTGTAAAATGGTGTAACCGTTTATTGCAAAAAAAACACATCAGAGATAAGAGAATATTATTTAATCATGATAGAAATTGTATGTACATTCTTTCTCACCTCTCAGCCTTAAATGTTTTTCGATACATTATTTATATTTTATTAATTCCTCTGTTCGATATCAGAGAAACACGCTTATTCGTATATAATTTTCCAAGCTGGTTTATTGTTTAAAATTTGTTTGTTTGCCGATAATCAAGCTCGAACTGTTCATGAACTTGAAATAAGGGTAACTGGCTGAACCGTCTCGAATTGGTGGGGATCAGAGACTCTGAAGTTAGCTAAGGGCTTAAGTGAAGTACGATAATATATTGCTGAGTGTATCAACTTAAAACCAAAATTTGACCCGGACAGCGCCCCAACTTTATTGAAAGTGCGAGAAGGAGACGTGGGTTAACGTTCAAGCGACGAATAGGTCGAAATGATTAAAAGTTTAAATCAACAGGTTACTTTTACTCTGTTATAAAATGTGTTTACCTAATTATATGCCTGACCTAGAAATATTTACGTTTCAATTAGTTAAATATGTCAATTGTCCTATCTACGAAGATCAGTCACGTATCACCTTATTACTGAAACTTATCTTTATCAACCTAGCATATCACAGCATTGATGGCACAACACTACTAAATGGACGTATGCTCAATTCACAATGACCTGCCGCTCAGCTCTGTCCACAGCTGGGCAACTTTTATGGTAAACCATTGGGATCGAACCATAACATACGGAAGCTATTTTGATAGTAATACCAAGTTCGCGTAAAGATAAGCTCAGGCTTAAAATTCTCCTCCAAAATACTATTTTAGGAAGATATGACACCACTTTACTGTTTTCGACGGTGCACACAAAAATTGCAATTACCTCCAATTTTCATCTCTGATGATTTATCATTGACATACTTGTTGGCTACTTGCAGGAGCAAGGTCATCTGAAGACAGGTCCACATTGGTGATCTGAATAAATCTATCAGCAGACTGTGTAAAAAAGAGAATCGACCATATGGAGGCATGAAACATTTCATAGACAACACCCAAAACTTGAACTTCACAGCCCTTAGCGCTTCCCCCAAATGGAATAAAAGGCCTGTGAACACAGGAAACTCATGGGTCTATGAAACGAATAATAACAATAAATTGCGGCTGTCAGGTCATTTAACTGGCCATAACTAAAGCAGCTTTATTTTAAATGCTCTTTAAGCTATCGTTGTGTCACGAACATCGTTGTGGTATTTGGTTTGAGCGCCATCTCTCTTGATATTTTCTTTGGTACCCCATTCATTGACACACAAAGTATAATGGGACGTAAACCCAACGTTTCAAGGCTTTTAAGGATTATCTGTGATTAAACCCAGCCATCGGTATGGATGAATCTCAAAACTGTTGATATGAAAACCGTAAAGCCGTTTCTTTGATTTGCCCAAATGTTTCCTGGATTACTGAATCCATCAAGCAACGGGTGAGATTGCTTGATCGATTCTTCTTCCTAAATAATACGGAACTATCTATGGGGTTGACAGTGGTTGGGAAGAATTTGTACTTTATTGGCCGACAAAAGTTCTCCGCTGGGCTTCAAACCTTCCGCTAACACGAACTATGTGTTCTGGTAAGCCAACATAGGATGTTGTGTCAGAAAACATAGTGGATTGTGTGGAATGTGATATGTTTAACTAGTATTATAATGAACGACTTTTAAGGTGAAATAAGTTGGAAAAAAACTGGAACTAACACCCGACCGCATCTCACGATATCTGAATAACTATCGATTAACGGTCACTAATCTCTACTGGAACTAATGCAGTTGCATCTAGCCATTCTAGAAAAATGACACACATTTCTGGAAAAATTCAATAGTTCGGTTTAAAAAATTGAGCATCTAAGCGATGTACCATGTTAAACATAATCGTGTGTAAATGGTAGGACGGGTTTTCTGTTGCGGTTTGCCTCTGACGAGAGGTTTTCGTCCTTAATCCACTTATCATCATACCGGTGGGAAGAAGGGATTTCCGAGGGTTGTTTTCGGTAAGGGATGCTGCGTTCCTGGTGTAACCACTCTTCCGAAACGGAGAGGCCCCGAAGGGAGGATTATTATGTGAACCTCCCGGTCTCTTCCTATTGAGATTGGCTAACCGGCCGTGTGCGTTATCTCGAGGGCTTCAGCAGCCTCTGCACACTCCAGAAATCCCACCCTTCCCGCTGGTTAATGAAGGGAACCAGAGATTATTACTCCCTCGCCCCCTGGAAACGGTTTAATTAAAATTCTGTCCCGAATTGCATTCGGCCCCGGTCCTGGGAAAAACACAGACCACTAGACGGAAACGTATATCACCATGGGTTACTGCTGACACCTAAATTTTATACTTTATGTTTATTTTTACGCCACTTTTTTATTCGCCAGGTGTTCCGTTCAACGTGACACCGTTAATCGCCAATATCTCCTAAAACTAAACCATTTTCATTTATTTACAAACATATTTTATGCATGTCAACTGCGAAACAAACGTACGTTTTTATTTATTAGGTCCCTTGCGAATTTTTCTTTTAATAATCGTTGCAAAAAGTTCTATATTATTAGAATATTCTATGTGTTCCTAAAAGGATTAACATTGATCTAATTTTGTCGGATTAAGCAAAATTACTACTCTGTTTCTTTCTGTTTCTTTCTCTGTCTGTCTCTGTCTGTCTCTCTCTCTCTCTCTAACTCTCTCTTTCTCTTTCTCGTTCTCTCTCTGTTTCTCTCTCTCTCTCTCTCTCTATCTATCTATCTATCTATCTGTCTATTTATCTATCAATCTATCTATCTTTCTGTCTTTGTATCTATCTATCAGTCTCCCTCTTAGACACACACTCTCTCTCTTTCCCATCTATCTCTCTTTCTACCTACCTAAGTAGTTGGATGTGAAATATCTATCTCTATTTATTAATCAATCTCTATCCATCTTCTCTTTTCCCCCTCTCTCTCCTTCTAGTTCTACAGATTTCAAGGTCATTGTGCACCATCCTACAAGGGATTCGGCAGATTGCCCAAAGCCTTGCAGAGGGGGTAGGTCCGAAGCGAGGGCGAAAAAAGGGTCATGCCATTGTGCCGCACCACGGCCTCCGAAACGAAAACGAAAATCGGCCACACGTGAAAGGCACATATGTGCACCAGACGGCCATGCGTGACGATTAGCCACTGATTAATACGTAAGGTGTCTCTGGCGTGACGGACTTTTCGGCTCGACAACGGTCACGGAAGGCCCTAACTGGCTTGTTAGGGGTGTATTTTTGGAAAACACTGTTGTACTTTATCCAACAAAAAAATGCATTGAAAATTTAAGTAATTTCTAAATTTCAATACAACGAAAACTGCCGGTCTTATTTTTCGAAAACTGCTCAAAATGGAATAGGAATATTTGTAATTTATTCTTATTCTATTAATTTTTATTAAATTAACCGATATATTCTTGCTAGTTGGATAAAAGAAAATATTATGTAATATATATAAAATATTATTAAAGAAAACGTGTTTTGGGGTGAAACAACTTATCTTTAAAGATTTTAATAAAAACCCTTGTATTGTATATATCAGTAGATGCTATCAAGTTACATATTCCTTTGGACATCAATTAATAAATAGTACAGTTTTTGTGCATACAATTCTCATTTTCATTCCTTTAACCGCCTTTACATACAATTCAGCATTTATCGGTATAATAGATCAAAATCTATTGAAAAGGTAAATCCACTCTCACTGAAAATGTAAATATTTATGACGTAGGCATATTCGGACTAGAACTAAACATTTGAGAAATGATCTACGGCTTTATGTTGGAAAAAATTATAAACTGTTTTCAAACTGTCCAATTGGTGTTGTGACGATTGTCATCACTTTGAGAAGGCATTTCAACACCACATTCTGATTAAAGGGTACCTCATTAAAATGATCCCAGCTTTTACTACGTTTGTGTTAGGGGTAAAGAATTTGTTACTTGAGTATGCTTTTAAATTATTTATTTTATTGTTGTTACCATTGGCTATGGTGAATAGCACCCCGTGTAGCCCTGGAAGGTTGGTTCTGTCGAAAGGGTCTTGATCCCATTGGGTTAATTGTATTGTTTCAATCGACAGGGTCACTCCTGAACAAACAAGACATGTATAATTGGTAACCACGGGTTACCATTCACTAGACTTATCGATGTACTGGTTTTATTCGGGACTGATCTGCACGTTCTTGCTGTGCCTTCTCGACTGTCAAGACTAGCTGTTTAAAATTAAGTTCGCATATATTTAACCCTCAATTATTTTAAACGCAAAACAAAAATACGAATCCCAGTTCAATTGGAATAATCTTAACTGGTGTAGATATTTGCAATTTTATTTATGTGTAGAGATTAGTGACCGTTAATCGATAGTTATTCAGATATCGTGAGATGCGGTCGGGTGTGATGTAGGTTTCAGAAAAACATTTTGTTTATCGTGCCAACGTTTCGATCTTTTATTGAGATCATCTTCAGGGCCTGGGATTTACAAACAATGTTTACATTTATGATGTGGAAAAGTAATTTATACAATGCAAAATATATTTTATATTCAAACAAAGTATTTCTACTCACTCAGTGTTTGTCTTCTGTGTAATTGTGCCATCCTTGCGTGTCGTGTTGAGAGTGCCAGTGAGATTTTGCTGTTTTATGTTTATATATGTTTGGTGTTTAAGGGGTGGGGAAGGAAGTCGGTATATAAAAGACAATTTTGTGTAAGNTGTCTCAATAAAAGATCGAAACGTTGGCACGATAAAGAAAATGTTTTTCTGAAACCTACATCACACCCGACCGCATCTCACGATATCTGAATAATTTTATTTATTTTGAGTAGGTATCGTCTATAAATTTAAACCTTTCATAACCACTCCTTGTTACTTATCCTGGAATCTTATTTAACTGACCCCTGATTCAGACAGAGTACGCAAATATTAGAATACAAGGAAGCGTTCATGGTTTTATCCTTTATACTTACCTTATACTTTTGTGCTACTGTCTTTCCCATACATACCGACATCGTCATGCCAACTATATGTATGACCGCAATTTTGTCTTCCAACGCGAATCCTATCCTATAATTATTTAAAATCCAACAACACCTAGAGGTGACAAAAACTGGTGCAAAAAGTGGACAAAACTCAATGAGAAAAAATGAACCTAGTGTACATTTACGTTTAAAAACCCAAAAACAAAACAGTCTTCCATTAACAACTGCAACAACAAATTCATTCCGAATTCCATACAGTCAGATACTTGGGACTATATCTAGGCTCACGTGGAATCACACCAAAAAAGTTAACAACACCTTAACAGAATATTGAACAACTACGAAGACTTATAGGATTAAAATCTGATTGGCCGTCAAAACTTAACTAACTCTATGGAAGCCATTACTGAGACCACTTTACTTCCACAAGTTCATGATCCATTCTATCCCTACTTGCCAAGGAGTCTCAACACTTTCCCATCCCGAGAACGATGGCCTCGAGCCCACCTCGCCCCTTAATCATGATTAAGTGTAGTTGTTGTGATTGTCGTATTGATTCTCTTAACATATTTCCTCCGAGAGTATTGTCAGTGATTTCACTGGAAGAAAAAAAATCATATACACCTGTATGTATTTGTAATATGTATTGATATGTAAAGGCTACAAATATATTATTATTAAAAGAAATAATAATAATAATAATAAAAGTTTACATTTTGCGATATAGAAATGATTCAACACCATTCGATGAGATCTTTCTTTCCAGAGATTTAAAAAACATAGTGAAAGCTAATGAACGTTTAAAATCAAATAAAGGAAACCCTCTTCTTTCCCAAACATGCAGTCGTGGGCCGAAAAAGATATCCCTCGGATTCGAATCCCCAAAGGGCGGATCCAATTAAGCCCAGAGGGAGTCTGGTCGTCAAGGGAAAACATCTGAAAACTTTTTTTTAGCAACCACGCAAGGATTCTGCTTCCAAGTCCATCGATTCGCACCCCCTGGTACTTGCATGATTTATTGCCTAGGGGTTGTTTATGTGCAAGTTCAAAACCGGAAGTATTAAAGCCTTTTTTTTTACTCCATTCGGCTTTTCAACCTTCAGATCGAAACTATTCATTTCTCATTTTATGCATGAGATTTGACTGAAGAATCGAATTTGAAATTTTTTGGCTAGTGTTATACCTTTTTATTTTTTAAATCTTTTTTTGTCAATACATTCAGCTTTAAAATAAATTGTCATGTTGCAGGAGCTGACAGTCACAGATGACACGGTACTAGAAGACCACAACGAAGATCCATGCCTTGTTCAGATGCGGCTCATTGGAGACGGTGGTAAGCTATTTAATTTTATTACCGTTACATCCTTTTTTTTAACCCTCTCCGTCTTTCTACGCGTCCGTGACTTTTATTCACTGACGACTCTGTTGTGTCAAACCTTGCTGCCAGCTGAATAACAATCCATAGCCGGGCGTTGGTGGATTACGCATTCAAGTGTGCGCCGAGTAGTCCGTCCCGGCGGTCCGGTCTCATTTCGCCGGCTCATCCGGCTTGCAAGCAAAACGTGTAGGTTTTGGCAAAAAGTGAAAAAAAAAAACCTAGGATTATGGAGGAGAATTCAATTTTACAGAAGGACCGAGGGAAATTCTGCGGTTTTTTTGCTTGTTTCCAACTCCTCCGGACGGGTTCCACCGGCAATTTCCTGCCGTCTGCATGCCCCGGAATGAAATATCGTTGTAATATCCACCTTGGAGGGCACGACCTCTGAATCCGGTATTATTGTAATAACAGCCTCCGCTCTCTCCTCACTATACGGACAACTATTTTTATTAGAGAGTTGTCATCCGTTCGTTTTTCCCAATTTATTAAATTAAAATAAAAAGATTTTTGGAAGGCACAGGCACAAATATTGTATTCGGTTTCGATTTCGAAAAGGAATTGTACTGAAAATTTACGGTAGTTGATCATTATGAAATAGAAAACGAAACACTCCATAAATATCTCTAGAATTTCTCTACAAACAAAGTCTTGTTCTAGTGAGTTTTACAAAAATTATAAATAATAATGCAAAAATGCAACAGCAATGATACCACAAATACTAATTTTCATAAAAAGAAAACTTGAAATTTCCCTATAAGAGTGAAAGGTTGAAGAAAATGCAGATTACCTACCAGAAAGTATTTTAAAATTTCTTAAACAGTTTTCATTTTTAGTACTTTCTCATTTCGAAATTTCCAAACCATAATTCTTTAAAGCTCTAACAAATCTCCGCATGCGAAAATACACATATGGCGCCAACAGGCGTTTATCATTTTTATAACAAAAAAAATTGCAAGGTTTTATCGGGAGGGTAAAACAGTTCAGGAAATGCTACCGTTAGTGAGGACAGCTTCTTCAACTTGCCAGCTATACAAAGTAGGTCTTATTGGCGGATATTCGTTTGTGTGGCTTTACCTTAATATTTTAATATTAAGATAAAGTTGACAATATAAGAAAAATGCAATGGAAAAATCACACGCAGATTAATCACATAAATTCGTAAAATTTATCTAATAAATTCTTCCTCATTTTCAAGTTGTGGGGGTATCGATATCCAAAACCGTTAATTATTTCTCAATGCATCTTTTTTGGCTATACTAGGTCGAAAATTTTAGGGGCCTAGAAAAAATTAACTTACATAATTATTTTTAAATATGGTTTTCTCCCTTCTTATTTTGTATAGTACATGCTTTCCAAATTACATAGACGATTTTGTTATTTTACTTAGTATTGAAAAAAATATTCAGGGTTGTATTAACTGAGATTAGATATTTAAAAAGTTACAAAAACCAACTACTTCCAATAAAGTAGTCCACAAAATTTATTTTTTAAAAACAAAATTCGGATTCGTTTTACGCACCATTTAAAACTCATAAATAAGAATTTTCATAACCATAAAATGATACAAAATTAAAGCTGGATTCGCCGCGGGCAATTTTTTTCCACTAACGGCCAGGGGTCACTTAAAAATTCATAACACTGGATCTGAATTTTATCCAAATTTAACGTTATTAAAATCGTCAGAAAGCTTGATTTCTCTTCTGTGTGTCAACAAGGTTCAGATTGTATGCCATTATAAGTAAGAAAGGTAAGAATGAATTTGACAAAAGTTTCCCCAAACGTTTATTGTATTTTACATCTAATGTTCTGGTTTATTTACTAAGGTTGGTGCTGTTAGGTTTAGTTTATAGGATTCTAAACCCTGTAAGGGTTCCTGAAGATCAAAGGTGTCGTTTCAGAGTTGCTACACCATTTTTGTGATTTTCCAAGCAACTTCGCGAAGTCGTTTCAAGTTTATCGTTTTTGTGCTTTTCGAAAATAATCGAAAACATTTAAAGTAGAACAATTTTAGAAAAAAAATCAGTTTTTTCCAAAAATCTATACCTACTTTGCCAAAACACGATAAGTCCATTTGCGACCATCTATCCATTGCAAATTCGATGTATTTATTGAAATAAAATACCTAATTATATTGTGACCAATCGACTTAAGTTCAAATATGGCGTGAAACGAAATTGATATTGATTGGGGAACCCCTCCCAAAATAAATAAATAAATAAAATTCTAAGAAAAATTATCAAATGAGGCAATTTCACTGCAATGTAGCCCAGCGAAAATATATTACAATGAAAAGTAAAGTTTAGCTTACTATATGTGTTTAAAATAAAAGTAAACCAGTTCAAAAATGAAATGCAACCGGTGTCCATAATCCATTCGGTACGTTATCAACATAACTTTATGAATTGAACATTAAAAAAATGTGTGGTGTTTAGTGACCGTTAGCCAATGATTATTGGGAGATCGCGAGATGCGGTCTGGTGTGACGTAGGTTTTAGAAAAACATTTTCTTTATCGTACCAACGTTTCAATCGTTATTGAGATCATCTTCAGGGCTCAATGTGTTTGTTTTCCGTGTACATATGTCATTCTTGTGTGTCGTGTTGAGTGTGCCCCCAGTGTGAGTTTGAGCCTTGAAGATGATCTCAATAAAGATCGAAACGTTGGCACGATAAATATTATGTTTTTCTAAAACCTACGTCACACCAGACCGCATCTCACGATCTCCAAATAATCATTAAAAAATTTATGAGTTAAACAGAAAATTAGGACAAGTAACATATTGCGCTTTTTAATATATTTTGTATTGGTGAAGATATTTAAATTTGGATATAATTTTTTTAAATGGATCTGCTAATTTATTATTGACTGATTTGATTAAACATAAGGCACTGCTAACTGAAGGTACTTTAATAATTATGTGTTTCATTATTAATGGAATTCAAATCCCTCGGTACCAGGAGTTCTATTTATAAAAACGTTAAACTCAGTTAATTTAGAATTTAAAGTTATCGAAGTTAAGTGAGGATATTTAAAATTTAATTATGTTAGGGTTTGTATAGATTATAGATTATAGATATTCAAAGCATTCGTCGTTTTTACCTATCTGGGCGAAAGACCTAAAATGAAATAGTTATCTGACCTCTGACTTCTGACCAATCCTCAAATAATTTTCCTTGTGAACCTGCATTTAGTTTTCTACTTATTTTGATATGATGTTTGTAAATGGTTTTTTCCATGATATAGTAAATAATAAAACAACCTCGGTCTTTTGTGTACAAAAAATGGCAAAAAAGGTATATTTTTATTAAAATTTAAGTTACATTTGCCATTTTATACAAACAAATAGTAATAGTAAAATTAGGTATAATATACAATACAAAATTGCTTACATTTTTTACGTAAATATTGTTAAAGAAAACATCATGATTGCAGGACTGTCCTTGTTACATTATCAATATATAATATGTATGATGATGAAGTGTTGAATAGCTGAAGTGGGTCCAATTCCCGGTGTTGACCGTCTTGTCTTCTACGTCCTGAATCCTCTGAATGATTATAGCCTTCTTTTAGAACATAATATATGATTTAATTTATACTTATTTTTTATATTTTAAAACTCTTATTTTTGTCAACAATAGGCTAATTCTGCCCTTTGTTTAGCGCCATAACAAATGATTGTATTTTTTATCAGGAACTTTAATCAAATGTATTCCGATAAAAACATTTTAAGTGAAAATTGAAGTGGGTCGATTTCATGTTCGGACTCCAAAACGGGCGGAAGACAACGGAAATAACTGGCGGAATAATTCTAGAAATAGAATTCGGTAAACGCTCTCGACCTGCTAATCCGACGGCAGTGCCAAGACGATTTCCTAATCCGATTTTCCTCGTTGGAAAAAGGAAAAGAGTTCTGGGTCAAATGATTCCCCCTTCTTTTTTTTCTCGGAGTGAACAAAGCCAGAACTTTCATAGAAAATTACTGGGACTGGGTTCAAGGCCCTTTGCCGCAACCCTTTCTTCCCCATCCTTTTTTTTACTACCCATATAAATTCGCATAACGACTGTCGACTCTTTGAAACAAAGGGCTGATTCCGCACTCGTGAGGTATTTCATAAAAGTCTTTATTGCCCCTTTTAGCTCAATATTAAATCCCAGCTTCGGGATTAACTTTTATTAAAACGCCCTGGGGTATTTTTCGCTTTGGGCCCAGATAATATTAATAACACTCAGAAAATGTAACATCTCTTTGATAGTTCAGTAAGTAAATATTAATATAGTGTCTTCTTACTAACTGATCCAAAGAATCTGCAATACATTACCGTACCCACCTACAAAATTGTGCTATCTTGGCTCTTTGTACGGAGTTTGTGGAAATTCCAAACTTTCTGGCTAAAGTTTTGACCAAGTTGGCTGGAAGGAAAGTTTAAACATCACACTCCCGTAAATCAAATTTTATAGAATTTTCTTGGGGTGACCCCATACCAGCGGACACCAAATTATTTTAATTTAAAAACGAGGAAAGGTGTTAAGTTTACTATAAACGGAAAGAATGTCTAGTTTATCGAAATGTTAAAGGACTGGCTAAAGTTCAACCATGCTCTCTACGAAAGAATATATCACATTTTCCGAAAAACTGGTATAAATAATAAAAAGAGCTTTAGAAGAGAAACATACCTCCTTTGTTATCTCTAATATATATACTTGTGCTATTGGCCGAGTTAAGCTAGAAAACGAGAACTCGAAACTTTTAGAAATAAAGGCTGGTATTTCCCTCGAAAGCGTCCTAGGACTAATTCTGAATCTGCTTTACACTACAGACCTGTAAAGCTATAGCAACGCAGATGGCTCTTGAGCCTTTATCAGCAGAAAAGTATTGAACATCGACAAAGCAAAGTGCTAAATATGAGCAACCTGATTGGCATGTGAATAAAAGAATGGAAAATTAAAGGTATGATGCTAAGCTCTCTTGGTGACCGCGATAGCCGATTGGTTAGCGTTCACATAAACCCCGCGGTCGTTGGTTCGATCTCAACGTCGCCCTTCGAATTTTCCATCCACCAAAAAAACCTCATTTATAACCATATCTTCAAACCGATCTGGATCTATGGCATAGAATAATGGGGGTAAGAGAATTTTTACGTCTACTTTTAATGACAACACAATTGCCATTGAAAATAGACCTAAATATTCTGTTATCCATTGACTAATGACTTTCTCTGATGTAATTTTTATATTATCATTATATCTTAGCCCAGAGGAAGGTCAAATATAAACCGTCTGGCTGATTAACCACAATCCTGATACACTTTACTTTCTAAATTAAAAATTTGCTGGTCAATAACATCGACGTCATAAAATTATGAATGGAAAACCCTATTACGAAGTTCCTTGCTAAATTTGTGCGAAGTTGGCATAGTAGAAGAAACTTTCATGTCTTACTAAAAAACCAAGTAGATTTCATACAACTGAATTCACATTGATAATAAATAAATTAATAATACAAAAATGTTTGTAAAACAGTAGAAGAGGAAAACTTTTTTTTTGTACAGGTGTTCAAATAATAGTTAATTTCAACTATGCTTATTATTGTATAATTACAATAAATCTAGTTTTGCGCAAATTTACGCAAGAATCAATTTGATCGACACATTTATGCATCCTTCACTACATAATTAATACCAAATTCATGATTTGGTCGTTTCCGATGATTCAGGTGATCTCCTCGCTATGTATATGACACACACATTTCAAAATTATTATAGTGTCTTTCTTACGTATTTAGCTTTGTTAGACTGTGAAACAAAGTGGAATCTCCCAATACAAAATTTAGAGAAAAGAAAAAGGGTGGTCGGTAGCAGAGAGATAGAAAGACGCATATGACGGAGAGTCGATATTTTGTTAGGATTGGCCTTCCTTGTGAATACGTCATTGAGGCTGTAATAATGTTATACATGGCTTCACATTTCATAACAACGTATGTAAACAATGTTTGTAAATCGCAGGCCCTGAAGGTGATCTCAATAAAGATCGAAACGTTGGCACGATAAAGAAAATGTTTTTCTGAAACCTACATCACACCAGACCGCATCTCACGATTTCTAAATAAATTTCATAACAACGTTTATTAACTATAATCCACGAAGGATGTATCGAAGCCGAAACCAGACACTTCCCCTCTAAAGCACGCTCATTACATAAAAATCTAACAAAGGTCTAGCCCAGTTATCCTTGCAACTAACTGACTCCTGAGTCCTGACTATTCTTTGAGGGCACTACGTGAGGCTTTCTTCCCCATGGTAGCTACTACCCTCTGGTTTCATTATATTGCATTACTTTGAAGGGGATTAGCAAGCGTCCAAGGAAGACACGAAATGTATTATTTCGACCTCTACACATCTTCATTGTAATGCTTCAAAGCAGTTAATAAACAGCTAATTATTAATTGATTACACAAACAATTAATTAGCTATACAAAGAAATAGTCTTCTCTCGCCATATATATTACTACAACTAGTATATAACATATGTGTACAAAAAGAATATGAGACAGAAGAGTGGAGGCAGGTACACCACAATCGATTTCATAATAAAATTAAATGATAATGTGGTTGTTTATATTCTTCAGGTACTCGTATATAATATTATAATGTTGTATTAGAGGTGGAGTATGTTAGTCATTCGTTTTAGACGTTTTGCTCTAAGTTGTAAATATTTCTATACGATACTATTAGGCATGTGAATGTATAAAATATACACGAGGTAATTTATAGCCGTTTTTTATTTAATGTCTCTTCCATCTTTAATCTCGGCTAGCCAATACGTGTGGAATTCATGAAACGATCTTAGGAATAATCTGCACATGGGCTTAATTATTTTCTTTAAGGATTTTATAATTCGTCCAAGCGCGGTGTCGGTATTACCAGCGAGAGAACAATCCCGCGGATGTGCGTCCGCGAAGGAAGACAAATGTGAAATAAGGGTTTCTATTTCTAGGATCGTGCGAGGGGCGTATTTGTGTGAGAGGCATCTGTTATTTCCCCACGCCGAGATTGTTAGGGGTCCGGGAAGCAAGGGCCGCACCATAGCTGGAAGAGTCAAGGGGGAAATAAAGGCGCGTCTTCCCTCAAGGGCTGCGGGAGGGATAAATGCCGGTGGCGTGTGTGCTTCGTGTGGGAGTGGTTGAATCGATGCCAAACGACGGAAATAGAAAAACATGATATGTGCAGAATCGACGAGGGTTGGCACCACGCGGTCTGTCCTCCTGCGTATGTACATGTACTTTTTCAGGCGTGCCTCTTTGACCTTATGGGACCGGTTTGACCGTCGCATTTTCCCATTTACAACACCTTCCCATACCGTCAATTTGATAACCCTGAATCACTAGAAAATGATTATATTCATAGATTCTTAGACCTCTTCCAATAAGCCATTTCCAATTTAGACAAAAATACTTTGCCCACCAAAAAAACCTAGCACCGACAAAATGGCCAACTTTGTAAATTCATATTTTTCGTGTACTTTCTTTTTATAAGTTAATCATTCTCAACCTGACAAAACACAGGACTTCATTTTTCTCACATGATAGGTATCTTCTGTCAGGCTTTTAGCAGACTTGGTAGAGTTAAAATTTGATCTAAGAACTTTTTTACTGCAAAATACTAATATAAATTTATATTAATTTTATTGCACTTCAATATATTATTGTTGAGTAACATGTGTATCTAGGTTGCAAATTACAACATAGTTACCTCCTGAAATGGAAGTAATTATTATGTTGGAAAATTAAGCGTGAAAACGTATCTAGTCGGCAAGTTCTCACTGACTATAAATATTAATTGAAAACGTCAATTTAGTAATTTTTCGAGTACGTGAGATGTTTTGATATGTGGAGTAGTGCAAAAATCTGTACTGTTCAAACAGTAATTAAATAAAACCAGTACACCACGTGATCCTGCTGTAGCTCTTTAATACTTGATAAATATTAACTCCTTATTACAAGATCTTCTCTAAATAAGATAATTTCTTGCTAAATGAAACTTTAATTGTATAAATTGTCTATTTTTTTCTCATTTTTATTTCAGGTATTTTCGGAGACTCATGCTATTCGTTAGGGCTAATTACCTCCCCCAGTGCAGGGATGAAACTTCGCGAATTATTCAAGGAGTTTCTTTTCTTAACTTTTTTTTGTAAAAATTAGGCTCAATATCAAAACTAGATTGTGCGGTAGGTGAGTTTCAAATGAAAAAAAATTGCGGGAGGGGGGAAATAATTTGTCGAACTTTCCGGCGTCAACTTTTAGCCCCGGGGGCGGCGAGGGAACGGAACTTGTTGCGAGATAAAAGGTGGAAATATTAATGATTTTCAATGCAAGACTTGAAATAAAAGAAAAGCAGGGTGGCTTAAAATAAAAATCTCTCTTTATTCAATGCCATTCCACAAAATGATAAAAAATATAGTAATTTGGTATTTCTTTATTACAACGCAATAAAGATCAGCAAATAGTCCTTCATTATCGCTATTATTTATATGTTCCGAAGCCTGTCCAGTCTCGCTACTAACCACAACAACCATGTAAAAGTTCATTTAAAAACTACATAATTTTCTATAAAAACTACGTAATTTCCTGGTTGATTTGTGTATGACTATTTTGGCTGGAGTTCTTTAAAGTACAACCCGAAGTAAGAGTTGACGTTTTTGTTACAGGTACAGTTAGGTTATATTTTGTTTGTACTATTGTTCATGGGAATATAAGTTGGCAGAAAGAATTGCAATGACACCGGCGTATGTTAGGATAATGGTGTTGGGATGGGAAAGGATGCCAGTAGTGTATACTGACTACAGTATCGGACCAATGACGCTACCCTGAGCGACGCCCATGTTCGCCTTTTTCAAAGGAGAGTCAATAGATCCGACCTATATTCAAAAGCACCTGTTAGCCAGATAGGACTAACGATGAAGATGTATGTAGAGGGTAGGATATCCTTGAGTATTCTCTTGGTTCTTGTTCGATATCGAGGAAGAACCCCCCCCCCCCCCCAAACAATTTCTTCTCAAGGGAATTTAATTAGTTAACTATAAGACATGTTAGTGTTTTTATTTCTTGCATTTTGATAACAAATTTGATTGTGAAATGAGTAGTTTAAAAATTGTTTAATAGACCTAACAAAGTTGTACATGATGCGAAATCAGGGACATAAGCAGGGTGAGGCAAGACTAATTTGCCGACCTGCAGATACGTTTCCTGGTTATACTGGAGTCCTTTTGGCAAAATAAACTCGCTTTTTAAAGCCAAAGAATCATCACCTATTAAGATCAAACTGCAAATTCGCTTAATTCCATCAAAAATTAACGATGGTTTTCAGGATCGATACTGATTTGGTAGGTTCATTCGAATCGAGGTTAAATTTGCCCATCGTCCAAATTCCAGGTTCATCACCACCTAGACCATACGAATAAGTGTTACAATTTGACACATTCTTTATTCTTTACCCTTGGTCTTTGATGACGACGATGATGGAGATTGGGAGGTGGGGGTTTTATGTTCCCCAAGCACAGCAGCCTTCTGGCTTATTGACTGTTTCCTAGTTCCTTAGTTTAGTACATTACTCTCTTAGACTCGATCCTTATATTAACATATATTAGGTCATTGACTGTTGTTGCCTCATTTCCTTTTCCAGGATGTTGTTTGTATCCCAAGTCGTGCCACCATTGAGTGGTTGCTTCGCATGGTGATATTTGGTGGGTGTTTTCTCCTACTCATGGCATAACCTACAATGGGGTCATTGAATTATATCCATTTTATGTGTTTTCTCAGGAGCCAGTGATCGGTTTATAGCCTTATTGATACCCTGTCTAACTATAGCAGGGCGTTTGCCAGCTTTGGCGAGGTTTCTTTAATCATGACTCATGATGGCTACTGTCATGACATGAGGTTAAAACCACTTTTTTTCCCGAGGGTTTGCAACAGCTGAGGTCATATCAACCCTCGGGGTGCCGGTGTTTTTTGAAAAAAAAAGCCTATTTGTAAGTATGTCGGGTTCGAATGCAGGACCGCTGGATTCAAACCCGGGACCTTTACATTACAGTGATGGGCGCCGTGTCAACACCTAAACCGTTGCGGCCACCGACGCCCCTCTAAAAAAATTCACTTTAAGAAAGCAATTTCCAATGGCGGTTGAAACCCTATTAGTGACCGATAAACCATTTTTTAACAAATTTCTTTAACTTCTTATACATTTTGCTCAAAAGTATAGTTAAAGATTTTTCAAATGCTAAAACCTTTATAAATAAAATATTTTTTTAAATTTGATTATGGGTCTTTTAATTAAATGATCGGAAATGGCAGAGAAAAAAATATTGATTCAAAAGGCCTTTCCTGCCTTTCGATATGTAAAAATTACACATTGTATCAAATTATTTATGATTTTTATTGAGCCTAAGGTTATGGGTCCGATTCCCGCTCGTGACACTAGCTTTTTCAACTCAAGCAAGACCTTAGATAAGAAGTATAATTAATTTAAATAATTAATACGGTCAGTTATGGCTACTAAATACATATATGGATTGTATCAAATGTTCAACGTGACCGAGGAATGAATAAGACTTTCCTAATTATTTTCATCCCCATCCTTGAACGGGTTTTGCCCTTTCTCCCTGCATGCGTCACATTAGCATACGGGCCTTTTAAAAATGCTAATTTGAAAACAGGTCTCGAATCTCGATTTCATTATGCGATTATCTAATAGTGACCTTTGTTTACGCTCCAACTATTTACAGCTCGTTGGCAGACGCCGAGCCCAAAGGGGAATTTAAAAACACCTCCTGTTTTTCTGGCCTTGTATAATTTTTCCATTTGTCTTTTCGAATGACGATTGTTTTGGAGCCGCATGCCGGCTTATGGACTTATTTTAAATTTCCGTTTAGCCGCAATTCACGAGCTACGTGTTATTACTTATTATTCAAGGTTTAATATTATTTATATTGGGTCGTAGGCGAGTTGGAATCTACAAACAGACCATATGAATAGAAAAATTTGTTTTGTTTAGTTTCAACAGGTTTAATGGTTCAACCTTTTTGTCCGGAAAAGGTCAGAAGTTTTCAAATTCCTTATACCCGTTTTTAGTATTTATATTACCATTTGGTAAACAATCCTGGCATAATATGGTAAAAAAATTCCCAGTTTGTAAAGTAACTAGATTTTGCCTGAAACCAATGATAGGTTAAAATTATATAAATAAAATATAACCGCTACAAATTATTCTTATTTAAATGTGTGGTGATTAGTGACCGTTAATCGATTATTATTCAGAAATCGTGAGATGCGGTCTGGTGTGATGTAGGTTTCAGAAAAACATTTTCTTTATCGTGCCAACGTTTCGATCTTTATTGAGATCATCTTCAGGGCCTGCGATTTACAAACATTGTTTAAATTTAACAAATACATGTTTTCCACATCCTACATGTATTTGTTAAATGTAAACAATGTTTGTAAATCCCAGGCCCTGAAGATGATCTCAATAAAGATCGAAACGTTGGCACGATAAAGAAAATGTTTTTCTGAAACCTACATCACACCAGACCGCATCTCATGATTTCTGAATAATCATTCTTATTTAACTTGAACCTGTGAAGAGCATGTATCAAAAGGTTAAACTTGAAAACCAAAAATATTTTACTTTTTTTTTTATTTATAAATATGTATTAAACAATTCTTAAACAATATTAACCATTGTTTCAGTCGTGGAGTCGATCATGAAAGGAGAAGACGTCGGGATGACCCCGAGGAGGTCGCGGTCCAACTTCATGCTTCACCATCGGACAATCGTGAGTACAATAAATCTTTACAAAACTGGGCGTCGTAAAGGGAGTGTCTCCAATAACAAAAATTAATAAATAATAATAAAAAGCAACATCGCCCGGACATCCCTTTTCTTAAAAGAAAACTAAAAGAAAAAAGAAAATTACACCTTTTGAAAAGGCTGCCGTTTTATATCCACCCTGGTCGGTTTAACTGCCATGCAATTCGGAAAAAAATGTATAAAACCCAATCTATCAAATAAAAGCTTAAAATAAAATGCGCTTATGGACCAGATGGCCTTGCTTTCTTAATAAGAAACGGGATAGATATTAAGCAAATCTTAAAAGGGCAGTTTGACACTTAACTCCTCACCTTTCTTCATATATTTGTGTGAGTGTGCAAATTTTTTATGTGAAGTTTGTGGTCATGCAGATTACATAAAACCCTTTTTCTTTACTGTGGCTTGCACGATGTGGTAACTAAACCCACGTTTGCGATTTCATTTCCAATCACTACATTTATGTTAAAGCTTATGAAGCTTTATTTACTGACAAGCGAATCGATTGATCTTATGTTCTTCAAGATGGAAGTACAAGGTTGTTAATGACATACGAATAAATTGGAAAAAAAGAAGACTAACTTGAGAAAACGACTAACGTTCTTATGGATAAGGGCAAACTAGGAAGTTTGTTGCGTTGTTCGCCAACAGGTGATAATTGGCCTTCCTCGACTGGCTGAATGTAGATGTCTCCGTTGGGCGTCGCTCGTCCATCCTCCCGTGACTCAGCAAGCAATCCTTGTTGTATTTATGCCCTTCTCTCGGGTAACGACCGGTTTATTCTGTTCAGTTTGCGTTTATCTTGTTTTTTACGAGCCGTGCAAGCGGGGGCTCGACGTCATTTCCACACGCCGTTAGTTCACCTTCCTCCATTGGAGAGTCCATAAATCAGCCGCGTGGGTAAAAAAATCGATGGACACAGTTTCTTCCTCCTTACGAGTGAGAAATACACGATAGTTTTACCGTATAAATATGTCAAAGACTATCATCAGATAAAAGTATTTTCAATCTTTTAAAACAGTAGTGAAATAATTTGAGCGAGAGTCCATATCATAAACAGGATAGTCACCTAAAATGCCTCGATTTGTTCCCTCACAGCATGCGTTTTTATGCTGTTACTCTATTGAATTGTCATGGACTCGGAAACAGTTTTCCTTTCTTTTTAAGATACTGTTATACAAAATTTTTATCCTGGTGTCTTGCCAGTGGTCGAGGTCTACTACCTTTCGCTGATCCAATTTTTTGCATGGGTTTTCGACTTCGTCCCTGGGATGAGTCCCTTCAATACTGGTAGCCACTAGAATTTACGAGGCTATAAAACCGAAAGCCCCTCGGCCACAGTTGTAAACAGAAAAGGTTATGAACTAAACAGAGATAACAAAGACGGATACGCACTTTAACATGAGAACAATAGCCGCGAGGCCGTTCTGCAGAGAGTTGTAGTTGTTATTCCAACAATGAGGCTCTTTCGGCTCGTTACGCTTCCGACAAACGGTGGATGAATATTTATGGATTAGGATGCTATAAATTTCAACTTAGCCGTTTGTAAACAATATTGTCTGGTTGCGTAATAAATATTTTAGAGGAATTGAAATTCTCCATTATTGCCTTAGCATTCTCTAGTTGATTGTTTTCTTAATTCTACATAGAAAAAAAATCTCTGTTGATTGATAAAGTGTAAGGAACAGCTGATTAATGCGTTTGGACAGAGGGAACGTCCACAAAATGTTATTACTCCCTAGCAAATATAGGTTTTCTTGTTTGTATTAACAATCAAATTTAGTGAGTTTCTATTATTTCTGTCTGTCTGTTTTTTCCCCTGAACAATTTTCAACCCTATACACCCTAGACGGTTTGGTCAATAGACCGCCAGGATTTGTATTATAGTTTTCCCAGTAGAACTCCGCTTTTACTGTTATTCGGGTTTTTCTCTTTCCTCTCTTTAACCTAAATATTTGCCTTCTATCAGAGCAAACAATCTGGTATTAAATAAAGAATCGGCTCTTGTTTTTATTATTTGTTTTCCTTATTGAAACTGTTGATTCGATATTGGCTTAGAAATGCAGGAAATGATTTTTTTTTTCAACTCCTAGTTTCAGTTTAAACCTATAAATTGAAACTCATCACTTGGTTAATAAAGCGTAGGTTAGCGGCGTGAAAATTGAAAGTAAAACGTAATAAATAACACACGTTCCTGGTCAAAGTCCAAAGCCGTTTTTCATCGGTGCAGAAAGGGGCTACCACCTCCGGTCGGCAATTCAACAGAAGTGCACGAAAGGTGGGATGAGTTATCGTCCTGGTTGGGCATGATCGGACGTAAATAGAGGCGGAATGTGCGGGCCGAACAAGCGAGACTGGACGGACGAGACCAAGGTTCCGCCGAGTACGCGAGACCCGGTCACGTCACGGATCCGGTTCCAAAATAAGAAAATAGAACGTCACGTTCCATTACGTGACTCCGGTCCAAAATACATAATCGATCCGTAATTAAATTTTGGCCGGGAGCCTCACGACATTTTCGAACCGTTTCGACATTGTTCTTTCTCCGACAATCCCTGATAATAAAAAGGCAATGACTTTTTTGTTTTTTATTATGAGGATAAAATATATTGTACGCAGATAGGATAATTACATATAGCGGTACGAATGAAACCTGGCCTACTAATCAAATTCCTTCATGAAAGAGGACTCAACGATGTGCTATAGGATCTTAAAGGGCGCAGTAGTAAAATACACCCTGACTAATTCATCTACAACTACTACAGTACGAATATGCGACAACCTTTTGTTAAGGGACGGTGATGATGTCACTACTTTTGTCCCCTTTTTATCATTAGATAACACAGCTGTTTGTTCATTATTTTATTTTTTGTATTCTGTCATAAAAATATTTCTTTATTTTGAACCCATTATGTTTAGTGGTCAGATTGACCAAATTATTTTGTTCAATTAATTAGTCTTTTTATGTAAGGTCTTGGTTGAAATGAAAAGTTTATTTTTGTACGTTTTGGGCTCATTGGCCCACCATCAATCTTAATCTCCATACAACGGACTACAACCATAATAAAAGTGAAAAAACGTGATATGATAATCCAGTTAAACAGGTGTTGCATTATTTTTCCTTTTTTTAAATCTTATTATTATTATTTATTTGTTATTGCGACGTTTTTGGGAAATCGCCTAGGCATGTGAAATTTTATTTTTTGTTTAGTTTCTTATGAACAAAAAAATTTAATCTCTAGGATAGCTGTATTCGAATTAAAGCGTGATTATTTCAAATCAGTTTTTGAGTGTATTTTATTTAGGGTGGCCCCTAAGTATAGGTGTTAAAAACATAGAAAATACCGGTGCAATTTTAACTGTCCTGTAATCGGAGGTTCCCTAAACGTAGAAGTCCCTCATCGCAGGTTTCATTATATTTCCCAAAGACAACTGTTCATATCACGGAAAAATCATTTTAATAGAATCATTAAAATAACCATTATAAAATCATTCTAAAAATAAAAGAATCCACGTTACGAAGACCAGAAGAAAGACTCTTTCTGGAATTTTACATTAATTTTACACATTTCTTCGTTATTATTTAAGTAAAAGTGCTTGTTTCCCTTATGTTTAAGTCAGTTAGATTGAATGGGATAAATTAGTGCCATAATTGTAAACATTTCCATCTTTAGGTTTTCCAAGGAAATCTTATTTCTAAAGGAATTTCACACAGGCATATAACTACTTCAGCTATTCGAAGTTGATGACTGGAGGATCATTAGTGTTCATTGTTTTCCAAGGTTTATGCTTGAAAAACAGTTTTGGATAAGTGCAAATGACTCGAACGTATACGATATGACATTCAGATATGAACGCTTAAGTCTAATATTTAGCTTTGTTTAATGGCCAGTTTCATAATTGCCGTGATAATGGAAGAAAACCTCTGCGAAGCGAATGACTTTTCCTGAAGCCATAAACGGCGCGCTGTGGCAGTTAAGCCCCTAGTTTTTTTTGCGAGAGGAGCAACTGCTTATTTACGAAAGCTGTTTTCTTTGGATACTGAATTGTTTCGATTTAGATTCGATCTCAGGGAGGGAGGGGAATTTTCCTAAGGAACATAAAACGTATGTCTGTTATACTTCCGAGTTGGAAACTGCAACTTCACATACTGAAAACTTTTCCACCGAAAACATCTGGCCTTCACGGGATAAACACGAGATACAGGGCGGAAGGGCGTAAAAACAAGTTTAGCATCCTCGCACGAAGGGAGGAGCCAGGCTATCCGGGGGATCGACCCAAATAAACAGAAGCAGCTCACATTTTACTGCCGCCCCCGTTCCATCCGGGGTCCTTTTCCAATCTCGAACCCCTCCCAACGGAAAGTCGTATAACGACTTCTTCTAAGTGTCATTTGCCGGGAGATCAGATAAAAATTTTATTTCTGGACTGGGATTCTGAAAATACGGATCTCTTCGGCCATCCCTCGTATTCAATTCATATTTTTATCTTCTATGATCTCTTGTCGAGGCCAAATGATCAGGTATACGGGATTCCGATGAAGTTATAAATTGGGCTTTGAACATCTCGTTTCATCTCTAGAATAAAACCCAGTGAATCACTTTGGTGGTCCGCCAAAACTAGGGCCAATGGCGCATATAATCCTCTCACAACACGTTGGAATGCGATACTAGATTTTCCTGTTATAATAATAGAGCAATTCGATCCCTTAAACGCTAATAAAAATTAATAAAATAAGGCAGAGGAAAAGTACAAACTCTCAGGCTTGTGAAGTAACAAAGCCTACAACAATCTGATCGACTATTTCTGAAATAAAAGTCCTAGCTGAAACTAAAAGCATTATTGTCAAAAATATGAGTCATTATATTATCATTAAAGAAATATAAAATTAGATAGATAAATAAAGGTACTTTACTAATTATTTTTATATAAATCATACATATTTTACTTAAATAAGTTATTACATGTTTAAAACCGTCTGTCGTGAATTGCCTAATAAGGATGTGCTTAAAATTATAAATCAAACAGAGGAAACATCTAAATAAAAAAATGTGCTATTTTTTCTTTAAACTAAGTACGTAAATGATGTAAGTTTAAAATTTCGGCAGGTTCCGTCGGTTGAAGGGATTAGGTACACAATCACATTCAATTAAATTATTTTATTAACTCTTGCCTATATTCCACAGTTTTATTCGTATAGCCACCGTTATAAAAACACTATAATTAATTATATTTTGACCGTTGGCCGCATTTTATGTGCATCTGCCTTTTAATTTACTTTTTATAGATGTCCATTCGAGACTTTCATCTCCTATCGCATTCAGGAAGGTAATTGATGAATTTTCAGATAAAGCAATTGCTAGACTAAATGTTTCAAACTTGAAATAACTTAATATAAAGAATGATTTTCTATAGTCCATTAAAATCAACTAACACGTGACAAGTAAACGAAAGTCTAAAAAGGTTTACGAACTGGAACAATAAGCAGAACCTAGACCGTAATAGTTTTCACCTCGATAAACACAATAAGCACAGTTTGCGTTAATGCCTCCTAATATCTCGTAGAAAATTAACAATAATTGAAATTCTGAAGTCCTGAGATGATAGTATATGTGTACGATATGATAATATAATCCAAGCTTTCATTAAGGGCTGAAGTTTTTCTAACAGAAATGGTCAGAATTGGTTTTTTAAAAGTTAATATAAAACGTATCAGATTATAATTTTTTTAAATTTTACCTAAGGAAATGTGTTAGCACTTATTAGGTAGCCTAACCCAAATGTATACTAAAATTACCATTTTTAAATGATGCTATTGTTTAGTTTTTAATTTGTTTATAACATTAAGCCCCACCATTTTGACACTTTTAAGGCCTGGAAAGAAACACAATACTTATTATGTGCACTTTGTTTTATGTATCCTCCGAAGTCCCCTTTTTTCTGCTTGAGGCTCAGAGTCGGACTTTTAAGTAGGTCATCGGGTTTTCTTCGCCATGAAGAAAAAGTAGTATATTTGCCTCTAAACAAAAGTCTACTAAATCAAGAAAACAAGTAGACATCAAAGAAAAGAATTATTGGAGTTACTTGTTAAGTTAAAATATCACCGATTATATCAAACTTGTAAGGTATTGCATGACAAGTAGAGAAAATCGGACCCGTGAAAATCATCTCTGTTTTAACTCTTCACTGACTAATATATTTTTTTAAATCATGGAAACATTCTTTTTAAAGCTGTATTTAAAAAAAATGTTTTTATTATAATTAGTTTTGGTGGTTTTTATTTTAATTAGTAGTGCAGTTTGTTGGTTTCAGGCTCTCAATGTTATTCTAAACAATTCTAAGTAGTCATCGTAAATCCAAATAAAAATAATTTTTGCCCCAGTTTAGATATGGTTGAAAAACCGTCTACAGACGATTATTTTGAACATGGTATTTTTAGCCTACCGTATGTAAAGATATAATGTCCTACATGGGAAGCGTTCGCATACATATACATAATTAGCATAGATAAAAGGCTCGAAGTTAGATACGTTAAAAAATTGTAAGGAAATTGTATATGGGAATCGTATTTATTCCGGATGGTGAACAAGAGGCCGAATTTATGCCGGGCGCGTATGTGTATGCTAATTTTCGTTAATTTGAATTTATAAAACAAAGGAGGCAATTTTGCCTTGTCCACGGTGGCCGGGTTTGGTTATGTATTTCACGGATTGCCATTCGCCACTCCCAAAGAATATATTCTAATGTGATAGGCAAATTTCGACAATTTGATAAACAATGGTGGGTCAAGTTTTTCTCGAGAACACCTTTGACACAAGTTAAATCTATAACGTAATACGTTAAAGTATTGTTAATTGTCCTTTAAAGATTTAGGTTTGTGCTATTTTTCTGTACATACAATGTAATACATTGATCATAATATATACAGTTAATCAGCGTCCCTCCAATTTAAAAAAAAAGTAGAAAATAAACTTTAGTTAGAACACAAAGTTTGTAAAATATATTAAAATCTCCTAACGAATTTTTCTTGAAACGGGTCGAAAATATGAATTGACCTTTAAATTTGAACTATATCAAAACAACCTGCTATGACAAAACTCGAGCTAATTGGTAATGAAAACATCGATTTGAATAGATAATCACTGTATAAGCTTATATAAATTGTTTATGAAAAAAAAAATTTGGTTGATACATTCGAAAAATGATTAAATTTAAATAATCCTCATATAGGGATTTTTGCATAATTAATTTTCAATTTTTTCCGAAGGATTTTAGCCGGTGTGACTCGATTTAAAGATGTTAGGAAAGTTCGATAAACGTTTCCACCTCTCCCTTGACCGATCTGATTAAATTACTCCCCCGTTAAAAAAAGAGTTGATATTTGTTTATAGATCAAAGTTATGATGACTTTTTGGTTGGCCTACTTTCGAATAATTTCTTATCCAGGAAGGGTTTGCGTGGGAGTAGAATCAGGATCCCGTTAAATAAAAGTTCATGAATTTAAATATTTATCAACGATAGGAACAAATTCGATAAACGGAATAAAGAAGAAAACACCCGTGTCCCTTTCAGATAATATAGTGCGTTTGTTGGCTGTTTATTCCATAAAATTTATCATAACGAAAGAGGCTCCATCAGTTATGATTTTGTAATTTATTTTAAATAATAAGACATGTCTATTCTAACCGGATTTCTAGAAGGGAAAGTTTTTCCTATTCCAACTCCGGTTTTGATTGGTCGTTGATCCATTGATCTTTTCTATTTATGGCAATATCGTAAAGGCCATAAATTGAATTTATTTTGTTCCTTTTTAAATCGATTCTTATTCTCCAAGAGCTCTGCTTGTAAAAATCTCTTGTCTCAAATCTCAACATTTAACCAAATCCATTATATTTCGTGGTCCGATTGACCAAATAACTTCTTTCAATTAATTAATTGAATAATTAATAAATAAATGAATAATAATAAATTAATTAATTAATCTTTTTATGTAGAGTGTTGATTGAAATGAAAAAGTTAGTGTCACGAGCGGGATTCGACCCCACGATCTTCGCCTTATTTAATCAAATACTTAACGACTTTTGTTTTTACTTTTCTGTTTATTTCATTCTCATCCGGCTGGACAGGAACGTAAACGATGTGTTCCTAATAAAATAAACAAGGCACCCTCAATATTAAGGGATTCTTATGTTTTATCAATTCTTTTAGTGTTGCTATTTGTGCACGTTTCTACACTTCACCCAGGACAATGTTCAGTATTTATAACATAATTTACAACAAACATTAATTTATTAATATTAAAAACATCTTCAATTAAAATTTTCCCATCTCCCCTCAAGAGAAATATACTATTATATATATTTTACTCTACTTTTTCGGTTGTTGACTTTTTATATTAGACAACCGTCAAAAGAAAATGAGTTTTATTGTTGTCTAGTTCTATTATTTTATGTTTTAAATTAGCTGAACCACTGAAGTTTCCAAACGTACTCAAATAAAAAACTAAAACAGCTAAGAAGAGTTTCAATTATAAAATGTAAATATCCCCTATTATTGATGGTTAGGCCTCAGCAACAACACAGAAGGAAAAAAGAAAATAATAAGTTACCCTGTGCTGTTTGGGCCCTTTGATCTGTTCAGTTTATGGGTAAAAAGAAAATCCAAGACATTTTAAAATTTAATCTTTACTTCCATCTATTTCGTGAAACGGTTACAAGTCTTGCAATATTAAAAATAAATTCATCGAAAGACCAAGGTAGAGAAAGAATCAAGAAATATTTACATAAAAATATTTGACAGCCGCCGAATATAAATGGAAAAAATGGTCCTCGTCCCTATCAAACTGGGCTTTATTGCGGTTGTCGTCCCGTTTATTTTATGCCATTTATGCCAGAATTATAAAAGCCATGAATTTAATTTACCTTTACCTTTGAAGGCACATTTTCTAAAGGGCTTAGCTATGGTTCGAGCCTGACTGATCAATTTCAGAAAATACTTTTCTAATTGCTTTTCCTTGCTCGTATCCCTTATTGATTTCTGTCTATTTCATTTATGTATTAATTACTAATGTTTAACATCATTTTAAATATACATATTTTAAGATCCTTACCCAGCCAGAATTAATTTAGTAATATTATCCATGATATTTCTCAATTTCTGATAGTTTGTAGAAGTATATACATATGTTTAAGCGATAAAATTGTTCAGAATAAATGCACAAACAAGCATTAAAACTGGTGGTACTAAAGTCTGTATGTGTAGATCACTTGAACTTTGTGAAATAAGCTGGAAGTTTGGAACTTCCGAGGGGTGAGTGTATAGAAATTTCGTTTCTGATCATTTCGATCCGCCTGCCTTCGCTGTTTTGGTCTGTTGGATGCTTTTCGGCTTTGGTCATTTTTAATTTGTAATAATTAATTTAGTTAAAACCCAACACGGAAGATGGTGAAACGCGACTGACTGACAAAAACGTTTGGAATAAACAAACCGCAGGTTCCACCTCATTTATCGTATCTTATAATTTAATTTATTTAAATATATATATTATCTGGTCTCGTTCTGCTTACTGACTCTCTGCTTTTATGTGTATACTACATTAAATAATAAAATAGCATATTAAAATGGTAGCCTCTCGGTTGTTAACAGAATAGACCACACACGTTCTCGATATTCGCCGGAGCGGAAACTAGGGAGAGAAACATAAACAAAAAACTAGTAAATAAATAAATTTAAAACTTTTTTGCGAACTGAAAAAATACCACTCCGCCGACGGATACGGTATTCAGATTAGTGGGAACTTTACAATTTAAATCGCTTTAGCGTTATGAGAAGCTCTGTATAGACTAGTCAATTCTAATATTCATTCAATATTTTCTGTCTAGGTGTAATAAAGCCATTCATTTTCATATGATTATAATAAAATATTTTTAATATTTTGCCTGACTAAATATTAACGAATAAAGGAATAATTTGAATGCAAAGAGCTTCTATATTGTCTTTTGATCAATGCTTAAATTGTGCGAATTTTTCAACTTTTATTCGAAGAACCTGACTATTTATTATGACTTTTTTTCTGATTTTAATAATTCAGGGCAGACGTTGATAAGATAATGATACAATTAAGGTTCCTTTTATAGAATAAATTTTATTGCTTGACAACCATTTCATTGTTAAAATTAAGGCTAATTGCAGAATATTGGCATGATATCTAAAGAAAAGTCTTGTCTATTTTTATTTAATATTAATAGTGCAAGGCAGACGTCAAGATGGATAATTTATTAAATGTTTTTTCATATGAAAAATTCAATGGCCCAGTGTCAAAAGGATGTACCAGGACTATGAACCTTTCTTTGATACACATTTTGATTGCTAGGCGACTATTTTATTTTCATAATAAGTACTAATTGCTACCAGAGTTGTTTATTTCTCGTGGTGTCAACATCGAGCCGTCTCTGGGTCTTATTTATCTCAGGAACTATTTGAACATGTATCCTTATTGATAATATTTAAGCATTTATTAAAATAGTTACTATAAATTTAGTCGTGTTTTTATTTATTTTTTATTTTTTAAATTGTTATAAGGAATAAGAAGTGGCAAAGACACACAGAAGAGATCATGCAGATTAAAAAATATAGATACAACGATAATTTTCCCTCTGAAACCATAAATAGAACTAATCTTAGTAATAGCTCGGGCGAGCCTGTTTGTACTCAGGTAAATAATGTCTTAATAACTTGTTCTATTTCGAAAAACTCAAAAAATTCAGAGCTTCACAAAAGCAAAAACGACTAGAAATTCTAAACCAGCTGAAAAATAACTTTATAAGCCATCTGACTCAGGTGCATTTACTATATTTATACAAAGGGTCGATAATAGCGCTGTAAACATCCACCCTATCATTTTGGGTAAAATGGTTTGGCAATTTCATAAAGACATTACAAAACGCACACATCAGCTAATTCCTGATCCTGGAGGTTTTCAAACAAAAAAGTTTACATTGTTACATCCCTTCGTTTTTCATTAATGAAATTGGTGCTAGTTGTAAAGCTTGGACGGATTTAAACGAAGAAGAAATCCTTGCGAATATCTTCTCTTCTACCCGCGTTAAGAACATTCTTCCGCAAACTTACTAAAGAAGAAGAAGGCTATACTAAAAAGTTTCCGTTAGGTACATGCATAGTGACCTTTGACTCCAATTGTTTACCCATCCGTTGTAAGGTTATGTTCCTCAGTTCGGCCATGTTTTAATTGCCTTCGCTTTAATCATCTGAAAGACCAATGTTGAGATAAAAGTAAATGCATGAACCCCCCCCCCCCCAAGTGATGATTACCTTCTTTAAAATAAAAATGATAACGACCTTTATTATTTATATGCTGATTTCATATCTGCACTTCACTAAAACAATTACTACTCATAAGTAGTAATTGTTTTCGTTTATGTCTGTGCGTTTCCTCTTAAAGAAGTCTACGAATGGCCCACTTTAGGCGAGCCGTTTTCACCGATCACCCGAATATTATTTACCAACAAACGGGCCAGGCTATCCGGGAAACAATATGAATAATGCAAGGCTCGGGCCCATGTGATGGAATTTGCATGTTTGAGCACTAACTATTAATGCGAGGGCTCCCACCCTCCAGCCGGTCCGACCGGACTCGCTCTTTCTCATCCACACCACAGCTCAAAGGGTATTCTCGCGTTTAAAACAACGGATGTGTACATTGAATTATGGCTTAATATTCCTTTCGCATCGGGTAATCGTTGTCCCTTTTTCGAGCACGCCCTTTTTAATTTGATTCCTCCTCCCACCGGACTTTCAGAGTTCCACTTTTACTAAGCCCCCGGTATTCTCCAAGTCGATTTGTGCCCTTATAAATATTTTCTAAGTTAATTAAGTATCGTGCTCATGCGCAGAATGTTGTTTACATCTGGTCCCTTTTTACGATATTCTGTTTTCTTATTTCGAACCATAATATTATGAATAACCTCGTGTAAATTGCATTGTGAAATATATTATGTACAAGCCCGTTGTTATTACGTTGATCACCACGACAAGGTTTTTTTGTGTCAAAATGTTAATTTTTCTTTAACTTATGTATTATTCTAATTATTCTACACCCTGTCCCATAATAAGATATATTTCTTCTTCTTATAAATTCCCTCAATTAATCTTAACCAATCAAAACCAGTCAATTCCTGCAATGTTAGATATTTTCTTAATTGAAGTGAACGGAATAACCGAAATAACATAAATTAATCCGATCAGTAAGAGAAAGGTTAAGCTGGATTATTGGGGATAAATCTTTCCTTATCGCTTGTTCCAATTATCGCCAAATATATTTCAATGGCTTTTTTTATTTTTATGTGTTATCCCCCTACCGTACGATAATTTTTATTTTGTTCATTATATTTTATTTTTTTTATAATTTTATATTCGGCTCCGTCCAATCGGCTATTTTTGCGAATAACATGGTAATCCTGACTAACAAGGAGAAAACAATCCGTAGAGATTTGTCTCGAGTGTATAAAAGTGTCACATTTTATTTTAATTTGGTCGTTACTGATATCCTATCCTCGTTGGGTCTTTCGAACGCGTTTCGGCATTTCGCCATATTCAGTGTGTCTGTAATGACCAAATTACAAGTTCATCATCCTGCAGACCACTCGAGATCTCACAAATCGTATTGGCTGTCTGAGCAGGGAAGAATTACAACAAAATCAACTTTTTCTGTCGAGTCAAATAGAATTTGTGGTATCAAAACATTATTGTTGTTGACAACACATCTACACGCTAATGGAAAATGAACGGTTTAGGCGTTGAGTGTTGACATGGCGCTCATAGCTGTAAGGTGAAGGTCCCGGGTTCGAATCCTGCATTGAAACCCAACATACTTACAAATGTTTTTGTTTGTGTTGAAAAACACTGGCATTCCGAGGGTTGATATAACCTCTGCTGTTGCGAACCCTCATTAAAAAATATGTATGTATACTCGATGATAATGGGCCTTTATTTATTTATAACAAAACAAAATCAAACATTTTCTGATTCTCTCTCTCCCTCTTTCTCTTTTTTCTGTCTCTCTCTTTCTCTCTCTCTCTCTCTCTATCTTTCTATCTCTCTCTCTGTTTCTTATGAGCTACTCTCTCCCTCTCCCCCTCTCACTCTCTCTCTGCCTCCCTCCTCTCGCTTTACTTTCTTTTTTCCTTCTCAATCCTTCTCTTACTGGCATTCTGCCTTTTTACTTTCTTCTTGCCAGTTACCTAATTATTTCTCTATCCTAGAAAATAATGTGCAAAGTGACAATAATTGTCTTGTGTTTTTATTTTATTTTTTATTATTAGCTTGTAACATTGTTCTTGATCTAATCTATTTTTATTGATTGACCTATTTCGTCATACGAAGTATTATTTTAATGTGATTTTTGTTGATAAATTACTACAACTTTAGTCAAATCAAGTTGACAGTGTGGTTTGTTTTCTTAAGTTTTTCCATTTCGCTTTTTCCTTGTTGAATTGAACTCGAATTTTCACGGATCTCGTTGCTCTTTTTATATATCAAATGTGATATTTTTCGACCGATCATAAGCGATTCCGGGAGATCAGGGAACATTTTATAATCGGCAGTAAACATTTAATAATCCGAGTTTGATTCGGCATCTGTGGAAAAGACATGAAAGAAAAATCCTTATATCATCCCCTTCGCCAGATAATCGTTCTCTCGCTAAACCCGTCGACCTTTGGAGTATAACAAATACAGTGTCTTCTCAGAAGAATTTATCATTTCAATTATTTTTAAAAAAAAGTAAATCAAGCGTTGATTCTTTCACATACCTTGGGGTTAGAGGTTACTTTATCATACTTCCCCTGTAGCTTCAAGATTAGAAAGATTTATCAGTGCTATATTCGCTTTTAATCACACCTGATATGAATGAATCTTAGTGTAGGGATGTTCAAGCTGATCAAAATTATTCGCGACATAAATTCGGTACGACAACGAGAGAATTAAAAACCTACGCTAACTGCTTTATTACATATAATCATTATCGATCTAATTCTTGTTAGATCTAGCGTTTTACATTTTCTAACAATAAGCATGATGTTTACAAATAGAAAGACTAAGAACACAAAAATCACCTAATACTGACATTAAACAAATTGTAATTTCAAAGAATTATTTACTTGTATGTTTGTGTGATCTCTTATAAAATGTAGCACGTAAAAAGGATTGTTGGTAACCTTTGACTTGACATTGAAACAATTGGTCTCGAGGAAGGACTTTACCTGGCCTGGCAGGCCGTACAACTTAGGCTAAGTCTTCTGTCTTCTCAGATTGTCTCCGTTTTATTTTATACCAAATTGGCTTTTCATTTCTTGTCACAAGCAAGCTCTTTCTTTCCCTGTGGACTTTGACTGTTAGTTTAAATAACGGAGTATTTACAGTCACCTTCAACAACAGATTAATTTTTCGTGAAACATTGCCTATATAATAGGGTTTTAGGATTACTTTGTTGTCAATTAAAAACCTTTTTGCTTTAATTTGGATAAAATTGGTGAGTTTATTTTTGTAATTGGAAATACAATTTGTAATACCCTGAAGTTAAATTATTTACAGTCCTGATATAACGCGTTTTACAATTGGTGGTTGGTCAATGTGCTATTCGGTCACTCGTGTCCCTTTATACTTTGGTAATAAATGAGATGTGAGCCAAAATGCAATAATGGGTTTGACAGGCCAAACCAGCGAGAATAGGAGGGAGTCCAATATGATCGGCGAGGTTCAAGGTAAAGGTCATTACCTATCCGCATCGCTACTATGTTAAACATGTTTGTTGTAGTCGTCGTATCTATGTTATCATGTGATGGGTCAGTTTTCATTTTCACATTTTTCATTATTGGGTTTCAACACCATGTGAAATCTGACACAGTACCATGTCAGCATCTTTTAGGGAGCTGTATTCTTGTATATCTTGAATTTATTCAACAGTCATCTTTCTGCCAGTAACTAAATCAACGTTGGTACATTGACAACGCGTCGACACGGTGCTCGTCACACTAAAGTAGAGTCCTGGGTTCGAATTCAGCGGCACTGCATTGCATTCGAACCCGATTCTATAATGGGCTTTGTTTCAAAAGCACCGGCACCTGGGTTGGGGCAGAGGTTTGTATGTCTCTGCTGTTGCGAACTCTCATAAGGAAAAAAGTGCGGGATGTCCGGCGAAGTGAAAACTACGGTTCTCGCTACACGGTTACTGTACTCTCTATACGACGACTTCTGTGATTGATCGTCACACTAGTTACCATCCTACTGACTTGAAAATAAAAGTATTCATTCTTATAATATGGTTGAAAGGACAAGTATGAGCATCATAAATAATGTTTCTTCCTTTACACATGATCCCAAATAAGTATAGTACTATCCAAATTACAGGTACGAAGCCGATATTGCTCCTTGTTTGTTGAATATGTCTTATCATGTGTGGTGCTTCTTCAGGTGATGGAAATCATCAGTGTCGATATAATGCCTGACCTGTACCACTCCGTTACAATTACTTCTTTAATGTGCTGGTCTAAAAAACTGCTAAATCTAGTTAAAGATGATTACATACTTGGTTACACAAATACGATCGCAAACACTCAGGCACAAGTGACATACATATGTTCCACAGACCACTCTTAGTTTCATAATTTTTAATAATTTAATAAGGTAATTTTCATTTATCAATTTCGTTGTGGACCTTGCACATCATGCAGGCTACCTTTAGAGGTGTCATCTAAAATTCCAAGGACATGGCTGGAACGATTTCTGTGATTGATCGTCACACTAGTTTCCATCCTACTCATTTTAAAATAAACCTATTCATTCATCCTTATAATATGGTTGAAAGGACAAGTATAAGCATCATAAATAATGTTTCTTCTTTTACTCATGATACAATTATTATTAGTACAGTGTTTTCAAATTGTCTTAGCTTGTTTGCAGTTAGTTTGAATAAAATGTTTTGTATAGATAGATGGTTATGCTTCACTGAGTTCCGTTGGATGGGTCACATAAAAGCGGGTTGGGCGTCATGTTTGGCCGAGTGCGAGGCCGTCACTCATGCCCAACAAAATCCGTGACTGGTGAATCGAGCGGCGGTGATCGATGAGGGAACCTTGAAAGCAGTTGTGCGGCCCCACCTCCGCCCCTGCCGACAACCCCCATCGCAATCCAAACCCCCGCCCCCGCAGGCCGGCGACTCCCGACGATTCCCGATCCGGACGGCGGCCCGCTTCCCTGCCCCGCTCCGCCACTCGCCTCACTCGCAGCCCAGCTCGACCTTCAAGTACGGACGCCGTCGGATCTGTGAAGTGCATCGTCCCGGCTACGGTTGAGGGAAATAAATAATCAAGTGTCGCTGTTTATTGTTTTGTTCTTTTATTTTATTGTTTTTATTGGGTTTAAGACGCCTGTAAGGAAGGATACTCGGAAGAGGTGAGTCCTTTCACCCCCGGTCGCCCCTGCCACAATTTCATTTTATCTCCCACTCTCGTCCTGGCAAAAAAAACCCTTCAAGTTCAGCCAACTCAACCGCTTATTTATGCAACACAACACACAAAATACAATTAAACTTAACTATAAAACAATGTAAAGCCATCAATCAACAATGACACACGAATAATAAAATGGATAGTTCAACGTCTCTTCTCTTATAAAACAAAATCATTACCTTTTGTCGTTCGATCGTATCTGATCAATCCGGTCCGCCTATTGTCGCTACATCCATATTCATATTTTTCAGATCATCCGACAAATCTGGCAATTTCCAATGAAGATTATTGGACTAACACGCGGATGTTGTTCTGTAGAAATCTTCAAATTATATGTACAAACCCTATCTCAAGAAAAAGAAAATAATCAATTATTTAGTCGAATTATCCGGTTTCACTTAATATTAATCAACGATGGTGTTCTTTTAAATGTACATCCATTAGCATTCATCTCCTTGAGATTGGTGAGACCATACGGACCCAAATATTTGTTCAAACAGTCGACAATAAAACTTCTTTCAGGATAGTCATACATCAATTTTTTCTATTATATTATTCCATTCATGCTTTAACTCGACCCTTGTATAAAAGCTGCTTATTTTCATTACAAATTGTCCAGTGTTTATTTTTGTTAAGTATTCTTTTTTTCGCTTAAATTGTAAGGTCCGAACCAACATAAATAGTTTCTTGTTAAGTATTTATTCCGTTTAAATGTGCCTTGTCAGTTTGAACTTCCATATAAGTATTCCACCGATTTGCATAAGTAGCAGAGCATAGTGAGTGGGTTAATTTAATCCCAAGGTTATCCTCGTTAGACTAATCCCTAAACTGTAATAATGGTAAAATCCCCATTCTCTTGTTATAACTTATAAAGGATACGGGCTTAATGACCTTCAAACATTACATTTATTATTACTACACGGTACACACTCTCTTCTCCTGAGTCCGGCGAGATCTTATTTTTTTTTTTTTTTTTTTGTAGTGCGAATCTTTCGGGATTTATGCACCCATGGCATGACCTAAGATCTGGTAGTGTTGCTTGGATTATTCACAATACTTTAGATGGAAAAAGTCTCTTCTCCAATATTTATTTCATGAAATTAACTTTTAAAACATGGCCACATCTGCCATGTCTAGTATGTACAACACACATTATTTTTCAATATAATAGTTTATTAGAAATTTTTAATACATGAGGGAAGTTTTATATGAATTTACGTCTTGAAAGATTATATTTAATCAATTTATATTTAACTTTCGCCCGTTGTAATTTTGACTGATTATGATCGAGAACAAAAGCTCGACCGGTTATCCTCCAAGGGGCGTGTTTTTACATGTTCCCGGCCCGCCAGGACGATCCGGGACGCACCTATCTGTTATACTTTTGACAGTGATTGATCAAAACATCATGAAGAAATAATTTTCTCAGCGTTATAGCCATTTGTTGCAACCCTGACGGCCATGCGATACTCGGGAGAGTTACAAAATTTACCGATTTGGGGTTTTCTATTCTATACACTCTGACGTGAGATTGCCGTAATGAAACATCATTTATAATTGAGCTTTCAGCCCGGCAATCGATAGTTTTCCCCCACTAATCAAAAATAGAGAATTGTCGATTTGGCAGGAGATTGATTATTCAAAAGGGAGCCGCTTTCGTGAAACGTGCAGGGAGGGTTTATTAACCTGCCGTTTAGGACCGAAAACACTCCCAGAGTTTATTTTAACTCGGCACTAGTTGGTACTTGAGTTTGACATCTCGGGTATGTCGGGAGCATTGGGAGAGGGCCTTTGCTCACTCTCTCTTTCTCTCTCTCACTCCCTCTCCTGGGAATATTGATCCGGCAACTCCGGCTTACATTTACTCAATTACAGGGCTACTTTGTACGTGACTTTGCCTCGCCCCACGACGACGCGACTTGTTTTCAGGCACGGCCTTGTTAGACGGAAGTTTCATTGGGTTTAACTGGTTTATCGAATAAATCGTTCTGGCCCGATTTTACTCCTATCGTTTAATCCCCGTGAAATTGGGGGATGGGAAATCGATTCTTTTGTCTTTATCATGGATTGTTCGTCCCTGAATAAATTATAAAGTAAATCCAACCCTAGACATGAATAAAAGCAACCAAGGGCCTATATTTCATCATTTTTCGCCCACCACCTCTTTTGATTTTATTTAGAGCACTGATATATAATATCATTATTACCTTCATACTTGAACATAAATAAAAATAGAAATATATATTTTTTTAAATTTAGAGACCAATATAATAATAACAAACATGTCCGTCTTCGGCCAACGGTTTGTCATGAAGTATACAAAATCTTTTTTTTTGTATAGAATAAACGCAACCATAAATTTTTAATAGTTAGTATAAAAGATAAAAATAAAATAAAATAATAATTTCAAAATTACTTAACTAAATGTTCATTATTATTATAAATGAATCGTTTGAATAAGTACCCTTATAGCAAAGGCCTCTCTAAAGAAATAAAGCCATTAAGCAATGTTATAATTGTGTTAACCCACATAAATCCAGTGTTGGGTTAACAATAATGATGATTAGAGGACACTGGGAAGCAGGGTTTTGGTATGCCCAAGCACTGTAGCTTTTTGTCTTATGTGTGGTGTTTAGTGACCGTTAGTTAATAATTATTTGGAGATCGTGAGATGCGGTCTGGTGTGACGTAGGTTTATAAAAGCATTTTCTTTATCATGCCAACGTTTCGATCTTTATTGAGATTATCTTCAGGGCTCAAAGTGTTTGTATTCTGTGTAGATGTGTCATTATTGTGTGTCGTGTTGGCAGTGCCATTTTTGTTTTATTTTAATTTTCTTAGGTCCATATTAAGTTTGACATTTTTAAATAGTCTTTTAAGTTTTAAAGAGTAAAAATTTTTTTAATGAAACTGCAAATCAATTGTTTGCGTGGAGGAAACAAAAAAGTCTGGCATTATATATGTTCACTTACATTAAAAATCAATGGCCTAGGGATCAAGAAAAGCTTATACGTAGAGATTACCTGCAGGATAGAAATGACTTCAGATAGATATATTTTACAAGGAAAGTTTTGAAAGGGAGCTTAAAGCGATAATTTGCCCGCTATAAACAATTTTTTGAAATTGCCTCGAAAAACTATGTTCTTTTGGCTTAAGAGCTTCTGCGGCCACCTGTCCCTTATAGAAACAGCTATTTTACTAAGCACGTTTTAAAAGCCCACTGAAAATTTGGGCGTAGCACCTTTGGCTCACCTATCCCTTTATGACTATTATCTTATCTAATTTTTATTATCAAATGCTATCATTTATGTGAATATAGTTACTTATTAATTTAGGTGTATAAGACAATATTCGTGTCGTCAATTAAAAAAAAAAACAAAAAAAAACGCAAAGTTACTATTTGTAATATCAACTGTATAATTAATTAATTTGTTAATGTGGGATAAATCCTTAAGTCTCCTGGTACTGGTACTTTCTTGAATTGTTTGAATTAAGAACTGTAACTTGGACGTCAAGCCTTCATACATGATAGGAATTATTCCACTTAACTTTTACATCAGTTACATTAAGGCACAACCATTTTTCGGATCAAAAAGTAAAGTGTTAATCCTTCCTTTCTATACTTGCATAGTACTGCCTAAATTATGTTTTGCTTAGCATTATTTCAATTTTTATTTGTTTATTTGTTGTGTAACTGGTTATAGGTCATAGTATTTACAGTTTTTGAAATCGTTGACATAAACTCGCTGACATAAAGAAAACGTTGACTGACTGTGTTAAATCATATCAAATTATTAAGTTAAACAGATTTTCTCGAATTACCGAAGGCAAGGAACTAATGAAGCTGAAAATTCATGAAGTATCCGAGTAACGCCTCGGGCGTTGTCGCTGAGATGCAAATCCGCCCCCTTTGTGTCTCTGCCAAGGATACGGACCTCTCCCATTCCAGATCTAATTAGTTTCAAACTAATTTCTGGGAGCGGATGAAGGTTGAAATAAACAAGCGTTAGACTAACAGTTTACAAAGGACGAAGGCAGGACGAACAAGACGCCGAGCCCCGGGGAGTTTATGGGCCGTAAAACAATATTCGAAAGCTCATCTAAAGTTGAAGAAGCAAAACTTAATTAAGCGAGAGACTCGCCCGCCTCCCGCCCACGGGGTGGATTAGTCTTGGCTTTATTAATGCGACACCGAGTTCCCGGATAACTCCCGCCTTCGGGGAACCTGACTGCCTCCGAGTAAACTTGGCCGAGTAGCTTAACTCTCGTCAATTTGCCTTCTCGCTCAGAGGCCGGTTGAAACTTAAAGCAATGGCTTTTAGCTGGAAGAGAAGGACTTCTATACTTTACGATTAGGGCGATTTGCAAAAATTACTTTTCCTTTGAAATAGTTGGGCCATAAATTTGTAAATAATCAACAATCGTTAATGTTCTTGAAAATCTTGTGGATCTTTTGGAGTGTGAGATAATATCCTTACTTCCCGAACTGCAATGGATATTAAAAAAATGGCTCTTTTGTGTCACACGTTTCCATTATGGTATTGCCCCTGACATTTTCTTTCTTATAGGAGGTCGAGGAAGTTGTAAGTCTCTCTCTGTATGTCTGTCTGTCTGTCTCTATCTGTCTCTCTGTCTGTCTGTCTGTCTGTCTCTGTCTCTCTCTCTTATTCCACCCCACTTGTTACACTCTCTCACTACATCTATCTAACTATTTGCTATCTCAATCAATGCTCACCGCAACACTACTTTTTAAAAAATAATAATAAAAAATACGTTAAAAGATTAACAATATTTAAGTGTGGTCTGCGTGCGTTGAACAGGAAGAGTAAAACTAGGTGATCCCAAAGTTAATTTATAACGATAAAATGACAGTCAAATTGTAGGACGTGAGATTGTCGTGTTCGCCATTCGCAGCAGTCGTCCGTGACCTAGCAGGTTCCTGGTGACAGAGGGTTTCGGGTGAGCGATAAAGCCACCAGCCGAAGCAATAATCCGAGGCCATTACCGACGTAATTATGTCTAATTTATACTACCACCCCGGGAGAGGGGCCTGTTTCGCACTATCCGGCGATCTCGGAAAGCGGAATTTTTCTAAATAATTATTCCCACAAATCAGGTCACGGTTCGTTGTGTGTTGTGCCGGTGAAATTAGTCGAGCTAGTAAATTATTCAGCTTGCTTAACCGTCGGCTCGCAAAGCAGGCTCAACCGTCTTCCATAACCGGTTGACCTTCCTTTTCATATTAAGACTTCTCTCTTCTTATTCCGCCAACAAATAAAGGATAAAGACTCTTTTATGCTCCGTTTATTTTTAGGAGACGTGAAAAATTCCTTAAAGCCGGCCTTTTAAGTATTTACATCTTGACTAAACACAGTACAGTTTAATAGCTAATAGCTCAACAGCAGGCGTGAAAGGCTGGGTGAAAGAATCCTGAAAAAAAAAGGAATCGGGATTTTTCCTTCGGAATTATAGTTTATTTTTTTATTTTTTTATTTTATTTTTTTATTTTTTAATTATTTTTTATTTTTATTCCTTATATTAGTTCTATACTACAATTCCGTCGATAATACATACCTGGAAATTAGGAAACATTGCATACGTATTAAGTCTTCCCCTTGTTATCTCTCGTGGCTGGGAATGTTTACACCCCTTTTATTTATATCTTGGCTAATGAGGAAGAGTTGTGTTCCCGTCGTGACCCGGTTGCACTGACCTCGAATGCAGTCCTAATCTAAACCGTTGTTTACGTGTTTCCCTATCTCACGCTAGTTTTCTGAAGACCAGATAGGCACTTTTATTTCCTCGCGTGATCAAAACGGTCTTTTGCCATATGGAAAAAAATTGGTTCAACTATAATATGAGTACAGTCAAGGTGTTTAATACGTGCTGTGTCGGACGTCCTCGTAAATTGCACGAAAAACTGTGTTCAATGTTATAATGTAAAATTAATGAAACGTTATCGCTCTAACAGGTTGAACATATCTCGATGGCACATAAATTCATTCTTTATTTCTAGCGAGTAAAATAGTTGTTTTGTCTGAATAACAAACCGTGATTTGTTGGCCGCCTGCGTTGTACGATCTAAGGGCTAAGGTCAAAGTTTATAGATTTGCTTTTTCATAAAATGGACTCTTGATTTATTTATGGAACATGCCTTTCTATTACAAGCTTTACGTTCGTTGTGTTACAAATTGCCCGATAAATCATATTTATATTTTAAAAAATAATCTCTCTTAACCATTTACAGAATTGTGTAGAGATTAGTGACCGTTAATCGACAGTTATTCAGATATCGTGAGATGCGGTCGGGTGTGATGTAGGTTTCAGAAAAACATTTTCTTTATCGTGCCAACGTTTCGATCTTTTATTGAATTCTGAAGATGATCTCAATAAAAGATCGAAACGTTGGCACGATAAAGAAAATGTTTTTCTGAAACCTACATCACACCCGACCGCATCTCACGATATCTGAATAAACATTTACAGAATATTAATATAATAAATTAATTGGAACAAATGTATAAACAAGAAATGTTCAGGGCAAATTCGTTTCTGTCTTTCATATTAAAAGGAAGGTAATAAACACGTCTAGATTTCCGATAGTGGTTTATGTCTGTTTTGTTCTCGTAAGAAAAAAAAATTATATTTAAAAAATTTAAATATGTTAAAAATGTTTAAATTTGAGAAATGTCTGGGCTGATATGTATTTTCTTAAATGTCTTATCGAAAATATGAAAAGAGAAACCATGTCCTTGTATGCCATTAGAAAACCAAAGAGAATTTTTGTTGTTTTGATTCCTCGCAATTAATTAAAACATTCTTTTATAAATAATACCGAGGGGGTCAACAGATGCCAAACCCGGACTTTTTAAAAGAAGGAGGAAAAGTTTTAAGTCAATTAACTCCTTTTTAACAAGCCCTCTTTACTTCCCTTTTCACTTCCTAAAAAGCTCTTTTCAAAGTTGCTCCCTCGTAGGGTAGGGGCTAGCTTACGAGGGTTTCAGAAGCGCATAAGTTGTTTAAAAACTTTCCAACTCCCTGTTCTCTTTTTTATTTTGGCCCTAGTTCTCCCAGGACAGCCTACTTTTGCTCGTTATTTTCCTTTTCAGCCCCAGGGGGAACAGAACGGTTTTTAATCTGGTCATGGGACCAGGGTTAACGTACAAAAATAATTTAACACGCCTCGGTCAGAGAGAAAACTTTGTACTCTCAAAATTCTTGACGTTGGCCTTTGATTTTACAATTGATTTGAATTTGATTTTACAGTGAGAGCCAATGTTTGTGTATGTGTGTGTTTTGTGTGTATGTAATAGACAAAGTAATGAAGGAAAAATAGATACTGTCAGTCAGATCAACTGAAAAACAGACTTTATTAACATACCAAACAAGTCAAACAAGAATAGACTGAACAAAATGATTGGAAAAATCAAACTACAGATCCATCACCTCGCAACCCTCTGGAGATCTTGCAGTTTATAACTGCATGTTGCGTATTCCATTCCCATGATGAGGATGTTTAACATACGTGAAGTGTGGAAGGGTTGGGTTAGGTTATGTTAGGATAAGTTACGTTAGGAATGGTAAGGTAGGTTAAGATTAGAGTTAGGATTATGGTAAAGTTAGGATTATGGTGAAGAAAGGATTAGTTATAGATAGAGACGGGTAAGGGGTAGGTTTACGATTCTGTTCGGTTCGGGTTAGGAACAGGTTAGGTGGGTTAGGTTAGGGTTGGGATTAAGGGTGGGTTAGCTTTACGCGCGAGCGCGATTTTACATTGTTATTATTATTTTCAATAGCATTTATAGAAAATAACGTACGATTCCACTGGCGAAAAAAGGCTTGATCCTGTGTCATCTGTCGCTCGGAAAAAGTTAGCGTGATGGATATTGAGACGAAAATAGCCAGGCCCATTATAAGATTAAGCATTTTTGCAAGGGTTGACGTCACATTAACAGGAAATCCTTTCTCATTTTCCGTCTTTTCACGAAAATCGTGCCACTCTATTTTTTTTCTTCTGGGAAACCGATCTGAATATTAATTGTGATCCTTTTGAAAAAACACAATTTTCCTTTTTTTGTTCACTGACAGAAGTGGTTATTATGCACCGTGATTCTGACGGTCTTTCTGTTCAATCTGAGATTTATCGTTGTCTGCCCGGTTCGGAAAATAGTCTATTTGTATTATTTGTTTTTATTAATTGTGTGTACGGGTTGGCCATTTTCATTTGACACGGTAGTAAATCACGTTGGAAACCGCCCAGATATCTAATAAATCAACGAAAATAGGATTGCATTTTATTTCTTCCTGATATCGTTGGTTTAGGCTATGGTGATGTGAAGTACTTTTTTAATGCTTTTTATTAATCATATATGGATGACCCCGTTTTACATATAGGGAGTAACTGTTGCCTAACCGGATAATATTATACCACGCAATCGCATTAAAGGTTTTTAAAATGTTTGTTGGATTTGATATATATTTGTATTTGTTTTAGAAAGTGTTCTTAGGGTAAGAAAAGTTCAACATCTATTAATAAAACTATGATGCTTTTTTAAACCTTTCTTCTGCCTTTTTTTCGGCGATTCTGATGTTTGATAAGTAACTACTAACTAAAGGATTCGAGATGGAATATCTCATATTTTTTGGCCTCCTAAAGCTTCCTATGGTTTTAAATTCTTTGTAATGCTTTATAGAAGGTTTGTGAGATATGATAATCGACGTTAGTTTCACAGTGCTCTCTTACGTTTGGAGAAGTATATTTAAACTCGTTAACCTATCTAATTTCCAAATAGTTTAGGTGATAAACAGCTAAAATTAGCAGGCAACCTCAACCTTTCCAGAAATCGTGGGATTGTTATTTTCTCGTATCTCTCACGCAAAAAAAAAAAAAAAAAAAGGAATGATACTATTTTGTAGAGCTTTTTTGGCCATGAAAGACTTTTGTATTGATGACTCATTTTCCACGTTGAAGTGTTGAAGACTTATCCATCTCACAATCGGTCAGAAGAAAAGAAAAAAAAAGAAGTGAAATGGATGAATCCCTGATGTACTAGGCATAATAAATACATTAAAGAACCATCGCCAAAACTGGCCAACACATTAATACAGTTAGACAGGGTAAAACTCAGAGATCGATAAGGACGTAAAGCGTTCAATGGCCTCGGAGAAGCCCACCTAAACGGGTATATTCAATGATGACTCCATTGGTAGGTTATGCAATGAGGAAGATAAAACTGCCATACAAATTATCTTAGAATGTGAAACAACTGCTCAATGGATACATAACCTACGGTACGAAGATTCGGTGAAAACATTGCAGCAATGGCAGTCCTTGACCTTTTACTTCTTAAAAAAAGGATGAAATAAATTGAACTTGAAGGTACATGGTGTGTTAAAACAGAAGGCTGCAGTGCTTTAAGAATACTAAACCCCCACTACCTAGTATCCTCCTCATCATCATCATGTAGCTGAGACTTTATTAGGACGGATACCAATTTTAATAGAATTCCCTTATACAGGGTGTTCGGCTACTCGTTTTACAAACTTCGCCAGTAGATTCTACATTCAAAATGGAACAAAAAAGTCCTAATCAACATGGTCCGACTCTCAGCAGTTTCGAAGTTATTCCACTTTTTCTGATTTTTTAAGGTTTCACGACCTCGCTTCAAATAAACAATTATAACTTCAAAACTAAAAGATTTTGGACAAATCCGTTGATAGAGTAAGGTTATGGACAAATCCGTTGATACCGTTTAAAACTACGTTAAATTTCCAATAAGGTGTGATCATTATTAAACTTGTAAACGATCGTGAAATAGCGTTTTAGTAGCGGGAATTTTGAAAAATATTTTAATTTTTTTCAAAGTTGAAAAATGTATGTTAATTCTAAACAACTATTTCTAAACCTAGAGACCAGCAAATTTCAGAAAATGTACTCCATTTAATATCCTTTTTCATGGTGCAATTGCTTTTTTAATAGAAATTGATGGAGGAAAGGAAAAAACCGTGGATGATAAAAAATTGAAAAAATCAGAAAAAGTGGAATAACTCCGAAACTACTGATATTCGGACCCTTGTTAATTAGGACTTTTTGGCTCCATTTTCAATGTAGAATCTACTGGCAAAGTTTGTTACACGAACACCCTGTACAGATCGGTCGTTTTTATTTTATCGATCTTTTGGCTGATTTGAATATTTATTTATTGAACGTTCTACTACGAACAGTATTTATGGCTAATATGATTCAATGCTTATGGATTTCTGGTCTGATCAATTCTAGATGGCAGTATAGTCTTTACAAAATAATTCAAATATTTGTGGTTTTAATAAGAGAGACATATTATGAACATGAATGAACTTGACAAAAAAGAAAAAAGGAACATAGTTTCCTTCCAGGAAACAAATCTCAAATTTAAAAAAATATATATGTGTCTCAGTAACAAATTATATTTTTATGCCCAGTTCTAGGCGGAGTTGGGTAATTAACGGGGGCGCCGTCCGACGACAAAGAAAACTTTAATTTAATATGTCACAAACGTTTCTCTCCTCGGCGACTCCTGCCCCCCAGGCGTTTTTCATTTTATTTCGCCCCTGCCATAGTCACGATTGTTCGAATACAAGTGTCAGCTCTAGTAATTACACCATCTGCACTCGGTCCGGTACAAAGGGCTGGCATTTATTAAAAAACAATAAAGAAAGATTTGTCGAAACGGGAAGAACCGGGAAGGCTCAGCTATTGGCGCCTTTTATTTTTTAATCCCCAAAAAGCACCCCTTAGTCTCTAATTCGAACCTGTGAGATATTATTCATTAGACAACTGTTTCTATTGTACTTAAAATCCTCTGATCCCCAAAATAGAGAACTCGCGGACAGAATCTGATAGAAATTTATTTTTATGAACGTCCAACAAATTTTGGATGGATGCATTTTTATGCTAAAATGGTGATGGTGATGTATACAAAGAAGCTGGGTTTCTGCTCCCCAGGCACTGCAGCTGGCTTATTGTACCTTCCTAGTTACCTAGTTCAGTGCAATCGACTCAATCCTACTTCTCAAAACTATCAGGCTGCTACAACCTTCATTCCCTAGGTTTTTTGTTTGTAGGCTAGATTAAGCCGTTGCTTCGCATTCGAAGATGGGTGGCTGTTTCTTCCTCCTCATGACATAATCTGTAAATGGGATCATCGAATATATATATCCATGTTATGTTTTTTTAGATGCCAGTTAGTCAGGTTAATAGTCCTTTCTTTCCTGAGTCTGGGCCTCTCCAACTGCAGCAGTGCGTTTTTGCTTGGTGAGGGTTGTTTTAGCATAAGTTTACATCTAGCGTCCCCAGAGTTTATCCATTTCTCCTTTTGTTTTGCTTGGATCCATTCTGTGATGGAAGATTCTGTATTTGTTTTCGTTATCCCACGTGAAGGTTCAGGGCCTTTGATGGTCTTGTAGATCCTCCTCTGGCTAGTGTGTCTGATTTTTGGTTATGCAAAATTCCTTTGTGTCCTGGCACCAAAGATATCATCAGGTTGTTGGGTTTCCCCAGGTTTTGGAGATTTTGGAGGCATTCACTGACTAATTTTGATGTGATTTTTTGACACGCTTTTAATAGTTGCTTGGCTATCCAATCTGATATGGATTTTTTGCCAGTATAACCTCTTTTATTTTCCAGTGCACAAACACCGATGGCATGTATTTCTGTCTGAAAGACAGAAGTGTTCTTCTGTGTACAATATCATTGTACCTGAAACTCTTCTGAGTTCTTCGTCTCCTTTATAGTCTTTTTAGACTTTATAAAATGTTGTAAAAATGTTTCCGGGATCATCTAGGAAGTCCCATTTCTAAGAATGGGTGTCTGACTTTATTAATTATGGTTGTGTGCCCGAATAGTTTAGCATAATTTGATAGTTTTGGAGCTTAAATGAGCTTTCCCTAGCTTCTCTTTGAAAAATGAATGTTTCCAGTGGAGGTAGGATTAGCCGAGTTTCTGGTATACTTGTAGGGGTACTATATATATTTTTATACAAAACTTATCACTCTGATTTAAAAAAATATCGATTGAGGTAGTGTCTCCCAACCACCAGGGAGGACGAAAAATCAAAACCCAAAAATTCATTTATTTATAATTAAAAAGTTAGAAAGCTTTTTTCAAAATTACTTCTTTGACACTAAATGAGTGCCTACTTGACAAGTCAAACTTTGCCGTATGTGCAATTTTATTAATCGGTTTCGTTTGCTAAATTTAAGTAATTGGTTGCCATTTTGCGAATGATTATCGATTTAAATTCGCGTTATAACGAGGTGTAAAGAGCATGACAAAACGGACCGAAATATTTCTAAATGATAGATTAAAAGCACTGCCCGTTTTGTAATTTTAAAATGATTCCCAAAGGTCTTTTACAAGGCCATTTCGCGGGGTGCAGTTTGTTTGCTCGCCAAAGGCAAATCGATACTGCAATTCATATTTCAAAAGGGGTTGGGAAAATAGAGTCGGCCTCTATGCGCGTTTGGCCGGGGGCGGAACAGTCGTCCGGGGGTGTCTTGGGGGGGGGGGACGAGGATGTAATATTTACCCGAATCCATTATTCATTCCAACCACCCTCCGATCCCGGGAGCCCGTTTATTATGCGACCGTTCTAAATGGGAATCCAATACAAGGCGTGCGGCCGCGTAAGACCGAATATTGACCCCGTCAATTATTCGGGGCGTGCCGAGGAATTTCGCCAGGTGCCTAATTTTATAAAGGTACTGTTTTGTTATAAGGGGACGCCCATGTGAAAAATGGTAAAATATCAAATTTGGAAATCCATGAATAATTCACCTTTCCATTTTCGGCCAGAAGAGCTATTAACTCTCGCCCACTTACCGTGGTAATCAAAATCGTGTAAATGACATTAGATTAATTATCATTCGGTTGACTATAAATAACTTGTTGCTCATAAAAAAAAAATCTGAAAAATTTACAGTATACTAAAGGAAAAACAATCCTTCGTAACATAATATTAAGCAGATTCATACTACAAAATCAATGCAGCTTAACAGCTGAACTGTTAGTATCAAATATTTTACAAAAAACAAGATGGTAGAAGACATCTGTATAAATAATCTTTAATTAGTAACAATAAAAGCCATCCACTGAATGAAAGCTTGCTCTTAAAAAAATGAAAGCGAGATTGCACCGACCAGGCCGGGTCTAGAAAACTATTGTTCCAGATTACGTTCTTGATTTTTTACGATAAGTTAGTTTCTAATTTTGACCATAATTAATTTCGACCTTTGTCTTTAGCCTAATTTAGCTGAGGGTCGTGGGTTCGAATCCCGCTCGTGACACTAGTTCTTCGCCTCAACAAAAAAACTTAGATAAAAAGGATAATTCATTGAATGAATTAATTCAGTCACGTATGGCCACTAAACAAATATTTTTAATTAATGTCGGATTCGTTAAATTTTTTTAACTGAACATCTACTCAATTCCAGAACACTCTGGATCAATGTATATTCGTGAAGAAGAAAGCAAAATTCAGTTATTACTGCCAAGATTTCGACCTATTTTAAGGTCATCATCAGAATAAAACAATCATAAATGTGTCACAGATTTAAATTTTTTACAGGCGATCTCATATTTCCTTGATGACGGACTCAGTCCCAACATTGTCAAGGACTATAACGGTCGAAAGCTTGGCAGTAATAACTGAAATTTGCTTTATTCTCTAAGACGTATCTTGATCCAGTGTTCGTGAGTGAAAAAGTGGTCGATATTTCTAATGCTAAAATCGACTCAATTTTAGCATCATTAGAATTAATTACTATTGTAATTTGACCATTATTTCTTATGAAAATCTTGTAAAACTTTTTCTGTATCATCTTTATATACATAAACTATTGTATCGTCAACATATATATCTTTTTTTCTTAGATTTGTGTTCTTTAAAATATTGATATAATTTCATCACGTTTCATTTCATAAAAGTTATTATTACATTTGCAAAAATTAGAAAGTAGACATATATTTAAAAGGTCTATTATATCATTTTTTAATCTTTAATAGAGTTTGTTTTAATAATTTAGTACGTTCTTTAGCAGGGATATTTGTAAATAAATTTGTTATATTTATATTCTTTAACGCTTTTATCAATTCTAAAGATTTGTTAATACCGAATGTAGGTTTGAAATCAGTATAGGTTTAGCTGTAGTGAACCAGAACTCCTTATTTCTTCTTCTTCGTCCAAAAACATGCTGTACTGAATGAATCTCCAGCAGTTGAACCTCTTTCTTCAAATTTTGACAGTATTTACTATACAGAGTGTCTCCAGTACATACATCAATACTTTAGAAGGTTATCCTACTTGTCAAAAAGGACTAAAAAGTCCCGATTCTTCATTATTTTCGATATATTTCACTTTTCATGTTACAGCAACCTTTCACAACTTAAACTTTATTCCTTAAAGACCGGTCGTGATTAACTTCATTCGACGTATTTTTACGACCTATCATCCCATTTTTAAGCTTTCTCATAAGGGTAACATACACTTTTTGGTAATAATAATAATTGGTATAAAAAAGTAATAACAAACGAAATTGTTAATTGCTTATAAACGAAATTTTGTTCGATATGATCATATTGTTTTGATTTTATTACATTAATAATATTGTTATATGTTGAATAGAAAAGTGTCTGGTAAATAGCTAATATACGGACTAGAGTTGGTAATTATTCAATAACACAACAGAACTAGTTGCATAAAAATGTCACTTTTATCCCCTAGTTTTATCTAATTTGACCAGTTGAACTCGTGGGTTTAGTGTGTACTATTCGTTCCAATAATAACTCTATACAAAAACAGTTGCGGACCAGTAATGATCAATATTGACGGCGTAATCAAACCGTGACCTTTCCAACAGTTTGGAGGGTTAAACATTTATAATTTATATTTCCGTAATTATTCCGCACTCTAAACAATTTCTACGTACGGATGATGTCGATAATCGAGCTCAAAAGCGAGAATTAATTAAAAATATTCTGCCATGGATCGTTGTAAAATAATTAATCTAATTGAATATTATAATCTTATTTTAGATTATAATACGTGATTATTATAATACACAAGGAAGGAGATATAATTTAGACGCTAGGTCCAACTGGATTCTCGGTTTCGACCGATCTGTAATTTTATCCAATTAACTCCTAGTAGGTGATATCAAAAGGTTTAGACTATGATAGTAATAATTATTATTATTTTTGTAGGGGAGAGGGATGTCGAACAGATATGTAGTTAACCTTAGTCGTTCGATCAAGCTATCGTCATCGGTGCAAATTATAGTTCAAATTCGCTTTATTTGGGTTCTGGCAAAAACAATTTTAAAGCACACGTTGCACGCCGAAACAGTCGTGTGAAACGATTGTTAGGGACGATTCGGATGGACGGCCAGGCCAGGAGAGATGATGATAAATTGAGCCACGAGGATGAGGACCGTGATAGCCGTGAGATAGGCCCACTCGGCCACATGCAACTCTGCCGTAATTTATCCACGACCGCCAATTACCGACGGCTCTATTGTCGACGATTTACACCGAGAGCCTAGGATTGATCGACGGACCGGTAACCTTATTTATAAAACGTTTGGCAACAATGAAACCGTCCCACTAGACTTACGTGGGAGCCCGTTCGGATAAGCCGTTGAAAGCCGTCGTAAATTTGAAGTCCTACGAGTCTAGTAAATATTTACAACTCCCTTGTGTTGCAAGATGCGTACTGTTTCAAAACATCTCTTGACTTTGAATTTAATCTGATTAAAAAATCCCGTCACCAAAGCATTTATTATGCTCATTGCTTACTCTTCACGTTACTAGTACTTTACATATGCCAACCAACAGGCATAAATACAAAAAAATATCTCCTAGACCTTCCCCTTGAAGTAATACCGAGACAAAACGTTACAGTCTGTTACGATTTGTTTCATCCCGAAAGTAGAAACGGCATGACAAGATTATATTAAAACTTTCTTGTCCGCCTCTTCTCGATGATAGATGCACAAGATTAAATGCTTACCTCACTATATCTTGTTTTATCCTCCACTCTTCTTTCTGCCTCATTCTAGGCTACTCTTTCAACATACCTGATTAATTCATAATCTTTGAAACAGTTACAACACATGTGTGTAAGTACTTTCTATAATCCATTATATTTAGTGGTCTGATGGACCAAATTACATCTTTCAATTAATTAATCTATTTTATGCAAGATTTTGGTTGAAATGGAATGGTGAAAATAAGCATTGCAAAAAGAAGGAAAAATTCGAAAGGTAAAAATAACTAAATACACTAAATATAATGGATTTAATAGTCAAAGAAGTATAACTTCCCTAACAGCTCCCGTGGCCACTTCATATGTCAGCCGAGAATCGAATCCTGATGACGACATTTGAAAAATGGCAAAAAGGAGGGAAAGTTCGAAAGGTTGTAGGTTGAGATGGGGAGTTGGTGTCCGAGTGGATCGAAGTCACGATAGCTCGAGTTAGAGGTTAGAGCAGCGGCGTATTGAGCTGAAGGTCGTGGGTTCGAATCCCGCTCGTGACAATGGTTTTTTCATTTCAACCAAAACCTTACATAAATAGATTAACTTTTTATAAAATGATATCTGTCCTTTTCTTTCACACACTCTCTCACTCTTAACGTCTCCCAAATCATGCATTTTCTCTCCTTCTCACTTTCTTTCTCTTTTTCACTCTCACTCAATTCCTTCGACCGACCCAGTCGCTATCTCACTCACACTTTCTCTCATTACATTTCTTTCTTATTTTTCTCTCGTTCATTCCGTAAGCCTGCCTATTTTTTATCTTACCTACTTTTTATTTATCTGTCCTCTCTCTCTCTCTCTCTCTCTCTCTCTCTCTCTCTCTCTCTCTCTCTCTCTCTCTCTCTCTCTCTCTCTNTCTCTCTCTCTCTTTCTCTCTCTCCCTCTCTCTCTCCTCTCTCTCTCTCTCTCTCTTTCTCTCTCTCTCTCTCTCTCTCTCTCTCTTTCTCTCTCTCTCTTTCTCCCCACCTGTATATATATCTAGCTACCTATATCTATCACTTTTTCTATCTTTATGTATCTATTTATTTGACTATATCCTTCTTAATATCTTTTTCTTCTTCTATTGTATATCTCTTCATCATCGTATTCTCTCTTTCTTTTTCTATCGGTTATATGTGTCTATTCATTTCACAAAGAGAGTGTGTCTTGCATTACCCTGCTTACGTTAACTAGTGTCGATAGGCTTTTGCTTCCGGGAAATTCATTGTATTTCACGTTAATAAATATTGGCCGCCAAAGTGACCAAGTCAGTTTGAAGGTGTTCCTGGGAAAAAAGCATGGTTAAAGCTTAGGGAAAAGGGTAAATATTACGTTTGAATAAATTCGGGCCCTTGGCGACCCGGTTGATTTACGACGGGCCTCTAAATGGACCACGAACTACACATAACTCAGGTTCAATCCCAAAGTCCCATATCGTCTACGTGAGTTTTCTCACCCCTCCGTAAAACAACCCATGTGGGACGGATTTAAAAAAAAGAAAATTCTTACAACCCGAGTTTTTGTTAGGTTATAAAAACCCGGTAAATTCAAGATTTGTTTAAAATATATTTGGATTTAAGGGAATAACTCGTGAAGTAAACATATATCAATAACATTCTTGAAGAAAGGTTGCACTTATCAGTTGGGAAAAGTGCAATTTCAGGAATGAGGATGGTTCAAAACGTCAGTGAACGGGGGGACAATTGAGTTGAGAACTGTAGTTTAATTTGATGCGAGGTAAAGTTTGCCTCCGTTCAATTGTCCCCAAGTCCATTATATCCAGTTGCCGAGATAACCGATGTAACTGTCTTACTCCGGCCGTTGTTCTCCGCCCTAACTCGACAATTAACCAAGTCTTAACAGCGGGCCATGAAAGTGTCACAACTTGCGGGCATCAACATACCGACCCATTGTCCTAACGCAGCAGACAATGCCACAGTTTGCCCAAGTTTTCGCTTTTCAAAAAATGCACACTGGCAATTTCCATTCAGGATTCGTGAGACTTAAACGTTTCTTTGTTTTTGAATTTCCCCATCCAGCGTTGCAAATTTCGATATAATAATAGACCCTACTATATTTCGAGGGGGTCAAAATCGACCATTTAAAGCAAGAGGTAGCTTGAGAACCTTTATATTCATCAGTTTGTCTGCTATTATCTATTATTATTAGTATCTAAAGTTTTACTTCTTGCAATCTAAAGTGATTGGGGGCCGCGGTAGCCGAGTGGTTAGCGTGAGAGACTCTCGACTCGTAGACCCCGCGGTCGTGTGTTCAATTCCCACCGTCGCGTGTTCAATTCCCACCGTCGCCTCTGGCTGGCCTTTTTTTCCCGCTACCCTTCCCCCCCAAAACGAACACGCATAATAACATTGTCATTGGCTAATATGCACAGAATATAAAGCCATTAAACTCGCTTTAATTGACGCTTTCAACATTCTACTTTCCTGCAAGTTGTTTGGCGGCAAATGCTTGTATTTCTGCCATGATATCATAGATCTTAAGGTTGCAAGGTGCATTGACCGTTTGACGTAAGGATTTTTTGGAATGCATGTATAATAGTATCGACTTTGCTGAGTTTCGTACAATCCCACAGTTGAATGCTATAGTTCCACATAGGCTTTACGACTTGTTTTTATAATAATAATTTATTTGTATAGAAACGTTGGAGCTGCGTCTTACCAACTAGTATACATCTCTACACCTTAAATCTGTCATTTTTTTTCTTCATGTGCTCTTTCCATCAAAGCTTGGCATCTAAGGTCCTTCCCCGATATTTAGCTGTATCGCTGTATGTTATATATGTTCCATGGATGTCTATCTAATAAAATAACAAAACAAGTCATTGTTGGTCTGCATCTTCTCACTTTTCTGTTTTACAATTGCTTTTAATGTCTAATTTTACTTAGAAGAATGTTAAATTTGGAATAGCTCTCTCTGCCTCACTCTCTTTCTTTCAATTGAATATATTTTTCAATCTCACTACATTTCTTTCTTATTTTACTCTCATTCATTCTGTAAGCCTTCCTATTTTTTATCTTCCATACTTTTTATTTCTCTGTCCCGTCTTTCTCTCTAACTATTTATTTATCAATTCTCTCTCTCTCTCTTTCTCTCTTTCACTCTCTTTCTCTCTCTCACTCTCTTTCTCTCTCTCACTCTCTCTCACTCTCTTTCTCTCTCTCTCTCTCTCTCTCTCTGTTTCAATTAAGCCTGCCTATTTTTTTTTCTTCTATACATTTTATTTTTCTGTCCTATCTCTCTCTCTCTTTCTCTTTTTCAATTTAATATATTTATTGTTTTATCTCTCTCTCTCTAACTATTTATCTATCTATCTTCCTCTCTTCTTCTATACCTTATCTTCTTTACCTTCTCTCTCCCTCTCCCTCTGTCTCCATCTCTCTCACTCTCTACCTATCTATCGTCTAACTATCTATCTATCCACCTATCTCTTTCATTATCTACTTGACACTAACCGTCTCTCTTCTGTGTCGCGGTTAGTGCTATTTTATGATAAAGGCTGAATTTCGCTTAATTTTTGACTGTTTTCATAATGGTAATTTTCATACTCCAAATGGACGGACATTCGCTTTAATTCTAGAAAAAGGGCTTAAATCAAGAAAACACTGAACCTCTAAAAGTGCCCACGTAATAAAAAAAAACTCGACCTCATGGGCCTTATCCACGTCTACCGTCAATTTTCACTTGTTCAGGAGTTCTGGCTATCAATAACCTTTGAAATGCGACTGATTACCAAGTGCAATCTTGGCAAACATTTAATTTCCATAGATTTGAAAATAAGTTAATTTGTATTGATCTGATAGAATACGAATTAGAATGAACCCCCTCCCAATCTGTCGGAATCCTTTAAAACAAATATTTAATATTCAAAATGTCAAAATTGCTATTCGAAAACAATTGGAAAACCGTTAACAGGAAGATAAATTGGACCGTTCCAAGGCTACAAGTCAACCGCGTTTAAGTGTTATTAATTCAGCGGGGCGTTTCCTTTCTGGAGTGCATTTTATTTGAAGGCATATCGGAGATCAAAGATGCCGGCCTGATTATGGGTTTGGTTGCAAGGCCTGGGGCCAGAACCGGTTTTCGGACCATGGACCCTCTAGGCCCATTCATACTTATCTCTTCGGGTACATAAATTTAGTTTTAAAAAGTCACGAGAGCAACTGTTAATTAACATTAGTCTCGGACAATCCTTGACCCGTGGTCATCACCTCGATGCGAGATGGCTTAACCGGCGCTGATCTCCTGTGGTCAATGGACACATAATAATGGTAGATTATTTGTTCGCCGTTCCAAGAAAAGCATTTATTAGGCACGAGACACACTTACTTTACGTTCGATTTGTTTTATGTAAACTCACAACCATGGACAGAAGTCATGATGGAGTCATGATAATCAAGCAGGTTCAAATTCTTTACCGTGTTCCCACATCATTATATCATACCAAGCACACAAGTACTACTGTCTATATTGTATATACTACAGTCTGAATACAAAAATCAGTTTCTTTTATACTGTCTGAAACTTGCCTATTTGTTTTTCTCTACCCTCTTTCAAACAACACTCTTTTCAATTATGAGAATCCACGGTCTCACTATAAAGTTTAATGAAAAACCGTTTTGTACCAAACACCTCAATCGCCACAGAACTTTTGGTAAAAGAATACTCATTAAAACAAATAAACTAAAGTTTCAATCTAATTGTCCTGCGGAATAAACGTGAAATGATAGACGGGAATTGAAGTTGGGAAACTTTCGGGTTTCAGGTGAGGTGAACCACTCGGCCCGTCGAGACACTCATCGATCAGGGAGTGGCCAGAGGGTTAATGTACCATTGTCTGGGCCGATATGCAGCCCATTGTGTTCTACCTGAATGAAATACGACCTCCAGTCTATACAGGCTGGGACTGATGGAAATTGCTTAGGTCCACTTGGTAATTAACGCAACTTGGAGTTTGATTTCCACGAAATTCTTCAAAAAAGATGGATATAAAAATTCAATTATTCACTTATGTGAAATTGTTCAGTTAAAGCACATAGTGAAATAAAATAACTCGGTTACTTTTTATATCACAAAGAAATATTTTAAACCGTTGTCATTTCGTATCGATTATCCTCTTTCTTTTAAAAAAGACAGTTTGATCAAGAATTGAAAAAAAAAAGAAATGTAGAAAACAATGCGAAAGCTGTTCGAGACAAATCCACGATCCCGATTGCCCGCGACGGAACGAATCGGCCGCGGCAGCACCGCCCCGCCGCGACAAATGCCCTTTCAGATTATCCAGTCGGAAACAATTCTCTTCTTACGCTTCGTTTATCTCTGTGAGTGGATTTGGTCGCTAAGCCCAATCGGCAAATCTTGATTTACGACCCGGCGGTAAATGCCAAACTGGTCGAGGTCCTGTCGGAGTCAATACCGCCCCCCCCCCGGCGAACCCGTCGTCCTCATTAGCAATTGAAATGAACATTCGCTTATCACTCGACGCTCGCAAAATGAATGCACAAATTGTCAATCTAGCCTTGTTCACGGAAATGGAACGCTTTTTACCGCACTATCTGTTTTTATGTTTTATGGTTTTTTGGTGTGTGTGTGTGTGTGTGGGAGAGAGAGAGAGAGAGAGAGAGAGAGAGAGAGAGAGACATACAGACAGATAGAGACAGACAGACAGACAGAAAGAAGAAGAGAGAGAGAGACTGACCGACAGAAGGATAGAGAAATAAAGAAAGATAAAAATGGGCAAGATTAAAGAATGAATGCGACCAAATTAAGAGAGACAGGTAGTAAAAGAGAAAGGAAAAAAAAGAGAAAACATCAAATTGAAAGTAATACAGATATATGTGAGAAGGGGCGAGAGAAGAGAGAGAGGGGGTGAGTGAGAGAGTTGAAAGAGAATCGCACTTGCTTGAAATTGTGTTTAACATCACTCACGGTCTCAACATTTTTTAATTAACAAACCTTTGCTACACAAATTGATCCAAACGACCAGCTAAGTCATAAAATATCCACTAATTAAAATCGTGTCGGAGATCACTTTTGAGCTCGACTGCTGACGCAAGGTGCAAGTTTGAAACCGACTTGCTGCCCACCACACGATCCATCGAGAAAAATCATAAGTAATGGGCCGGTGGCATGATTTCCATGCTGGGTAGTCAGTGGCTCCGTTTTCCCCGGGCGTGCACGCACCCCTCGTGCTTACATCAAATCGACCTGACTATAACGCCAAATACGGTTCTCTTCAATAGCTTTATTGATAGATGTCATGAAAAGCCTGAGCGATTGTCTGAAACAAATATCATCTATTTTACGTACTAGTCTCTTGGTTTATGCTATTTTTAATTTTTTTTCTCTTGTTCCAGCCTCGAGGAAAGAAGCCGGCGAAGATCTCGAGGAAGTCAGTGGAAAGGAAATCGGCTGTTTCACGAGTTCCACGTGCTACAAAGCCGCCTTCGCAACCACCTGACCGAGGTAAGCTTAATAATAGTAATAAAAATAATGTTTATTATAGAAAAATGATATACCAGAATATAATTACATCTATAAACTTTGGAGTATTCACACAACCTTCACAACCGCAATGGTATAATGTACGAAATACATAACCTTTCGTAATTTTAAAACGTTCACTGCTGATGTCGCAACGGTGGGCTGGTTGGATCTATGCTGGCGTAAACTCTGTTTTTAAATCTTTAAAAAAATATTGGCCTAGTAAACAAATTAGAAGCTGAATGTGCTACCATGTTTAGGATGGTTTTTCGTAGGTTTAAATTTTTTCAATAGTGTTTTTTTTTTGTCTGATTATCCTCGTTCTTTTGATCTCCCATGCTCGTTACTTTTCGCTAGTGGTGCTTTTAGCGAGAATACGCAGACCAAAATGACGAGATAAATCATGCTGCAGGTTTATCATTGAGAGACCTCAAGAAGAAATTTGAAACAAAAAGTTTATACATGGCATGGCAAAGTACATTGTGTTTAGCCTTAGGTATTCGTACTTAAGCATTCGTAATTTATGCGTTACCTAACCTACTTATCGTTTAAATGATTCTCGAACTTGACTATAGCGGAACATAAGTACTATCAACAACCATCACATCACTATCAACATTTCAATATGAAAAGCCAAAATTGACATAATTACACTTTCTTTATTGAAAATAATTACCAACAATAAGCAATGATAAAAGAGATTGCGTTAAACGGACTGTTATGCGATTTTTATGCAAATCGGTTCGTTCCAGCGATGAAAATCTCGGCTGATTCCCATGGTATTCCTGGACACGCTCGCTTAAGCGTGGCTTGGGTAAACGCAAACGCCCGTTGTTATTCTCTTTAGAAGAAAAATGCTTTTCAGAACGCCAACAACCCAATTCGAGCTAAGTTGTTTACATTTTCCCCCTTCTGTTACTTTCTAATATTCTATTTAGCAAGCATGGAATAATTGGCAGAATAGACGTCCATAAACGTATACATATCCACTAAAAAATTTTACTTTGACCTCAGCGAACAATGTAGATTTTATTTTTAAAATGCTAAGATTATTAGTTCACATTTCTTTCTTCACAACTGTAAAGTTAAGCTTTGTCCCTTTTGCGTTCGTGTTGGTGAGAAGGAATTCCATCAAAAGCTACGAGTTTAAGTTTCGTGTTAGGTGAGATTCTAAGTGACAGCGCTTCCAGCTGGAACATTTCTTTGGAAACATCGAGTCCATCTCACAATTCTGTATGTATCACCTGCTCACCTGAGCGATTTTATTTTCAAGGATTTTTTTGCTATTGCCTTCTTTCAAAATAGTGGTACCGAATGGATGCGCAGGCACTCGGTCCGTCTACATTCTACATCATTGTTTACCCACTTAGAGACTTAACTGCTACCATCAATTAAAACACTTTGTCTTAAGCCGGACCATACTGCAAAAAATGACGATGTAGTTCACTTTTCTCCCTATATTTAAGGTGCACTACACAGCTAAAACGGTAGAACGATTGTTATTATTTTAGGAAATTTGGTCGTTACCGATCATTTTCGTCCGTTCATTTGGGCAGTGTCGGTCTGTCAGACGTCTTCGCCATTTCGCCATCTTCAAAGTTGTGTTCCTACATAGCAAGGAATTGTTTAACTTGAATAAGATTTGATTTGTACCAGAAAGTGATGTAAAAGTTTCTTTTCTGCCAAGTTGGTAAAATTTTAGCTTGAAAACAGAGAAATAACATATAAAATGGCGAAATGCCGAAAGTTGAAGGATGTATACAAAAGTCCTATCCTTTTCGCCCTCTTCATTGAAGAGCTTCCTTTACAGAGAAATATAAAATATTAGATGATTATTGCGGAAAATTGAATCTGACTGTTAATGTCGCCAAATCTAACGCGGTAGTTTTTAAAAAGGGCTGCACATTTTCTCGGGCTACCGTTTTTATTTCAAAGGATTACCTGTTCAATTTGTCTAACAGTACAAAGCAGAATTCTCAGCACTAAAGCTTTCTTGCTTATTGTTATTTTTCTTGTTCGTTAATCAGTTTAATTGACTCGATCCTTCCTTTAAAAAGTAGTAGGTCACTGACTGTAACATTATAGCCATTTGTTGTTGTTTTTTTAATCACTGGTTGTTTAATAATTTTTTGAATTCGATTTTTAAACAGTTTGACCACTCCTCAAGAATCCGAAAAATTATTATTGCCATTCTTTTCCCGGGTCTTCTTGGTACCTAGGTTATGTCTCCATTGAGCTGTTGCTTCTCATTCGAAGTTAATAAGGCGGGCTGTCTCTTCCTCCTCATCGATAACTTACAAATGGCTTTATCATTGTTGTATATGTGTTTTTCAGCTGGTAGTGATCAGTTTATAGCCTAGCCATATCGATCCCCTAAGTTCTACCCTGTCTAACTGTAGCAAAGTGTTTGCTAGATTTGTTGAGAGTTCTTTAATTATGACTCTTGAGTTTTCTATGTTCGGTAGGTTTTGGAACTTTCGGAAGCATTCACTGACTATCTTGGTTCTTACCGTTTTACACGGAAGGTTTGGCTGTCTGATCTTATGCGGGAGGATATTTTGATCAGAGTAACCACTTTTATTTTATTTTTATTTTTTGACGGCATAGGCATTGATATCATATTTTTCTCATTGAAAGACGAGATGCTTCCCCAATGAGTTGATTACTCGGGTTTTGAGTTTGCACAGAATTTGCCATTTGTATACCAATACAATTATTATTGATTTCTTCTTCTCCTTTAAACTAGGTTAAAACTTTATAATAGAATATTGGAAAGGATGTTGTCGTGATCATATATCCTGTCCCCATTTCTAGAAATGGGTGTCTGATTTTATTTATTATTGTTGCATGATCGAAATGTCTAGTCCCCATCCAATTTGCCAGTTTTTGTAGTCTGTCTGAGTTTTTCCTAGTTTCTAGGTTTAATAGTGTTTCTAAGGCAGCTGGTGGGGTTGTATGTCAACTCCTTGAATCCAGATACATCAGACAATAAATGTTGCAATTGATCAGATTATTTTCTAACGCCAATTTTCTTCGTTTTCTCAGTAATCAGTATAGAAATTCTAGTGTCTAATGTGTAGATTCCTAATGTGTTTGCTTCCTATAAAGTTTAGATAGAAACAGAGGAGGCGGACCTGCGCGGTTACGAGAGTACAGGCATATAATAATGTTTTTGAGTTATTAGTGGAAGACATGTCAATGTTTATACGTGAATAATGTAAGTGTTATTGGTTTTGTATATGTAAAAAGAGTTAGTTATTCGCGTCTTTTATGCAGTTGTGACCCGTTCAACTTGTCCTTTCAAACGGCAAGAGTTAGTGAAGTGGATTAATAATCCAGTTGACGGAATTTGATTCCCTCGACAGCATAATCGATGTGGAAGAGGGTGTTTCGTGTCGGTCCGCCCGGTAATGGCACGGCATGGCGGGCCCATCAATCCGCGATATTGACCGGTTTTCAAAGGTCTCACAACAGAGAAAAGCCATCCGTGATCCGGCATTTATTGCACGGAGATGCACTCGCATGCCCAAAATCAAGAATATACACTAAAACTCTTTTTTTTTCCTTAATTAATACAACAATAAAACCCCGGCATACTTGTGAAAGTGGAGAGTCGATTTGTAAATAGATAAACCGGTCGATGGGGTAAACGGCCCCCCTCAACGGGCCTTATCCGATATTTAGAATCACGCAACGTCGTTAACTCGCTCCGAATTTGGAATAGGACAAAAAACATACAGGCTCACGAACATTCCTGTTTTAACAATTCCTAATCATGTTGCCGTTTAAAAATAAACAAAATCAAAGCCTCTTTCCTTTAAATCACCATACAAGCACCTGCGTCTACTACTTATAATTGTGTCTGTGGTTTCATCCCTCTGAGATTTGTAGGTTGGTCCTTTCCTAACATTTAGGTCTACCTTACTTATCTTTTTTCTGGGTGTGAAGATCCAAACATCAAGAGGTTTGGTCAGAGCAAAAAGATCTGACCAAACTATAAGTTCATTGACCCATGTACCTCAGCAGGAATTTCCACAATCTATGGGATATCTTAGTGCATAATTTATCTAGAAGATTAGGTAATGAAATAAAAACTTTCCCGGGTAAAAAAATTAATCTGCCTTTTGGTTCAAGCGCACGGCTTATTAATTAAATGTAAACCATCTATGAATTTTACAATACTGGAGAGTGATCTTAATCTTTCAAAAATGCTTTTTCCAAAAATAAACTCTATGTTATAGGGACAAAGTTCTACATGTTTTTATATAATTGAATTGTTTATCAATTTGAACAAGGAATGAAAACATTTAATCGTTTTTTATTAAAAGTTCCAAATAGGGTGGGTTAATGTTTTTTTTAAATTTAGTCCTTTTAAAAGAATTGAATTATTGATCAATTTCTAGCAGAGTTTCCACCGAAAGCTACCTTAATCCTTAATCCATAATCCTGAAAACATTTAGTTGCTGAAAGATCCTAATCCTTTTTGAAAATTCAATTATTTCTAATATCTATCAGGGTTTGCACTGGAAGAAATCTTCATCTTTAATCCAGAAAACATACGGATGCTTTTTAATAGAGTCTGTAATCGAAGATCTTTAAAAAAAATAAGTATCTTAAAAAATTATGTTAATATTTTTCGCCCTTGTTCCGCTATTCATTGTTTGAGTCTACTTGTTTTCTTGTATTTATGTCTTTTCTTCTTTTCGTTTCTTTTAAGCTACGTGGTAATAGGTATGATGCGAGAGACTTCACTGCTATCCTCCCGTGCTTAATTTTAGCCTATAATAAACAAGTCCTATACTGTTTCCTATTGCATTAAACATTGCCCTAATTAATCTTTATATAGGTGTTGGTTAAGATAAAAAGTCAGTGTCACGAGCGGGATTCGAACCCACGATCTTCGGCTAAATACGCCGCTGCTCTACCACTTGAGCTATCGTGTCTTCGATCCACTCGGTCACCAACTTCCCATCTCAACCCCACATGTCGTGTAATCAATTGGATTCTAGGCGAAAAATGAAATGGCCACGGAGGCAAAAGGAGATAAAATTAAATCTCAACCAATACCTTATATAAAGATTAATTAACTGAAAAAAGTCAATCAGATCATTAGGTCAATCGGACCACGAACTCTAATGGATTGCCCTAATTGTTAAAACGATGAACGGACACGAAGGTCATTGTTTTAATAATCAAGTGCAAATATTTGGCCAAATGCTGCGTTGTAGCAGCAAACATCATCGCGTGATACGCGTCTATTTGTAGATGTTGATGTGAAAAGGTCTTAGTAATAACTCGACGTTATTGTATTACAGACTGTGTGATGCTGCTATTTGCTTGATAGAAGCGTATAAACTCCCGGAAAACTTTATAGGGTTGATTATACCGGGATCCGGGTCTTTACATAAATTTGAACTTAAACTTCTAAGATGTTGACATTATGGATTCAATCGTGTTGTATTGTACTGGGACAGTCGAACTTCTCTTTCATGGTCTTAACCATTCTTTTTTCAGTCAAGTAATAAAAAAAAAAAATTTCTGTTTTGAGCCAAGAAGTCTCTTGGATGAGTAGTACAGACAGATAGTAGATATAACGAATCTAAAATATATTTTCTGTTATGTTCCTCCCTATTGCTCATCGTTTTAAGCGATAGATCCTGTGTGGTTTTCTGTTTTGTTTTTATTGAATTTATTACAAATCCAGATGGGAGGGAGTGTGCATTTCTTTAAGTGTACGTATGGGGATAAATTACCCCTGGGATCTATTTTGAATTATGATTTTAAAAAATCCAACTCATATTAATAAACCGTTGTTTCGCCTTTTTCCGTTTGTCCCAAAATATATAACTGAGATCGATATTACCTGTTTTATTTCATCTGTTTTCGTTGCACCATTATAACCATTGTCGTGTAAAAAATGTTCAAAGTCTAGACTATTAGCGAGGCAAGGCGGACCGTTTTGACCAATGTGTTCATTTCAGGACGATAATTTACAAACCTTTCCTGCTATTTTGTCATCGGGTCACCCACGTATCATCAAATAGAAGATATTTTGGATCTTTGGATAATCAACATCGGTTTATGGCAAATCATCAGGCCTGACCGACACCTATAACTTACGATGGTGAAAAATAACTTGAAAACACCTAATATTATTTGGTCATCGAGTAACCAACCAATAGTGAGACAAGGCGGACCGTTATGACCAATTTCACTTCATGACAATAATTTGCAAACCCCTACTTTTATTTGGACATCGGGTAACGCACGATCATAAAACAGGGAATATTTTGGTTCTTTAAGCAATCGACATCGGTTTATTATTTATGCGTTAACGTCCGTTCCAAATCCACGACAGGTTTCAGATTCAGATTGAAGTGAAACGTTCGAAAATAGACGACTCGCCGAATAAAGCCCATTACGAGGAAACTGGGTCGCACCTGTACTCATATGAGCGAGGGTTTTTGGCATCGGGTACGCCCTATACATGGAAAACCAATTACTTAACGCTATCTTTTATTCCGGCCCGTTTGAACCAGGGGGAGGTATTTTTTTTCACAACCGTTTTTGGCATAGATCGCCGATTGACTGTTAAACGCGTCCTTTTCCCCCGTTCCGAGCGATAAACGGAGAACTATTAGGAAGTATAATGAGATTTCTCGAGAGCCTTTCCATAAAGGGGATGAGACCCGAGTCTCGGGCATAGCGAGAATTCGGGCAGCTCGAGGATGGAATTAGAACGGGGGGTACAAAGTTGGTGTTAATGAATGTGATAACTTTGGCCCCCAGCCCGACCGGCAAAGTTAGTCTGGGTGTTTGCCTTTAAGTCTCCCGACTTCTCCCATTAGAACCGTTTGACTTGAATGTTAACACAGAACGGAAGTAAATTCCCGGCCAATTCCAGACGTAAAGTAAATAATCATGATTATTATAAACATATGCATGTACATGGCACAGAAGACAACAGTTTAACAAACACTTCAATTTAATTTCTTTGAATTTGAATAAAATCCTTCATTTTGCGGATACCAAGTAAATAGAATTTCAATCACAAAACCCTTTTAAACGGTATATATTAATAAATCCAATATAAACTATTAATGCACAAAATTAAAAAGTTTATATTTTAATTAAATAACTTATCCACAATTGTTTAATAATTAAACGACTAAATAATGTAACGGAGAACAAAATATTATAGTCGATAATGACATCATAACCAAAAATACAAAAAATGATTAATTATTTGTTATTAATTGGTAAACAAAACTTCAGAAATACGATCCTAATCATTATTAAAAAACAAACTTACCCGGAGATGATGTAAACATGTCCGACTCAACGACGGACTCACAAAGTCACAACTTATAATTGAGCTTATAGTTTTCTCCCCATAGATAATCAAAACCTTTCTTTTTATGCCTATAACGTAAAAATATATCAATTAACCGCTTTTGGTCATCGTTGGTTCTTTATGTTTGGAGGCTTAAATATCTATTTTGTATGAAGGAACAAGTCCGGCAGGATCTCCGGTTTAAAAAAACACCAGGGGATATAAAGCATGGTGCAGTCCTCAGTCCAGTACTTTTTTCAAATCTCTCTCTCTCTCTCTCTCTCTCTCTCTCTCTCTCTCTCTCACCCACTTCTCTCTTTCTTTCTTATGTCTGCACAATCTTCCTCACTATGCTACATCTATCTTGTTCCGTTTCTATAAAACTAAGTTCTAATATACCATATTATCGTACTCCAATGCAAAAAAAATAAGAAAAAACAGAAAAACACCAATACACACAACAAAAAAAAACTTTTCATAGATTTCCCTCAGCTTAACATCAATGATAATAAACTAACTAAATTGTAGCTTCAAATAGCTATTTAATATATGAGGATTGGCAGAAGCTCTGGATTTAATAAATACATGAGCGATTGTAATGAGGTAGTCCTAAGGCGGTAGTCCTGTTAATTGAAAGCTATCTTAAGATTATGACTTGAAGCTAAATTTTGTAAATTGTAAGTTCAAAGATGGGTTTTTCAAGATGCTTTTTGTCCGCTTTTCGCAATCGCATATTTTCTCCGTTTCACTGAAAAATATTTGATGATATATTATAAACTAAACTAAACAAACTCGTCCCTAACCTCACATAACATAACCCTAACCACTCCTTGGCGACGTGAAAACGATGGCACGAACAAGGTCACCCAAAAAAAAGTGTATTCAGCCCAAAAACATTTCCATGTTAAAATGGACAAATTCGTCCTTAACCAGGAGATTAAAATGGTGAAGTACGCTCGCACTGGCTTCAAAACTTTCAGTTAAGCATGGTGTGAATGTAAGACTTTTCAAAAACCCGTTACATCAGTATTTCAATTTATGATGATGCCTTTAAGTACTTGAGAAATTTTATCAGAATTCAAAATTACATTCCTTCTTAGACTCTAACTAATGGGGCCTTAAAACTACACGCTTTCTTAAAGCCGTAATTTACATTACTTAAGAATGCAAGTATAAAATGATCTTAGAACATAAACAGTTGAAAGCAGGTGGACCATAACCGGGAAGACATCGAGAAATAATAATTATAAGCGTAAAAGAGAAATAAACTCTAAGAATTTTATGAGATTAATTTATTATAGAATACGATGCATGGTTTACGAAAAATATGAACTTGAATCCTTCATTGATGTCACTCCTACACGGATTTTGATTTTATGGTTAACCATAATAAAAAAATCTTTAAAAAAACACTATATCAAGTTAGACTGTATCGGTGAAATATGGGAGTACGGCCTATAAACGTGTTTATAGCCAATATGAACCCACGTACATAAATTTTGCCAGGACTTTTAAAGGATTTAAAGATTTATATAGAAAAGGTTTTACGGCAATATCGATTACCATACCTACATTCTATTTTCAATGACAGTTGCATTTTTAATAGAATCTTGTAGACTGCCTTTTGCAGGCATACCGGAACATTTATTGTGAACATAATTTAAATGGAAATACCTACAATGTAACGTCAGATACAATTAAAATGTAAATTAATATATATGTTTTATATATATAAAATCTATTGGTAATAGCATTAATTTACATTTTAATTGTATCCGACGTTCAACGATCAAGCGTAAATCTATGAATGTTTTAAAGTTGCAAATTTTTGCAATTTATGCAGCTTAGATAAAAGTGTCATCAATATTTACTCCCTAATGCCTTTGATGGTAGTAATTTTATGTTTGTTTGTTGGTAGTAATTTTATGTTGTTGAAAACCTAGAAAAAGGTTTTCAATTAAAAGTCAATGGTGTGTGATTTTTCTCATTCTCTTTTGTCAAATAAAAACCCATAGTATCAAAACGGCAGAATAAAATATAGGAAGTTATAAAATGAAAATGGCGTTACTTAGATGAAAGGGGAGCTTTAGAGTTTCGTCGTGCAGTGTTCCTTTTTACGACGGTAATTCGCCGTCGCCCTCTTTATTGGAAAGCCATTTGACTGTCGTACGTGGATAAAGTTCGTCCCGCTCCGGCTGTGGATCAATTGTGTAAAAACTCAACTGATGTTCATGGTCGGCGGCCCGCGACGGTTCTGGTCCATTTGGAGACTTCGTTAACGATACACCTGTACACATTAGGAACACATGTGTCACCGGTTGCAATAAGCCCGACTAGTACGACATCCTCCCTTTTTTAGGTGTTTTCCTTTTGCGGAAAGCCTGTTTTTTTAACACCTACAGATTAGGAATATCATGACTTTTTAATCCGGGCTTGTGATTTTAAATTTAAAAACAGGATATAAGGATAATTTTTGTTAATGAACTGTGAAACTGATGTGTTGTAGTGGGGACAAGTGATCTTTATAGTAAATGAATAGCGTATGTTCTTTTCGACTCAATCGTTTGGGTTTGTCCTCAAGCCCTACTCCTCTCAGGTTAACATTTGTTTCTTTCTCGAACTTTTATTTCCGATCTGTTGTCTTAGTCCGACAATTGAAACCCCATGGCTACTGTGTCGATTACATGGAAACAAAAACCACCTTTATAGAGAATAACAACTGTCTGTTTGATTTTGCGCTATTGTTTATTAATTGTTGTTATAACTGATAGTTCGGACAAGTCTTTTCGTAACTAAAATAACATGTTATGGTAAATTTTTTTGTTTATATATATTTGTATTGTGACAAATACGTCTGCTGTTATTGTTTCAAAACGAAACTCTCTTTCCTAGCGAAAAGAATCAGGTTTTTATGAAGTTCTTTTGTTGTTTGTTAAATGTTAGTTCTGAACGCTGATTCATAGCAAAAAATATCTAACTTTTTTTAATAGTGTTGTTAGTTGTTTGTGAATGTAAGTGTAACTGATATTTCTAGATTTTCTGTTATTTTGCTTGAAAACGATGGCCCTTTTTGTTGTTTTCTTTAATTATCACTGAATATTTTCCTAGTGTAAACAACATCTGCTATTGTACATGACTCTTGTTTCTCCTGTTGTACGTCTGCTAGTTTGGTAATGATAACCACATCTTCTATTATAAATAGTTGTTTGCATTTGTGTATCTAACTGTACAACTGTACTTTCGTTTTTGTTCGGAAACGAAACTATTTTGCCGTGAAAACAACATCTGCTTTTGTGAGTAGTTGCTTTTGTTGTTGGTCTTTAATTGCTGTTGTGACTGTTCCTCTGCTGTCTTCTTAGCCCGATTTTTTTAAAATGAAAACAGCATCTTCATTATTAATTGTTGCTGTAACTACTTCTGTACGAAATCCTCTTTCTTAGCAATAATATCTGTTTTTTTATCTATTCTGTAGTTTTTCTTAATTGTTCATGTATTTGCCACATCTGTTCCTATTTTCGTTGCTTCGAAACCCAAAATCTTTACGTTTTGGGGAGAAAAATATCTTCCTATGTGAATCCGTTGTTATGGTTGACAAAGGTGTCTCTTCTTTTGAAATGTGTACTGTTGAAACTGATTCTATCTCATTATTTATTTATGTTCTAATAAAAAAAACTCATTCCCCTCCTAAAAAGAACAAGTTTTGTTAATTTTACTTGTACTTTCGTCCTTGCGAGCAACTTAATTCTACAAAAATACAACCATGGAATTAAGGATGCAAAACAAGACCGATTAACTGGTTATGTAACGGCAAATTTACTTTTATAACATCAGGGCAAAAACCGTCGGACTTGTTATTATTTTTTAAAAACATGTTATTAACTTTTAAAAGGGTAGGTCAATAACCGCGTAGGCATCTTTTTTCTCATGACGAGAATTTTTGCAATAAATGTTTGCTTAGAATATAGGTAAAATATCTTTTCACATTTTTATTTTGTTTAAAGGTCGATAGGCGTCCTTCGGGGGAACGGCATTCTTTCTCCCCCGAATAGAATAAGTTCGATTTTAATCGTCATAACTTCATTAAGTTCATAGAACGACAGGAAATATTTCAGGGAAATTTATGTGTGAACGTAAAACATTAAAGCGATAAGGATGTAATGTTAAATTAAATGTGAATTTTGCATGTTTCCGGCTGGTAAAGATGGAAACTCCTAGCGTGTAATTTTTATTTTTATTATTTATAGCAATTACACAAAATTTGTCTACATTGATCTAATTTTTCGGAAACTGTCCTAATTGACATAATAAATATACTATTTAACGAACAAATATAATACAAAAATATATAAGTTGAACTGACGTAGGTAAGAGCAGACGATTATCCATGTTAAGATTAACATTTATTTTGACGATTGTTTAAATGCTCATTTTTAATTTTTACGATATTACTAATCTATCATAAATGCTTTCTTTCACACCAGTTGCCAAAAAGTACAGCAACTTTACGAAAGCGTTATTAATTTATTATTAATTCTTTACAAATAAATGATTAAAAATTATTGAAGAGCTGGGGGGCCATATTAGATCCTACTAACCTTTGTTTGATCATCATACATATGACGGATGCGGAAGAGCCATTAAAAAGATACGAATCAAATATTGTCTAGTTTATTGTAGAGCTTTTACATTATTTAATAAAAAGCAATTTAATATGTATGTAACATTTTAAACAGGATGTGCATGTAAAATCGGTCCACATATGTATGTATGTAGGTGGAAGACAGTTGGAAATTTCTGGTATTTTGGTATTCACGGAGGGCAAATTGAATCAAGCAGTGTATAACTTCTGTTATGGGAAGTGTAGGGCTATCTGCAAGGGCACTCGTTATCTGGAGGACAATGGGTCCTGATGGGAATGGGTCACGACAGGGCGGGGATCGCCCTGGGGCCTATTCGTCATTCCCCTTCGAACCCTTTCTATCCGCCCTTCCTCCTCCCGTATCGCTGGACGTCCCTTGTGAATAATACTGGGCTGGGGGTAGGCGATTACAGCGGTAAATCTTTGGAATTCGGCCGGTAATTGAATTTCAGTCTGATACATTGCAAACCGCCGTCAGAACAGCAACTCCCTGTGTTCCAGTTTCCAATTGCCATTGTACCTCTTCCTAGTTGTGAATGGTATTTCGAGAAATGGCCATGTTGCAGTGTTGCAGCACAAAATAAAATTACAATTGTCTACAACAAAAAGTTTAGGTTGTTACCTCTGGCAAGAATCGCCTAGGTTGCTTCAGTTCATCACTTTTGGTTCGCTCTCTGGTTTTGATGCACGGAGAACAATTCTCTTTTTGACTAAATCCGCAGATAATCTGTCTCTAATAAATGCTGAGTTTATTCAGGTGGCTTTACCCTGTGAATAGGCTGTCAAAATTAATAGAATATACTGCTCTTGTTAAAATTACCGACGATTTGACCTTAGCGCGGACGTCGGACTTACTAGCTGTGTAGATGTTTAGCTAACTAATCCGTTTTTTATAGTCTAATATCCAGTAAGAAGGACGTTTTTGCCTGTGTGATAGGGTTGATAGTGCATCCAATAGTTCATTGTAGTCTGGAAAAGAAGGAAAAAACATTGCGTGGACGACTTTTGGTTTTCGTTTTTCGTTGGTTTTACATGGTTGGTCTGTTTGGACATTATTGATTATTAATAACTATCTGTATCTTCGTTGCTAACTCCGTTTTTAATTTTGAAACAAAATTGTCCTCATTTCACTTGAAGGCGTTAAAGGCCGGTAGTATAACGAAAGTGGTTTGAAGTGGAAAGAAGCAAGTAAAATTAACTAATGGAAAGTATGAAAGTGAATAGCATAAATACCTTTTATCAATCATACCTGCGATTAACTCGAATCTGTTAAATGCGTGATAGTTGAAATTGTACGGTAAGCAGAGATCGTGACTGACTTGGAATCGGTTTATAGTCTAGGAGTGACTTCAGTGGATTCCTCGGATCACGAGTCACGACAATTCGTGGTCTAAATACCTGTTATCATTCTAAAAGATCCATCCCCGTTTTTTGTCCCGGTATAAAAAAACCCCGAAAATATAAAGGGATATAGGAGATATCGAACAAAGGCCTTCCTGGTTGAAATGGGGTGGTTGGTTCGTAACTGGGGCAGATGCCGGCAGCTGGGGGCGGCTGGGAGGGTCGGATGCAAGGGTGCAGCATCGACCGGGACCACCTCCCTGGGGAGAATTCCCTGTTTATTCATTCAGGCCCGCATTCCGCCCCCATCCCCGAATCCCGTCTCGGAATTATATAAAGATTACGGGATGCATTTCAATAACCCCTCTCAGACAGAAACCCTTCAATTAAGCGTAAGCGTCTTTTATGCCATGCCCTGTTCATCTATTCAACGTTAGGCTCTTCGCTTCCGACCCTCGCCCTAACGTTTGCAAATCTTTTTTTTCTAATGTTATAAAGGAAGGTTTTGTAAATTTTCAGCATCACCCAAGAATCCAAAGCTGCGGAGTAATTTGTTGTGAGAAATATAGAAATTATATCGTTGCTGAACACTTAACTAAGTGTAAGGAAGTCCCAAGTAATAAACCTCAAGCAAAATGCTGAGTAATCTAATCTTCAACTTTAATGGGTGTCATACAAGGTAGTGTCCTTTGTTCCATCTTTTATATCCTAACGGTTATCCTCAGCACCCATCCATACAACATTTAACTTTCCCTTTAACCCCCACCGGCAATAGATCGACCTCTCGTGCAAAACATTGAGCATAAGAATTCAAAGAAATAAGTTCAGACTGGTGATTTTTACTTTAAAAATATCTACCTGTAACTTGGTAACACGAACACCGTATACACTGGTCTTAAGCACCGATTTTCACCTAAATTGCGAACTCAACTGGAATCTACACTCTAGATTCCGCTGAGACTGAGATTTTTATACGAATTACAACATCCATTGTCTGACGTATCTGGATTCACCGAGATGACCAACAACTTTTGTTTTGCCCTAGATTTGCCTTAGAAATACTATTACTACCTCATTGGGAAACATGGAGAACAAGGAGAACCTAGGAAAAGCATGTAGTCTCTCAAAAATAGCAAATTGGATGGGGACTAGACTTTTCGGGCATACAGCGACTATAAATAAAACTAGACAGCCATTTCTAGAAATAAGGACTGACCACATGATCCCGGAAGCAACATTTCCAATATTCTATTTTAAAGTTTTTACCGTCTATAAAGAAGAAAAAGAAATCAAATAAAATAATATGTCATACAAGTGCCAACTAAGCAAATGAAGGAAACTGATCAGGAAAGCCCAAAACATGAGCATTTTTGCTCATTATGGAAGCACACAATGGTTTTTTAAGCTGAAATACTTGTGCCGTTGAAGATGTTAAAACTGTTAAAAAATCCTCATAAGATCAGACAGGCAAGCAGCCCTAAAATATCACTGAATGCACCAAAATCTCAAAATCTGAGGAAGTCTCCTCCCGTACCAGATTGGCTCCACTTCATAGGACACTGGTGACTCGAATTTCTGTACAGACCACTAGTAAAAAAAGACAATTGGCGTTAGAAAACAAACTGACCAATTACAACATCTATTGTACCTGGATTCACGGAGTTGACATTCAACCCCACGAGCTGCCTTACAAAATTTTGGAAAGCTCATATAGACAACAAAAACTGGCAAATTGGATGGCGATTAGACATTTCCAGTATGCAACAATAATAAATAAAATCAGACACCCATTTCTAGTAATGGGGACAGAATATATGATCACGAAAACATCCTTTCCAATATTCTATTATAAAGTTTTAACCTACTATAAAGGAGAAGAAGAAATCAATAATAATTGTATTGGTATACAAATGGCATATTCTTGCAAACCCAATACACGAGCAATCATTAGGGAAGTATATCTCGTCTTTCATCGTGAAAAACAAGATATCAATGCTTGTGCTGTAAAAATAGAAAAAAATTAAAAGTGTTTACTCTGATCAAAATATCCTCTCGCATAACATCAGTCAGCCAAACCTTGCACGTAAGACAGTAACAACCAAAATAGTCAGTGAATGCATCCAAAATCTCCAAAACACAACATACTAATAGTGTCTTGGGTGCCAGGGCATAAGGGAGTTCCGGGTAATGAACAACCAGACAAACTCGCCAGAGGAACATCTGCAAGATTATTATTGTCTCAAAATGTGTAAATACAAATTAATTTGATACATACGCAAAATTCATTGTTTATCGGTCTTATCTTTCGTTGAGGCATTCACCCTGCTTGTTTCGGCTAATTATAATCTTCAGTGAATGCCTGTTTTGTCGGTCATTTACTCGTTCTTGCATGTCATTTCCTGTAAAGGAAGATCTTTCAGTCAGATACAGACGAACGTTCTAATTACCCTAGAAACCTCTTAAACCGTCTCCACGAACCCGGCGACACAGATACCGAAATTCTCGAATGAGTATTAAGCAAAAAAATTGACAAAAACATTACTGAGATATGTTTATGGATGTTCACCCACACAATCCCATAATGCCACTGTACACAAATACCTCCTACCTGCACTGCTAATTATAGCTTTGGCTTTCGAAATGAACAGAAGAAGTAATAAGGTCTTACATATTTATTTTTGTTTTTGTCTGGTTTATCTCCTCGTTGATTGTTGTAACAATACAACAAACAGACCGGAATTTCGAATTAGTAATTATACGCCTTTTCCTTGAGGGCCAACAGATCATCCGGGTTCACTGAATGCGTTACAAAGCCCGGGGCTAACATGAGAAGTGTTTTTTGCGAATGATTATTCCAATTTGGAGTCTTTATTTTATAATTGTTTTAAATTCCTAGCTGAATAAAAAAACGAAGAAGAAAAATTGGGGTAATTGTGCTTCTCTCGAAGAAAACCTATTATTTAAAAATTAATATGAATAAATAAATAAAGGAATAATCATAATGACGAGCAATTTGCTATCGTGTACATTCTACCAATTTCAATAAACAGTATCTTCTACTAAATTTGGATTAATCCCAAATATTGACCTTAGCTGTCTTCTAAACTAGGAAGAATCCAATTGATAAATCTTTTCGGCTGGCCTGATTCTTTGTAAAGTTGATGAACCTCATCCGGGGTTTCCTTGTTCTACCTTTATCAAATATCTTACTTACAAGCATGTCTAAAAGTGGTGCATTTTGGTATGTATCGGTCTGCCAGACAGGTTTAGTACTTTCCCCAACATTATTGATTCAATTGTAGATCTCTTAGTGTGCCTGTTGTAACTGAAGAAGACGACAATTTGGTACGCGGACGGATCAAAGATGGAATAGGGGGACAGGGAGAACTGGGAGTATAGGGTTTGTGCACAGGAGTTGATAAAGAAATGAAAGGTGCAAAGATTTACAGTGACGGATCGTCAAGCAGCTAAGGTTCTAAATGTGCAATTAGCTACATACTAGTCTGGGAATATCTAAATTGTCTAATGACCCTAGGAGAACACAACAAAATTATCTAAATGTGGGTTCTGGAATATGAGGCTATACACAGGCTATAAACAGACTGACCAACAAACCAAACGAAAATAACTTTTTCACCAATGAGACCAGAACCACAACTCGGTGCATCAGAGTGTGTGCTAATGTTTTAACTAGAAAAATGGCATGAGAAAGAAAACCGAATATTGTTTGTTGCCTGTGGGTCCAAGGGGGCAGAGTTATGGGGGGGGCCCTCGTATTCGCCACGGTAGTAGTTGTGGATTCGAATCTAGGAACCATGAAATTTTAATTGAGGATAATTTGTAACTTTGCAAAACAAATTGTAATATTTTTCTTATATAAAACATATTAAATATCTATGATCTGGTCATGCCTCTTTCATCTTTCAGTCTGTTCTTTCTACGTTGATACAGTTAAACCTTAAATTGTGAGATATCTGACCTATAGTTTGGTTGTTTCCGTTCATCTTGAAAAAAGACTCTGACTGAAAAGACACTGCAGTGTCACTGTCACTGAAGAAGTGTTCCTGTGCGACCTTCGTTGCTAATCCAACACAGATGGTCAAAAACGACAGTGTCATATAACTTAACCTGAATTTTCTCGGATGTGGCACTCGGACACGAATTGAACCTATTTGCATATCTGCTCGGCCCGAGTCACGTATGGCGAGTTGTTGCAGAAGACTCATCCGTTGCCGGGCCGTCGTTTATACTGGGCACATCCATTATTCATGGCTCGATGGAGAGAGGGCGGCTAACGAGTTTTTTTTCTTCCCCCTGTGTTTTTTAAATCTTTCACCCGCCGGGCCGGGAATAAATCACGTTCTGAAAGTGGGAGTTGCATCGGAATTACGACCACTTCCTAATTCGAGACTTCTGCCTTCGGCCGAACAGGCTAGAAACAATTTTTCCACCGGCCTTGACACTTTTCTATGGTTTATTCAGAGGTCGGCTATTGCATAATCCGAAATAGGACTCCTCCTCTTTTTGCAAAGGGACCATTTTTCAGGACGGGAATAAATGAATGTGTAGGCCGTCTTCCATCGGAATAAACGACGCAAAAAAGGCTATTTATTGCCCTGAGGGGCCCATGGGCCATAAGACAAGGGCCCCTGTTAATTTAAGTGTGGTTTCAGCTCTGGTTATTATCCCGGTAGTAAAAACAGGGAAAGGCATTAAAACGGATTTATAGATCAACTGACAGTCATAATCTCCCATTCCGATCGACTGTGGCGGAAATAACCCACTGCTCATTTCTTCCCATGCATACAGCGTCGGAGCGGTGAGGAGGACGCAAAACGAAAATATGCAGTTAGAATGAAAAATGAAATATATTTTGAATTTTGCAACTGGCATTACACAATACAAAACGAATTTTATTTATTGATTACAAATATAAATATATATCCAAGTGTATATAATATAATTATATAAAATGATAAGTATATATCCAAGTTTATAATTTTTGAAGGAGAAATAGGTAATCAATAATTATATATCCGTACCCTCCAATATTAGGGAGAGAAAATAGTAATAATAGTGAAATGAGTAGTAGTAGGGTAGAGCAAAAAAAAAAAAAAAAAAAAAAAAAACTAACCTAGACCCAGTGGTAGGCAAGATTTGCATCAGATCGTTCACAACCCTTTGAAGTTTCTAGAATTTTTATACCGAAAGTTCGAACTTAGTAGATTAAACTATAATTTTTTGTGTGTTTAGTTTGTGCAAGATTTATGCTTTTTTAGACGATCAAATTCGAAATTTGGTAGGTGTTGAGCGTGCCATTTCTGAGACAAAAATATTAAGTTTTTTTGGGTTTTATTTCTTTAATATCTTGCCATTGTACAAGATGTAGCGCACCACTAACTAACTACGCTATAGTTACTGCTAACTTTATATATTTAAATTACATCATTTTATGAATTTAAGCATAAATTTGTAAATCAATACGTTTTCTGAGGCTATCATTGTTTCAGGGTTGAAGGGATTGTCAATGACGTTACATTCAAAAATTTCCGCTAGGAAAGTTTCTCTGATTTCGTGGTATTCCTCGCAGTCGAAAAGTAAATGATTTAAATCTTCGGGTACATCGGAACAATAGGGGGATTGTCTCCGTTTTATTTTGTGAAGGTAGGCACCTCTTATTCCATGACTCGTTCGGATTTGTGTCATTACGGCAAAGAATCCCTTACTACCGTCTACATGTCAATATCAGGGTGTTGTATTGACATTTGGGAATAAGGCCCCTTTTCAGCTGCCCCATAATCAGATTGCCACTTTTTGATCAACTTTAGAGCATCGAGCTTCAAATCTTGAATGCTGCCGAATTGAGTAGCATGCTTAGTCAATTTTTCCAGTGTCATTACTCTTTATTCCACTATGTCCTCGTACCCAACAGAAAACCACGTCCTTGTTTTGTTTGCTGAGGTCGAAAGTTCTTTTAATAATTTCACAAAGCAAATAGTCCGGCTTCGAGTTGTTGCTAAAGTTTTAAATATTCTGTCACTCTTGCTGTCTGACATAATACAGGCCTTGGTAACTGTTAACGCTGATGTATATTCAATGGCTTTTACGATGGCAAACATTTCTGCTGTAAAAATTGATACTGCGTTAGAAAGCGAAAAGACCTCAGAACAACCATTTTTCGGATCCAGAAGGGCACATACCGCTTTTCTTTCTAGCAGTGAACCATCAGTAAAAATATAGCAATGGTTCGGAAATAGTTCTTCAAGGTCTGATAGGAACATTTCGTTTGATATATTGGGAGGAAGATACAAGGAATAATCCTTTAAAAGCCTCGTCGTTGGTCTGAATATAATGGCTTTGTAAACTAGATTAAAGATAGGAACGATTCTACTGCTGAACACCGAGTAAATCTTACGAAACGACATCTAGAAAGGCCGTACGGATTGGGGGAGATTTTTTTTCAACCAATACTTTTCCGTTTGCACTTTTTCTATTAATAACGCCAGTTTGTAGAGAAGTGGTCTGGATGCATAGTGCAAATTTACCACCTTGTTTATAGGTAATTTACTACGCCTAATCTCAAATGGGGATGCCTCTGCGTGTAATATCACTAAGGGGGTGCTCGATAAACTTCCTAAAAAGCGTAGGCACTTATTACTATAAACCTTAAGCCGATTCAGATCCACATTTGCCGCTTGCCCGTTGAAGATAGACCCAGTGTCGAGAACGGGACATTTAGAAAGAAGAACGGAATGCCATACTATAGCGGGAGGTATGCCTCTTCTGGGGGGGCGGTGCAGTAAAAATTCTGAGAACGTTAAATAACTCCTCCCCTGTATCCAGCAGTTGCTTTACATGGGATATCCATGACTATTTTCGGTCAATGTGCAATCCCAAAAATCTCACTGAGTACCTGACTGGGAAGATGTGTTCCCCAATTTGTTCCTTTTCAGGTGACTCAATTTTTCTACTTCTAGTAAAGAGGCATATAAAAGTTTTATCCTCCGAGATTTCTAGCCCATTATTTCTTATACACTCACTAATTGTAGGGATAATGTCATTTAATCTAAGTTGTTTCTTCCTCGTGTGAAACAACTGAAGGCTACTGTATCTTATTACATTACAGTCACAGGAGTATAAAAACCGTGCTATAGTAAGAAAAGGATCGTCGACAGTCGGTTATTTGTTTGTGGGCCAGGTTCCAACTGCATCTTCATATAGTTTTTGAATCGGTTCCAAAGGAAATGATTAACGAGAAGCCCTATTCATCAAGGCCCCACTTGTTTACATCCAATCCCAATCAGTCTCCAGAGAGTTCTTTGACTTGCATTCGGTTCATTAGCGCCCGGAAATGTGGCATATCTGTAAGAAAGACTCGACAAGGGATCGTTACAGACTGCTCGCGGCCATAAAATGGGCGAGGGAGGTGGGTTTTTGTCCGGAGAACACGCCATATGGCCGACTAGGAAAACAATGAGCTACTCCCTCCTTCGGCTCTGTACGCCCAAACGTTAATGGCCTGGTTATCTATTGATAGAAAAAACAAAGAGAATATACAAGGAAGAAGTGTTTATTACATGAGAGAAAGAAAAATACTAAAAAAGACCATCAACAAACATGTTAAACCTCGAATGAAGAAATTAGGTCACTTTTATGATTCTGAATATTGATCCTTCTACTCTAGCTGGAATCTAAAACTTGTAACTTTTTCAATTTGTTAGAGAATTGGTCATAGTTGATCATCTCCCTGTTCCTTTCTACGTACATAGTTTCCGAGACTCCATTTCACAACTTTTTTAAAAATCCATTATATTTAGTGGACTATTGACCAAATTACTTCTTTCAATTGCTTAATCTTTTTATGTAAGGTTTTGGTTGAAATGAAAATGTTAGTGACACGAACAGGGTTCGAACCCACGACCTTTTCGGCTAAATACACCGCTGCTCTAACCATTTGAAGTATCGTGACTTCGATTTTTTTTAAATATTCTCCTTCCTTCTACTTTATACTTTATGAGCCAATTATCGTTTGATGGAAAAATCTGCGAAAAGGTAAAATGAAGAAAAGTTTTTTTGTACAAAAGTTCATCACAAACATCCTGAAAGTTATGAGAAATTAGTTAACTTTTGTTATTCTGAATTATTGTTCCTTCTATCCCATTTGAAATCTTACTACTTGCAAGTATTTAAGTTTGTTGGAGTAACTTGATTATAGTTTATCAGCATGCAGTTCTCTCTTACAAAACTTCAGAGGCTCTAGTTCATTTTTTCGAAAAGCTCATCCTTCCTTTGGCTCTGCACGCCATAACATTAATAAGATTCACTGGTTTTTATTGTCCGCTTGACCAATTAATATTTTTCAATTAATTAAGGCTTTTAGTTGAGATAAAAAGTCAGTGTCACTTCGATTCGAACCCACGAAGATAGACTATAGGCTAGATACGCTCTACCACTTGAGCTATCGTGACTTCGATCCACTCGGACACAAAATTCCCATCTCAACCCAAGATTAATAGGATTGTTATCTATCGATAACCAAGCGAAAAAGATTCGAGAAGGTAAAAGGGAAGAAAGTTGGCAAGCTATAGAAGAACATCAGCAAACATGTCGAACATTACAGGAAATCAGGTCACTTTCGTAATTCTGAATTGTTGTTCCTCCTACTCCATCTATAATCATAGTTGGTCATCTCTCTCTTCTCTGTAATGTTTACGGCTTGAGATGTTCCATTTTGCTGCAGGGTTTTTGAGCCCATCCTTACTTCTACTCAGTGTCTATCATTAGTGTGATGAGAAATATCATTTCGGAAAAAATCAACTCGTTAGATTATAGAATGAATTTGTTTAAATTTAATATGAAACGTCATCATATTCAGTCACGGTCCTCGGTGAAGACTGAACTATTTTTAATTGATTTTTATTAATCGATGGCATAATGGTTTTATTATTTTGGCTGGAGTTAATTAATAGCTTACTAAGGACGTTAATTACATCCTGCTGATAACTCCGCAAAACAAAAGACTGTCGGCCGCCACAACAATCAGCGCACGTCAGCGTAATTTGCATCATAAAGATTTAATTGAGTGTCTTTTTCCACCATGGATGCGTCCATTGTCAGCACGGGAACAGTGATATAAACTGGTGATATCGTATAAGAATATTCACGCGTACCACCCTAATTACATTTGCCACTGAGTCTGAGCTGGGACTTAGATCAAGAGCACCAGGTAAAGGCGGAAATTGAAGTTCAGTGTAAATAAACGTACGTGGTTAATGGCGTTATGAAAATGGTTAAGTTGTTGAAAACGGCATCGCCGGTGTTCAATTCGATCGAGTCATCACCTTTTATGTTTATGGATATTAAAAATTTCCTGTTGTTTAAGCCCCTACACAATATTCGCAATTATATCTATGGCGTTAAATCATTATTTACCCTCAACCCGGGGGCTTTATCTCAGCCGTTGCGTCACCCTCGCGCTTAAAGAGGCGTACTCGGGCAATTAAGCCCCCCGGAAAGGCCCACGCTCTGCGAAGCCCTATTCGAAATGCATTTTTATTTAACCTTTCTGCACCGGGAAGGGCGATAAATTAATTTGTACATTTGAACACAAACCATTTGATTTCTTGTGATTACAATTGCTGTCGCATATATCAACCGGCCTGTCCTCGTTAGTTAACGGCGTTCATAAAGCTTAACAAACAGTCCTAAATAATATAAACATGCGTTTACGCCTTACATGCAATGAATAATTTACACGATAACCTCTGCAAAAGTGTCGATCATTAACAAACAAGTATTCAAAATGATAATTTATTTTCGACCTTTAAGCTGTGCAAACGAATGAAAGAGTTCAAGGAAAGGGGAGAAAGAGAAACAGAGTGAGAATACACCCACACACAAAAATCCGATAACTTCCTCCCTCAATATGTCACACACAAATGCATGGGAGAAAGAACGAGATGTAGGTTATAACCTCAGCCTTGAAAAACCATGTGCTGGGTAAAATGTTGCAATACGTAAATGTTTAATAATTTACAATGCTGGGAATATTCTCAAAAATTTTGTAATTTCCATATATAATTAAAACCTCATTCATAATCGTGTTATTTTATGAATCTATATTCCTGGGTTCTGTCTGCAATATTTAATTCATTTACAATCGAGTCGTTTGAAAGAAACCTGCTCACGTGGATATAAGCAGGGAGAGGCAAGCCTTCTGGTTTCTCCCATGTCTGAACATTTTACCCCAATATAACGGATTCAATGACAATACCAGCCAATGGAATTTATTTTTCTTTTGTAATTCCACGTACTACAACCCGATAATCTGGCAAAATTACCTCCAATCGAGCCAGTGGCCTTGGGTTCCCATCATTGTTGTTGTTTAATGAGTATTTTCGAATCCATTTAAAACCTCGGATTGAAAAAGAACCGCCCTATCAACTCGTCAGGGTTATAAGCAGAGAGGCGCAAGACTTCCATTCAATGATCGCAATTTTTGTAAAATTCAATTCATCTTTTGATAGGATTTGCCTGGCAACCAGGCACCCTCTATAAACCTAATGATTCTTATCCACCGCTTATTACCTTATCTCGGAAACATAGTCAACGCCGCGAGTGACGTGCGGCAGCGAGTCCTCAGATGCAACATATACAGGCCCATACTTGCCGATATCCCACAGGGGAGAATTCATAGTCTCACTCTGAATCGCAATTTTGTCGTCTAATTCGAATCCTAATCAATCAAACTGCAACATCCAACATCTTGAGCTTATCAAAGACTGGTTCAAAAGATGCAGAAGATAGAATGATAGACAAATTTACATAGTGCAATTTACATTTTAAAAAGTCTTGCCTTTACTGTACCCAACAACAAGGACTACCGACTTCCACTCAGATATTTAGGACTACAACTAGATGACCATGGTTTCTATCCATAGTTTTCGTTTGATAGGGATTTTTCTAAACAATACACTTTTCTTATCTTTTAATCATTACTTACAAATCGGCCTTCTCTATTATTTCGGAGCTAACGGTTTCAGGCCTCTGACAAATAGAATAATTTTCTGATTTTAACCTCCTTAAGATGTATTTTAGAGATTCTTTTAATGTAATTTTGTTTTCTGTATAAAAGTATTTATTTTATCAAAAGAATTTAAGGCATGTGGCAAAAAAAACCTGCTCTCAAATTGTCAGGGTTATAAGCAGGGAAAGGCAAGATCTTTATAGTTCAACCACTCCCAAAAACAATAATTAATAAAACAACGATTTCCAGTTTTTAGTTGGTAGTAGTCATCCTAAACTATTCACTTTCTTGGCTTATAATGATATTTCTCGAAGTTGGCCATCTTCATTCTGGTATAAATTTAAGATTTTATATTTATTTTACGATCAGAGCTAATCTATATAGAACATTTCAGGGCTCGATCTACCTTGGGGATCGGATGTCATTTACGTGAAAAAAAATATTTTTAATCCTATGGAAAATATTCCTGTAATATCTAATTCAACACAAATATTTTCTCTTCCTTACTGTGATTATCTTTGTTTTTAACATTTTCCTTTTATGTTTCAGGTAAGAAAAGGCTGTTCGGGCACGTAAGCACAATTTTTCTTTTTCTCCTTTCTTCTATAGAGTTGTGGTTTAATTGCGGGCATTGTGGTACGCACGTGCGTGCAGTGGACGTGAATAAAGTCCCTCCCTCGTTACGGTGCGGGGGGGCATATAGATAACAAACTTTGACCTCTGCACCCGGCGCCGATTAAACAAGTCCCATCCGAATCCAAACAAACACTTCCTGGCAGTAGCCCAACTGGTTTCCCCTCCATAGCCTGCGGCTACCGTGTTGCTCCACCCTGGCAAATAAACAAGCTCGCCTATCTGTGAAGAGAGAATGATTTTCAGTTTAAAAAAAAAAAAACGTGGAAATTGTTGAGGCGAAAAAAAGGTCAATCATTGCAGCTCTAGCCGAATTGTGTCTTTCATTACACAGCTGTTATTCAATCCATCCTTTAAACCTTAATGACATACCTATGTCAAACAAAAGGCTTTATTAAAAGCAATAAACTAAATATTGACTGAATATATCAACTACTATTGGCATTCAATACTAAAAACATTTTGCCCATGCATCTCAAGAGCAAACCCAAAACAAACAAGTGTTATCAATGACGGATTTTTTTAAATAAGGATTGACCCAGAAGGTCAATGACCAGCCCCTCTTTTTTTGTCTGATGCAGATGTTCCCTCAGGGTAGAAACCGGTCCAAGGGCCGCAGAAAGGGTGTTTCCAGCCTCTGCTCCCTCGCCCTTTTGCCGGCTTATCTCCCCTTCTCCTATTTCCCTGTCCCAAAGCCTCTGTGCGAATTGCATATTGTGTCCCCTGTGATTGTATTTATTAAATCCCTCTACCCCCTACCTGTCGGGCCCGTGCTACGTTTCTATTCATGAAATACGGGGTTATATTTGCGATCAGGACTCATTGATGTTCATGAATTATTCAAGGTTTCTGCCTCAGGATTTCAGTCTGTAAACAAACAATCGTTCCGGTGCATCCAGCTGGTAGTGCAATGAAAGCATAACGCACACTTCAATGAAAATTCAGTTTATTTTTTACTAACAACAATAAAATCCCAATTAAGTTTTGTGATAAGTTCTAAATTCTCTCATATCTTCGTACATATCGCATACTGTACATTTAAGAAGTGAAACAATACCATTATTCTCAAAAAATATGGTGGAGTAAAGATCAGAACGGGGATGTCAGTATATACAGAATGCTTCTTCCCTATCCTTGCTGTTTTGTTCTGTCAGAAATGAACAAATTATAGGCTAATCCCCCAGCAGAACTCAAGGAGAAATCTCACAGTTTATTGAACGAATGATATAGCGATTATAGACACGTTAGTGAGTTAAATCATATCACTAATTAAATTAGCCAGGCGTCGAGAATCACCTACCCCGGGTTTTGGCAGTCCGAGGTCAAGCCCTTGGTCTCATCCGACCAGCTACCGGGTTTAAGCTCTTAGAGTTATCAACAGCTGGGTTATCTCAACCCCCAACTCAATCAATTCATACCCAAACCCACTCACACTCACACTCACGCCTAAAAAATTTCTTAGCTATTTACATGCCATTCACTCCATTAGGGTGGCGGAGTACTTTATATTTCTTAACATATGTTAGACAGTTAAGCTGATTGAGGGTCGGTGGGGTACTCAATATTCCGTCATTGGCCCTCCACATTATTCATTCAAGCTAATAAATACATTTACAAAAGATCTGTAAAATATTATACACAGTGAAACAGCCCAGTTTCTTGGATGGACAAGGGGACGCGCAGTCGTGCTCAAGCACAATTCTCATATAGGGTGGCATTCCTACACGCTCTCTATATGGAACCAAGGAATGGCACCATTCAATCAAGTGGGACACTTCGAACTACCTTTCCCAATATGCCAGACAAATAGGTATGTTTCGGCCAGAAATTTTCACCTGGCTGAGGTGATAAATTAATAATATTGGATACTTCTGTAGCAATGAAACTTCTGAATCGATTAAAACTTTAAGCTGTAATGGTAGTCCTAAATAGCTACGTCAGGGTGTTTTTCGGCCAGAAACCTTCCAAGGTAAACAGAGTTATTTATCACCTTGCCGTCGAGAACCAACTCAAAGCGAACTCCACTGAACAGGCATGACCTTATTGGCAAACTTTCTTACCTTGGCACCGGCCAAGATGGTTGACCAGACGTACGTTGATGGTTTGGATCGTTCAAATAGATACTATTTTAACCGCAATGGTAATTCGTTACCTGTCGAGTAGCCTAAGAAACCATTAATCATGTTGGACGAATCTGTGCCCCACTAATTTTCTGTTGTAGCCACTAGCTTCTTCCCTGTCTACTTTCCATGTCTTAAGTGAGGGATCATTGCGTTTAAAATTGATTATAAAGTATTAACACACAAATTAAATATGTGTAATTAATTTTGTTTTAAGGATACTTTTAACAACCTAAATTTAGATATAAATTTTTTTCAATTTTTCACATATGTGACTGTCGTTCATGGACCTAACATCACCATTGTCCAAATCGCTTCTCTTCATAAGAAATTATGTTCATAAAGACATATTTTTGCGCATTTATGAACCTAATAATCATATTATTCATCAGTTAATTAATTATGTGAAAGTCATGAGATGCAGTCTGGTATGACGTAGCTTTTAGAAAAACATTTTCATTATCGGGCCAACGTTTCGATCTTTATTGTGATCATCTTCAGGGCTCAAAGTGTTTGTTTTCCGTATAGATGTGTCATTCTTGTCTGTCGTGTTGAGAGTGCCCACGACCTCCAAATAATCGTCATGTAACGGTCACTAAACACCACACATTCATCAGTTACTTGCTCTATCTACATAAATAGGACAAAAATCGAGTATTAGAAGGACCAATTTATCGTTGGAAATACAATGTAACGAGCAGAAACTTATTCAAATATTAAAAACGTGTGACTATCCGAGAGATTAATATTGACGAATATTACTGGGTTTGATGACTGGTCTGTTGATTGAATATCTTTTATCGCCAATGATAGAGTGCGTACTTTTCTTATTAATCTGATAGCAAACAAGGTTTTCTTCTAGGTTTTTTCTACTTAAGGTGATGGTGCCTAGACAAACACCCGTTACAATATGTTCATTGAAAAAATTAAATTTTCCAGATAATGTAAACGATTTAATACGAAACAGAACATGAGCCTGATTCACTAATTGATTTTATCCCGTTTAGCTTCTGCTCCTAGTCGGCGAGATCCCCGGGCCGGAAATTTACCCTTTTCGATCAAAACCGTTGTAAACAATTGGCTAGTAGCGCATTTCAGATTTATTTAAAAGGCGTTGGGTCTATTTGAAGCCGGTTTGTTTTTGTTTTACTCCGAAGAGTTTCCCTGAATAATGCGTTCCCAATTTAACACTCCGGCTTAGGATTTGTAAACGGACCGGGGGGAGCCCCGCCGCGTCGGGTTGGTGGGAGGGTGTTTAATTTAATCCACCACCCCCGCGGATAAACCCCCAGGAGATCAAATATTTAGTCGAAACCTTGGCCTCTTGACGTCCAACTTCGTAGTAAATTATATACATACGGGCTGGTTGATTTTTGTTTTTTTAACTGACCAAATGTAATTGCTTTATAAATATCCAAATACGTAAGGCTTATTTTGTTCTCGAACACGCAATTACATATCGATTTCACCAGTTTTTTCTTATATCGTTCGTTATTTTCCCACGAAATATATTTCATAAACGGGATGATTCATGAATAATGTCAAACTTCAGGGGGTGTTTTTACACCCATGACCCTGTATGATTCTCAGTAATAAGGTATGAGAGATGTTTCTGATTTTGTGTTTTATTTTCGGTAAAACTGAAGGTTCTCCATAAAAACGAACGTATCATCTTAACCCTTTGCCTTACAGCAAAATTTAACACGCCCCTAAAAACGAATTAAATTGAGAAAACCCTTCTAGGTTCTTATTCCATTTTATTTACAACAGAGATAATGTAATTGTTTAGCAATATTAAACTGGCCAAATTGAGAAAAATTTCAATTTTATGGATGAGTTTGTGTGCTAATTTCACTAAAACATCATTGATTAATAACTTCTCAACGGTTTATTCAAATTTGCGATTCCGACTTAAATTATGGGAGAAAATTAAATAAGAATAACTAAAAACCTTAATTAATAATACCTTAAGTAATATATTAATTGGTCAAGCGGACCACGAAATTAATGAATTTAATGATTTAAAATGAAGTATACTTCACTAAAGCTCTCCGTGGCCATTTCATTTGTCGTCGAGAATCCAATCCGATTACATGACATTTGAAAAATGGTAAAAAGGAGGGAAAATTCAAAAAGGTGCGGTTGAGATGGGAAGTTGGTGTCCGAGTGGATCTAGGTCACGATAGCTCAAGTGGTAGAGCAGCGGCGTATCAAGCCAAAGATCGTGGGTTCGAATCCCGCTCGTGCCATTGACTTTTTTATCTCAACTAAAAACCTTAATTAGTTGTAATATATTATTTGGCCAAGCGGACCACGAAATTAGGGAATTAAATAAGAACGTGAAAAAACGCGAGTAAGGGGGCGAAGAGTTTGGGCAGACTAGTAATCTACAAATCCCTCAAAACTAGTAATTTGGATTAGTGTCATAGATAATAGGAAGAAATACGAGTAGTTCTGAATTAAAAAAAAAATTTTTGAAAAAACTGTACCCGCTCTCTCAAGCAATGTCTCCAAGTTACTGCTACGGTCGTTTTCTCCTTAGTTCAATAGCTGGCTCAAGAGCCCCCCCCCCTTAGCTCTTCTTCAAATTTTATTTCCCGTTGGTAGACGTTTTCGGTCTGAGGACTTTGAGTGGCCAGAGGACCGTGCCTCCGCTACCAATCAAGTGGAATGCCCCATCATATTGGAAAATCATGTGCTGTCTGACTTGTAAATATGTCTTTATTTCTAGCTTACCTCAGTAACTACCTCACCAGTGCAGGTAGTTCATTCTGAAAAAACATTAAATAGGCATTATCTACCAAAGTCCTAAAAACGTACCATCTTGACCCCACTTATAACACCGACCATTCGTTAAGAATTGCACCCATTTTTATGGAAAAACTCCAGTTATACTGAAAAGAAAGACAAACCCGGAAATATCACTATCATTATTGAGAATCAGACAGGGCTCGACAGAAGCACCCGTGAAATTTGAAGTATTATTCGCGAATCGCCCAGTTTGACCTAGCCTATCTTGTACATAGTAGCCCTCTTACAAACTTAGTGATGTAATTGGATTCTGACGGTTTTTCGCATATGACTGTGAATAATCTGCCTGAACCGAGGCCATGATTGACACCGTGTTTATATTATAAGTATAATTGTTATTCACCCTGAACAATAGAGGGGTGTAAATCACTTGTATGAGTGTTTTAAGGGTGGGGCGCCGACCCGGGTGGTCACCATGGATACGGCCCTAGGCTGCTCCCACGTCTACCCACTCCCTTCCAGGCCCTACGAGCCACAACAACAAAGGGAAAGGGAAAAGGGAAAAGGGGGAAGGGAAGAATTGTTTTGTTTGAGCCGGGGCCCCTCCTGGCCCACGACTCGGAGCAGGTATGAAGGGCTGGCCGTTATGCGCATTCGCCCTCGGCCTTTTTTCCCCCTACTCCCCTATTGTTCCCTTTGTCTGTTGACCTTAAAATCAGGATTTCCATTCTTTCAACAGGTCCTTTCTTTATTTTTATGTTACTGCATCTTTGTCACTCAGTAAAATAATTAGTCACCTTTGATACATATCATATGTCATGTGTTTTTAAATATTCACGTCGCTACATTTTTTCAATTGATCCCGTAACAGAAAATTATGATTGTGAATCCTTTTGAGGTCTGTAGGTTGATAAACCTGAAGTAAGGTTGATTAGGTTCTTTGTTGTCTGCCTATCTTTGCTGTTTCGGTCTGCCTGCTGTTTTGCAACAAATTACGATAGTTAATACCTAAAGTGTAAGTCCTGTTCTACGTACAGTTTACAAACCTTCATACACTCACATATTACATACATATTATTATATAACACACATACTTACTTGCACAACTTCCGACAATATATTTTCCCTCCTTTTTGCCATTTTTCAAATGTCGTGTAATCGGATTGGATTCTCGGCGACAAATGAAATGGCCACGGAGAGCTTTAGAGAAGTCAGTCATTTAGTAGTGCAGTGGCGTATCTNAAGAGGATTAATAAGTGTTGACATTCATACAAATGAGTAATCCTGTAAACGTAAACAGAATATTTTATATAGATTTTTTTTAATGAAAACTTAAAAACCTGCATTATTTTCCGGACAACCCGATACTAATGTTCGTCTTACTTTAATACTACATTAGACCACAAAGGATCAGGTATTTACTGTATAATTTGGTCCGATTATCCTGGGCAACATATCATCGCTGTTTTGTCCTGTTAGAAATGTCCAAATAATAGGTCCATCACTTCGCAGACCCCAATGAGAAATCTAACGATTTATTGGACAATTAAAATAGCAATTCCTAAAACTAATGTTCGAAACATGCACTTTTGTTTTCAATGGCCTGACACATCTCTTCTTTTTTATTCAATTTTCAAAAATTGAAAGCTGAGCTCAGTACGGTCCAGATTGTTAGACCTAGAAAAATGTGTAAACTGTGTGCTGGACGAGGAATCTGTCCGAATTCTAGTTAGTTCGGTTTTGAGGTTGACAGACGTGAAATTAATGCGATGAACATTTGTAAAATTTACTGTTGGGTGCTTTTCAGCCAGGACATGTTCACCTGGCTTCGGGAGGTGACATACGATAATATATGGAGCGCAATCCTGCAGAATTTTGATACCATTTTTATTGCAAAGTTGTGAAGGAAACTTGCGAATCAGCTGGAACATTTAGGCTATAATGGTAATCAGAAAGAGGGACGTCTGATCTGAATGCTTTCCGTCTTCCCCCATCTTTAGTAGCTTGTTCTTGTACTCGTGAACACTACCGAACTACAGAACATTACGAAACGGTGTGGAAAATTAATAGTTTAAAACCCAAATTTTCATTATGTCAACGCATACACGGGTGGTGTGTGATAATAATACCAAACAATGCTTCAAACGCATTAATCATATTTATGCATTAAACATGATTAATCGAATACTAATACATTATTTGCTGTAATATGATTGGGCTGTGTGATTAAATATTAACATATTAAATATCACTCAGTCCACTAATGCTCAAAGCGAGAGAAAGCCTTCAAATATAACAATAACAGTTAATTAATTAAATATAGGTGGAATGTCGAACCATTGAAATCGTTAAATTATTAACTACATTTACATTTATTTTTTTGAAATAAGAATATTTTTTTATCTAAAATTTGTCAAGTTTAGCTACTTTTACGGATTAGAAGGATGTTTGATTTTAATAAAAATCAGTTTTTGTGTTCTTTTAGTATTATCTACTTAATATTTTCTCGTGTGATTATATTTCATGTCTGTAGTAGATGAATGAACTATGTTGGGCCAATATTTTGGTAAAATCCCTTTTTGGTGGAAGGCCGAGTGTGTTTGTTATCTTCTTATTCCTTGAAGTTTTGCCTAACTATCAAACAGGCTTAGGCTGTTTATGAAGTTTGTTAGCTCATGGTATGTTTATGAGCGATTTTATCCACAAAAAATCCATAGAGACGTTCGAGATTTGGGCTGAGGCCAACTATGGCCGGGAAGTGATAAATTCCGATCAAAGTGGTCTCAACATATAAATACAAACTTACGGATTTTAATTTAAAAATCGTCAGATCTATCCGAAGCCGGTTTGTTTTCCTTTTACTTACATCTGACAAACGGCGAACGTGTACGACTCGGTTGTCTTTTCTTGAAGTCGTGCCGTTCCGCCCTGATGAACAGATTGAACCCAAAATTCAACTGATAGAAGACGAAAAAGGAAGTTGGCGAAATGTAAGAGATCGAGATATCCAAGGAGGAAACAAGATAATAATTTGGGTCAGGCGGGTTGTGTCCAAATGGAGTTTACGAAATAAACATAGGCTGTCTTATACGGTTCGATGTAGCTGATAGCTATTGATATAACGGAATTATAAAACAGAAAGTTAAGAATGGAAAGAAAAAAAAGGTTTTTGCGATTATGTCGGATTAGAGGTTTTGCATCTGATGTTAAACTGTCGTCTCAAATTGTCTTATCAAAACAGGCCGGAATGGTCTGTCACTGGCAACATCAGCATTCCGGGTAGGACTTAAATATGCAGATCAGCAGAGAGGATAATTTCACGTTTTTTGATTATTATTATTATTTTTTATCGCGGGGGGTGAATTAGATTTGCATGCGCGGCGTGTATCCTTCATTTTTTTTAAACGTTTACTATTGGGTTGTCCGGAAAATAATGCAGGATTTTGGTATTAAACAAAAAAAAAGAAACTAGTTACTTTAAAGCAATGTTCTTTAATCAAAATAATTTCCCATACTCTCAATACATTTCTCCCAACGTGTTGGTAACTTATTAATTCCGTCTGACTAGAATTCAGAATTTTTAGAATTGATAAAGTCAATAAATGCATTTTCCAGTTCCGTTTGATTTTTGAATATTATGTGTTGTAAGTAGTGGTCCAGGTGTCTAAAAAAATGGTAGTCAGTAGGCGAGAGGTCCGGAGAGTAGGGTGGGTGAGGCAAAGTTTCATAGCCAAGCTCCAATAATTTTTGTGACGTTACACGTGACACATGTGGTCGAGCGTTGTCATGCAACAAAATGGGCCCTTTCCGATTGACCAAAGAGGGCTTCATTACTGCCAATTTCTGATGCATGGTATTAATTTGGTTACAGTATGATTCAGCATTGATGGTTTCGCCAGGATTTAAGAAGCTGTAGTGTATTAAACCAAATGAAGCCCACCATACCGTAACCATTACCTTTTTTTGATGAGTTGGGGGCTTTGGAAAATGTATTGGAGCTTCTCCTTTGTCGAGCCACTGTCCAGAATCCACTTTTCGTCACATGTAACAATTCTGGCCAGAAATGGGTCATTTTTTTTTCGACAAAGAAGTGATGCACAAACATCAAAGCGCTGATTTTTTTGGCGATCGTTTAATGAGTGTGGAACCCAATTTTCGAGTTTTTTCACTTTTCCAATCGCCTTGAGGTGGTCAGCGACGGTCGTTTTACTGACGTTGAGTTGCTCTGCAAGTTCTCGAACAGTTGTTTTGGGGTTTTCTTCCACCACTGATCGCAGAACATCATCATTAAGAGAGGAAGGCCTTCCACGACCTTCTTCATCTTCAAGGCTGAAATCTCCCTCCCGAAATTTTTTAAACCACCTTTGCACAGTGCACTCATTAACACAACCCTCGCCCCAGACTTGGTTAATGTTTCTAGCCGTTTGGGCTCCGCTTCGGCCGAGTTTAAACTCGTAAAAGAAAATCGTACGAAATTCTCGCTTTGACATTATAAGGATGACTGAATTATTTCCAAGTAGCGGAATGCTACAGAGGTAAACAAACAATATCATTTGGAAGAGGATTAATAAGTGTTGACATTCATACAAATGAGTAATCCTGTAAACGTAAACAGAATATTTTATATAGATTTTTTTTAATGAAAACTTAAAATCCTGCATTATTTTCCGGACAACCCGATATAAGGGTCTGCGTTATTTCAATTTAGGTCTGCGTCTCCGTTCTAAAATTCAATCCTAAAAAAGCTTATCTCGTTCTAAAATATGGGTAAAATAAAGTTGATTATCCAATATTTGGATGATCTAGAGCTAAGTAGAAATACCCAGTGTGAGGTGACTGCAACAGAGAGGGGGATGGAGTATAAGTGAGAAAAAGAGTAAGAATGAATAAATTACAGTTGCATTTTAACAAAAAAATCTCAATAGAGAGCGAGAGATGAAAGATAGAGAGAGTGGAAGTAGAGCTAGATGGTGATAAACAGGGAGGAGAGATAAAGAGTAAGAGAGATAGATGGAAAGAGAATGGAAGGAGAAATGGTTAGAGATAGAGAGTAAGAAAGGAAGGAGAGATAAAGAGTGAGAGAGAGAGAGAGAGAGAGAGAGAGAGAGTGAGAAATAGAGTAAGTGGGAGACAATAGGGAAGGAAATAAGAGAGGGAGTGAGAGTGAAACACTAGAACATTTTACACAAAAGGAGTTATTAATATTCTTTATGCTTTATAATTTGCGAGAGTTCAATTTTGCATTAATAGAGTGTACATCAGTTGGCACTTTTAATTTTTCGTGTAATCCGTAGATTTCTTAGTTTTTACTACATTGAAAATCGTACATGTTAACTTTTGATCTATTAAATCTTTCATCTTTAAGAAGTTTTCAAAATTTATCTTATGCACATATTTAAACCTCTTTGCAATGCAGTCATTTGTAAATTATTTATGTCACAGACTGCACATAAACAGTAATACAGATGTGGGAAAAGTATTGGCATTGTTAACGTCGTCCTAATTTGATTATTACAAAATACTAATAACTTTTTAAAAGTAAATATTATAGCATACATCATATTTTTTACATGTAAATCTCGAGGTTCCCAGAGAGATTGTTCTGAGGCTTTAGTCCAAGACATTTTACAATTAATTGTGTTCATATTTCAGGTTATAGTACTTTTATAGGTTATAGTAATTTTTCAATAATTTACTAAAGCCCAAAATAAATACCTTATATTTAGTGGCATTTATTGTTAGTGTTGGTTACACCAATTTGTTAATTTACATTAATAAAATAATTAAGAAAATCTTCAGTCAATATTCTAATGTCATCGTTAATTTTTTCTATTTTACCTGTTTTGTATACATTTAAATCATGCACATATAAACTGAAATTAAGAGAAAATAAGAGAGCTGACAGTGTGGATCCTTCAGGGACTCCATTATATAAAGTTTCCCAGTTTGAAAATTTTCCATTATTAGTTTCTACTTGTAGTATCTTACTCAGTAAAAATCGTACCAATTTACTACTTTGTCTGAAAATTAAGAGAGATGGATTAAAAGATTAGTGAGAAAGTGAGAGATAGATAGAGAGAGAGACGGACGGAGAGAGAAGAATAGGGTGTTTTGAGATTGGAAGGGGGCAGGAAAAAGAACAGTAAAGCGAAAGAGATGAGAGATAATTAGATTGATAGAAATGGATAGATAGAGATAGACATAGATAGATGGAGAGAGATAGAGATAGATAGAGAGAGAGAGTGAGTGAGAGGAGAGAAAGAGAGAGTGAGGGGGGCAGCGTGTGGGTGTGTTTATAAAATGACTGAACATGAAATGTTTAATTTCGATATATTTTTCGAATGCAGTTCTTAAACATAGTATGTTTACAAAAACTGTCGGAATGCTAAAAGCATCTAGATGTTCTTCAGAGGATGATTTGCCAGGCCAAGGAAGACCGAAAGTTCACTCACTCGGCGGACAAAGATGGCATGTTAAATTACTCACGATTTATTGCATACTATAATTATAAAGCGTTTAGGCTAATTTGAAACATTAGGACGTGTACGATTTAAATTGTCAATTACAAGTCGGACAAGCAGGTCGTACGCCCTTGGAAGCAGATGTTATAGTGGAAAGCAGGTGGCCGAGTGCAGCGGCGTCGGGAATAAAAACCGAGCTGAAACAAGTTGCGGACACCGGGGGAACTTTATAATAAAGTCGGCGGAGACTTTGTTTTTCTTTGCCCGGAGTAAAAGTTGGGCAGAGTTTGTTTCGGAGGGCGCGAGCCCTGGGAAAAGATATAAAGCGATGAAAGTTTAGTCGGAGCGAGTTTTCAAGTTGTATTAAAAGATTCTTTTCCCTCCGGTCTTCAGAAATTGACAAAGTTCCCTTTAAACGCTCCCGAGCCCTCCATGAGTTACTCCTGCACAGCTCTAATAACCCGGCTATAGTTTTATCTCAAATTAAAACTGATATCCCTGTCAAAACTTTCGTGATTAAAACGCTTAACTCGGTCAAACATTTGGGCCGCGGTGACGGGTTAAGCAATAAATTAATTTTGTTTTTAAATCCTTCTCTGCGACACTAAACAGAAAGTTACCCCTTGCAAAATTAATTTTATTTTCATTAAAATACGTTAAGTAAGGAATTTGTAATCAAGTAATAATTATTTATTTTTGGACTTGACTCTCCACGGAATGTCGCTCTTGCCCTGAAAAACGTATTCCTTCACAACCTAACTTCGAAAAGATATAATTACAGTATAAATAAGTAAACAATTAAAACAAATTATTCAGAGATCGTGAGATGCGGTCTGATGTGACGTAGGTTTTAGAAAAACATTTCCTTTATCGTGCCAACGTTTCGATCTTTATTGGGATCATCTTCAGGGCCTGGAATTGATTGGAATTGAAACATTGTTTAAATTTACCAAATACATGTAGGATGTGGAAAAAAGTGAATTTACACAGTGCAAAAAATTTTTTTAAATATTCAATCAATGTATTTCTATCACTAATCACCACACAAAATTAATATAATTTTTTTTAAACCAATTATGGACCATACCCAATCATTTTGCCCTTCTCATCCTCGCTATTTTGATCTGTCAGAAACTTTTCAGTGTTTTCGGATCTTCATAGTTTATCTGTGCGTTTCTTGGTGTTTACATTGTATCTGAAGATGGTGAAATGACGATGATGACCGGAATCGACAAAACTTCGATTACACACTCCGCAGACCTCAACATTCTCAAGAAATTCACTAATTTCGTGGTCCGCTTGACCAATTAATATATTAATTAAGGTTTTTAGTTGAGATAAAAAAGTCAATGGCATGAGCGGGATTCGAACCCACGATCTTCGGCTAGATACGCCGCTGCTCTACCACTTGAGCTATCATGACCTCTCGGACACTAACTTCCCATCTCAACCCCACCTTTTGAATTTTCCCTCCTTTTTGCTATTTTTCAAATGTCGTGTAATCGGATTGGATTCTCGGCGACAAATGAAATGGCCACGGAGAGCTTTAGAGAAGTCAGTCATTTAGTAGTGCAGTGGCGTTTCTAGCCGAAGATCGTGGGTTCGAATCCCGCTCGTGCCATTGACTTTTTTATCTCAACTAAAAACCTTAATTAATTCTCAAGAAATTTTACCTTATACTTCATTGTTTTCCTCATTTGCGGTCCGCGGGATTGACGAACCTGTACTTCGGTCCTCCTCTATCGTTCTAGTCTTATCACCTCCCTGTTTTCGTAGGTCAGAAGGTTTTCAATATTTTCCGACATTCAGTGGTACATCTATGCTTTCTTTGTGTGACTGTTCTAATATCATAAAATGCCGACCGGGATGACCGAAATCGACCAAACTGCGAGTTCTGCAGATCTCAACGTGAACAAAAAATCTTACTATAATATTTCATTTTTTCCTCATGCGGACTGCGTGTTTGACGAACCTAGTTCGGTCCTTTCCCATCATTTTAATCAGGTCATCCTTTCTGTTGTGGTCTGTCACAAGGTTTTTAAAATTTCCAATCTTCAGTGGTGTATCCGTGAGTTTCTTCTAGGGTTTCTCATTGAGGTTGGTGAAATGCCGACCGATATGACTAAATGGAGAAAACTACGAATTCAAACTCCGCCGATTGCAAATTAATATATATATATATTGGGTTGTCCGGAAAATAATGCAGGATTTTGGTATTAAACAAAAAAAAAGAAACTAGTTACTTTAAAGCAATGTTCTTTAATCAAANAATGAGTAATCCTGTAAACGTAAACAGAATATTTTATATAGATTTTTTTTAATGAAAACTTAAAATCCTGCATTATTTTCCGGACAACCCAATATATTAGCCCATGTCCCAAAGCCCACGAATGTGTCTGGCATGAAGACAAAGGTTGCTCGATATGCCCCACCTAATTGAAGGGTGCCTGGCTCCATATAGAGATTGTGCAGGAAGGCCACCCGATTTGAGAAATGTGAACACGACAGCCGAGTATTTGGGTCTCCTTTTCCGATTCTTGGAGGGAACGGGGTTCTTTTCTTGTATCTAGTAGTAATAGTTGTGTATACCTAGCATGTGTTGAGAGTGAACGTATTTATTAGCGTGAATGTAGGATGTGAGAGAATATCGATGGCGGAATATCGAGTACCTTATCGACTCTCAGTTAGGTTAGTTGTATAATATATGTAAAAGGTGATGGAGGAATATCGAGTACTACCAACTGCTATGAATGATATGTAAATAAGAGTGAATGAAGAGTAGAAAGTTCTGTGGAACTAGATGCGTTGGGTGCTGAATTGACCTGGCTGTTTACAACACCCTCCACCGGAGCCCAACCTCCGAGCGGCTGGACGGATAAGACCAAGGTCCGAAATCCCACGGGGTGGGTGATTCTCGAGTCTGCCTGTAGTTTATTGTAAATAGCAAAAGCTGGAATTGTCGGTGTACTACGAGAAACGAATAGGCTCAACTCGGCACGTAGTACAACTGCGGATTTGAGCCTATATAAATCCAAATCTTGCAGGTTTGGTCAAGTAAGTGATCAGAAACGACCAAACAATATTTCACTACTTTTACTTAGCCACGATTTTAACTTCGGTTATTAAACCAGACGACCTGAAATATCCATTAGTCCTTGGAGCCATAAAATCACGGCGTGACTCCAGCTACATTGACCTACGAGTTTCTTTTCATTTAGTCAACGACCTATTACGCAATCTACGTGCAGGGCCCACAAAGTGTTTTTTCAACTGGCGGACAACCTAAGTCCTTGAACCTGGAAGAATATCTGTTATTTCTGTTTACTTTCTAGTCCTACTTACAAAGAAATGTTTTTGATTCATAAGACTACTGCTTATTAATGAACTTTTTTTATTATTGTAAGGAGGGTAAGCAACAGCATCATATCAACCCAAGAGGTGTCGTGTTTCTAGAGGTAAGATAAAAACAAAGTCTTTGAAATTGTCCATATTGTTTGGCTTATTATTTTCCCATATCTAGTGATTGTCCTTTACAAAGGAATTTCAATTTAATAAAAACAGGAACAATTTTGATCCTGTCATTCAAAAGATAATCAAAGGATTTATTTATTTATTTATTTTACATTTCAACTGCGATGTTATTTGAACCCTCGAGGTGCCGGCGTTTTTCGGACAAAAAGCCCATTTGTAAGTATGTCGGGTTCGAAGGCAGAGTCGATGTATTCGAACCCTGGACCCTTACCTTGCAGTGACGAGAGTCGTGTCAATGCCTAAGGCTACGGTTACTATGTATGCGAATTCTTACGAGTTCGTTCGAACAAAGAAATACATGTTTTCCAATGAGAGTGTTTAGTTTGCCAGCAAAGTGCATGGCAGAAACGCACGATGTCGTCAGAACCATTCCAGTGTTCAAACCAGTTTGATTTTTTCGTGCGTTCTGACGTTCAATTTAGATTTGGTATTACACCATGGATATAGATAAACTGATTAGTCTCGTTTTTGAGAATTAGTTTACATGAACGACAAAAATATTACAACAGAGATATTTCTTGGCCAAAGTGGGAGAAAGTTTCTCAAGAAATCAACACTAGTAATAAGTCATATTTGGTTAGTGGTCATAATTGACCATATTAATTATTATTGAGGTTTTTGACTGAGCTGAAAAATTAGAGTCACCAGCGGGATTCGAACCCACGACCTGTGGTACAATACACAGCTGCTCTAACCACTTGAGCTATCGTGACTTCGATCTCTTCGGAACCAACTCATCTCAACCTACAACCATTCGAATTTTCCCTCTTTTTGCCATGTTTCAAATATCACTTTAATTAATATGGCCATTTATGGCCGCTAAACATGCATAGATAATATGCATTTGTTTAAGGATCTAGCAATAAGTTTGAAACTCTCCTTTCTCGTCTCTTGTGGAAAATAAGTGGTTAATATGCTACGTTTTCCCACCACCTATAAAAAATAGCTTAAGCAACGGACTTTCAAGAAAATAAAACTCATTAAGTTCGTTCATTTTGCTGGGAGACAGAAACATACTATCAGAAAACGCGCACAATGTAACTACATTATTCTGACGAGGATTTCGGACGTACTCGTCGGGACAAAATTTCGTCAGAATTCGCATTCATAAAGTAACAGTAGCCTTAATCGTTGCGGCCCCCGACGCTCCCAAGGCACTCTTCAAGTGAAAATTTACCCACAATAAATTCTCATCTACTCCAATTATTTATGGACAGAATAAATAAGACACTAAGTCGACGCGATTTGATCCTTGAACTCAAGAAGTTTTTTTTTAATTAATCGTCATTGATCTAATCTTTGTTTGTTTGGAAGTATAAGGTCCATAGACATAAATTAGTTATTCGTAATTAATCAACGACTATTATAGCTGTTAGAACGACTCGAACTTCGCATTAGCACATAAAATCCTAGAACCCAAGAAGTCAATTTGTTCTATAGTATCTAGTTTATTGACATACAATTCATAAGCCATCAAAATTAAATCAAGTAGTTTAATTAATTTTGTATACAATGCAATTTTTATACTAAACTGACCAAATCTTTATTTATGAACTCACCAGCATTATAGGTCCTTGAACCTTCCTGGCTCTTTTTTACGCACCTTTCTTTGGCCTTATAACCTTGTAAGGAGTACAACTGCTTCATTTCAATCAATCTTATATAAAGTGACTTTCATTATTCATTTATTTTCTATACGTAATAACGTGTTGTAGTTACACTTTAAAACCTTTAACGTCATTGGAACGAAAGTTCCTTACATCAACAAATTTAAATCTAACAACATGCTTGATTCTTAGTAAGACGTATCGGCCACATTAAGTCCTTGAAGCCAAAAAAGGGCCCCTTAGTCTTTAGACCTATCACGTGCATGATGCATAAAGAACATTGTGCCATGTTCGGTTCAATTAACCCATTATTTCACTCACCCAGGACGTCATTTTTAAATTCATATAATTTGTCGTGCCCTGTGTAATCCCTAAACTAGAGAAATGATTCCTTTTAGACTTTTAAATACGGAATTTTATAGCAGACTAAAATATATTTTCGGATGTATCATCAGGGGCTTTCTTTCCTCCTATGCCCAGTTTTCTACTTAAAAATTCATAACTCCTTTGGACTTTATCCAGTGTTCATGGTATTATGACAGTTGGAAAGCTGCATTGTCTTCTTTGAGCTTATATCCACAAATTTTGGTTTTTATTATTAAATCAACAAACATTCCTCAACACGTTATACTTTATATAGCTGGTTCTGATTTATTTACGGAGTCCAGTACGAGTAGTGGGGTAAACTAACTGTAAAGTTTCAGATTGATGGTGAAGTGGTTTTTAAGTTATCATAATTTTTGTGAGCAGTGAAAGTTTAAGGGTTTTTAATTAATTTTATCATCACTACTCTCCCTTACAGTCATATAAAATCAAAGCTTATTGATAAAGTCTGAAAGAATAGAAATTAAGAGTACTGAAGGTAGTTCTAACTTTGGATTTGGATAAATATGAGATGAAAAAAATTAAATCGGTGAATTCGGCCAAAAAACGTTTATTTTTTATTGCGATGAAAATTTGTATTTCGTGGTTTTAAACGTACTTAATAATATTATATTTAATGATCGTGAAATACATGAACAACTAAGACAGAAAACAACAAATAAATAAAAAATCAAACATCCAGCAAAAAATTTTAATTGCACTAATCCGACTAAGATACAAGACAGAACAACAAAGACAGAAAACCATATTTAAAAAAATGTAAATTACTTAATTTTTTCTTGGCTCCTCCATTGGCAAGAACGCTCGGACGTGTCTTTTTGACCTAGTATCACCAAAACCAGATGCATTGAGTGTTCCCACGTCCTCCTGCTTGTTTGAACCCGTTTCTGTCTATTTGACCATCCTATTTGTTGACAGTGTCCTATATCATTTGTTCATTACGATGCGTTTTTCAAATTATTTTCGTGTTTATTTTTGTTCCATTTTTTATAAAATCATTTTCCTTGTCAGACTGAAACAATGGGTGTCAAATAAGATCATTTCGGTAATAAACGTCTCTTTGCCTTTCAACGCCACCCTTTCCCCACAGATCGATAACTATGAAATATGAAGTGTCCGAAAGGAATTTATGAAAATAAAGAGATTAATGACACTTTTGTCACCCTGATGTGGTGCTTTTGAATAAGAAACGGGGACAATAGCTCCCTAAAACCTCTAGAGGCAATTAGCCCCAGGCGATTTATCAAAATTTGTAAACTTTCGAATAAATAAAAATTCCCTTTACCAATTATAGTTCCTTTCTTTTTTCAATATTTACCCTTGAAGAGATTGTGTTATAAGTAGCCTAAAGGCTTATTCTAGGGAATAATGAATCAAACATAACGTCTAATTTTGTTTTCCCATTGAAACCTTTTAATCTCAACCTAGTCAAACCGAGCGCAGAGCGGCCAACTTGCTGTAATAGGGTAAATTTGATGAATTGATTTTGGTCGTCCTTGGCTGTTTACACCAGGCGGGCACCACTTATAACTTGGCTAACTTTAGCCTGCCAAATGTAATCAAACGGCCGGCGGAATTCACAAGTTCTACTCCTACAAACCGCAAGCCGCTTCTCTCCTCCCCCTGATCGATAACCTTGCATAAACAAACGAAAGAGGGCTTCGTGTGTGTAGCAAGTTGGAACGGACCTTTGGAACTCGTTATACTCTCAACTACACTCTCGTGTGAAATCGACAGCTAATCCAATTCCTCCTATAAGAGATTTAGGCTAATTGAAACAATTACAATAAAACCACATTGTTGCATAGTATTAAAGAAATGTAAAGACAGTGAAAAATTAAACGAGCTCTCTTGCAGAAGTTTAAACTGTTCATGCCAGAAAGAAATTACGTGAAATAAATAGCAGAAATGTCAAGCGTGCAGATTAGTAAAAGCTAATAGATTAAAAGACTAAAAATGCTACAACCCTTACTAAAGCTTAAATGTTAATAATTAGAAATAGAGTAGATAGATAGATAGATAGATAGATAGAAAGATAGATAGATATATAGATTGATAGATAGTTAGATAGATATATAGATAGAGCGAGCGAGAGAGAGAGAGAGTGAGAGAGAGAAGGGAGAAGAGGAATAAAGTTATATAACTAGACAGACAGATAGATTGATTAATTGACAACGTTTTATTTCCTCTTTTCTCCCCCCTCTCTCTCTCTCTTTCTTTCTTTCTTTCTCTCTGTCACTCTCTTTTTCTCTCTCTCCTTTCTCTCCCTTTTCTCCCTTTCTCTCTCCTCCCTCCTCTCTATCACTCTCTCACTCTCTCTCTCTTTCTTTCTTTCTTTCTTTCTTTCTCTCTGTCACTCTCTTTTTCTCTCTCTCCTTTCTCTCCCTTTTCTCCCTCCTCTCTCTCTCTTTTCTCACTTTCTCTCTCCTCCCTCCTCTCTATCACTCTCTCTCACTCTCTCTCTCTCTCTCTCTCTCTCTCTCTCTCTCTCACACACACACACACACACACACACACACACACACACTTTGAGCTTACACTATTCATAAAAATGTCGAGCAACCTACATCTATGCTGGGAGTGTAATATAAAAAAAATTGAATGAACGATGATTATGAAGACGAAAACACCATAGAGGGTGAGCCGCGTGAAGTCGTTAGCTCGAAGCTCAATAGAAAATTATTTCATAAAATTAGGACTCCATGAGCCTGATCCAAAGCAAAGGGAATAAAAGGAGAAACTTCAAGGTTCAACGAGTTATATTACTGGTGAGTTAATAAATAGGCTAAGATAAAGTAAGCAAGATCATTACCGCTGACCTTCTTGGGTTCAAGGATCAAAGGACGTTGATTTACCAAGTGTAGACTAATTGAAAACACGTTTGGTCCAAGGACATTAGTTCGATATTGAAGTTTTTGTCAAAATCTTTTTTTTATGTTGTTTTTAAATTTTTGTTGTTCCTTTTGAACGTGTCTTAGGTTGACCATAGGAATATTGAAAAGTCTTTCGTTCTAGTCGGCAATTTCTGTACCGATGATTTGTCCTGTCTTCTTTCTTATTTTTTAAATACGAAGTGAGCGACGTGACATATTTTTAAAGTGTTTCCGTTGTATACATGCGAAGCACTAAATTACTTCTGCTACGAGTCTTCTCTGGCCGGAAGCCAGCTGCGTTCATTCACATTGCGGCCAATTTTCTGAAACAGCCTAAACTACGAAAAAAGATTCGATTTATTTTGTTTGTTAATTATCTACGTGTTGCATCGATTTATTAACATTTTTACGTTAAAAGGGAACAAATAGAATTATGTGTTATCGAGTCGTTTTTGTCCAGGTGATCAAGATGTGGATGGAATGGACCCGATGTGATACTTTCTTTGTAAGGACTAGCCAATATATATTTTACACAGTTTTCCTTATGGGACCGCCTCGTAATGTCGGAAAAAGGCCACTTGTTCCCAGGAATCCGAACTGGTTTGGAATCTTAAGAGTAAAAATAGCCGGGGCGATAAAAAAAGTCATACCTGTCCTGTTTCCTGTTTCCGAATAGCGTCTAGGGACCAGACGTCTAGCCTGGAACGTAGGGGGGAAAAGGTCAGCCAATTGGAAAATAAGCAAGTAGATTCCATATCCCCCGGTGAAAAAACACGAAGACTTATCCTGTGCGTGCCTCTTTGACGTATGCGCGCGTGTGTGTGTGTCTGTGTATCGGCTTCAGCTTTCAAGGTCTTTCCGTGATTAACTGCTTTCTGAAACCGATGTTGAACTTTTCCCCTTGACGTAGGATTCCATTAAATCGTTAATCGTCTCTAAATTGGGAAAATTGGCCGAAAATATGCGATTTTCAACCGTGAAGGTCCTTGAGATTCTGGCGAATTTCTTGATTTTGGTTTACACCACGTAAATTGAACTTTAAACTCACATGCATTTTCCTCTTTTTTTAATTAATTAAATAAATAATAATGATTATTTAGAGATCGTGAGATGCGGTCTGGTGTGATGAAGGTTTACAAAAACGAAGAAGTCACGATAGCTCTGGTTAGAGCAACTGCGTATTGAGCCGAAGTTCGTGGGTTCGAATACCGCTCGTGACACTAACTTTTTCATTTCGACCAAAACCCTACATAAAAAGCTTAATTGTTTGAAAGAAATAATTTGGTCAATAGACTAAATGGGTATAGAAAAACATTTTCTTTATCGTGCCAACGTTTCGATCTTTATTGAGATCGTCTTCAGGGCCTGAAATTTATAAACATTGTTGGATTACAAACACATTAATTGGATTATTTTAAACAATGTTTACAGATCCCATGCCCTGAAGATGACCTCAATAAAGATCGAAACTTAGGCACGGTAAGAAAATGTTCTTCTAAATCTACATCCCACCAGACCGCATCTCACGATCTATAAATAATCGTTAATTAACTGTCACTAAACACCACACATAAATAATAATTTTAAATCTATCAATAAATAAATAAAAAATCAAACTTCAAGCAAAAAATGTTAATTGAACTAATCCGAGTAAGATATAAGACAGAACAACAAATACAGAAAACCTTAAAGAAATGTAAATTATTTAATTTTTTCTTGGCTTCTGTAGTCCATTGGCAAGGCGCTCGGACATGTGTCTTTTTGACCTAGCATCACCAAAAACAGTTGCATTGAAATCAATGATCCCACGTCCATAACTTCCGCTTGTTTGAACCCGTTTCTGTCTATTTGTCTATCTACAGTTTGCTGACAGTGTTCTTTACCATTGTGTTTTTCAAATTTTTTGTTTGTGTCTATTGTTTGCGTGTTTATATTTGCTCAATTTTTTATAAAATCAATTTCCTTGTCAGAAGTTTTCCCCAGACTGAAACAATGGGTGTCATATACTAACGTTCAACTCACTCGCGTTTTCCTCTTTTTTTAATTAACAAAAGAAAAAATAATGTTACATCTATCAATAAATAAATAAAAAATCAATCATCAAGTTAAGCAAAATTAATAATAGCACTAATACGACTAAGGTATAAGAAAACGATTAGGAAATCTCAATATTTTTCGTTTATATTATTTTAATTGATATTGATTCAACCCAGAGATATCAATCTTCATATCGGGTAGGCTCCTATACGCTCTCTATAGAACTTTAGATAACATGCTTTATTTACATTAAAGAGAAGCATTACATAATATACAATATTAAAAGCATTTCACAGCATGGATGGTTATCGGTCTGCCGAAAGTTGGCGGTTCTTTTTCAGGCGTGCGAAAAAGAAAAACCAAAAATAAACTATATAATAGCAGTAATAATAGAAAACTATAAGTAAAAACTAGCTGATTTTAGGTACAACAAGTTAAATAATTATAACTCGGTATTGTATTCGTACCTATATTGCCAGGCATGACGAGCATAGTGTGCTAGACCTTTCGACCTCTCAATATCTACGATATTTAACAGATCGAGCAACTGAGACCTGGAAAGCGATTTATACCCTAGATACAGGACACGGAGCGCTGACAGTATGGGACCCTGGGCAACAAAATGAAAGATATCTCCCCTAGCTCTCAGAGCGCGCACAAAAAATTTCCGTCGTCTTCCTTCCATGGCACAGAATTGTGGAACACTTCTCGCATCTGAGTCGGAAGTTTCATAGAACTACTAGCTTGAACGTTTAGGCTAAATGTTGCTTTAGAGTGGTCTAGGACCTGAGCTCGATGTTCACAACTCACAGGATGTTGATCACTTAGTCTGCACAAAAGTTCCACGGTATAATTGGGCCAACTCGAGAGGTTTTCTAAGCAAAAAACCATATTGAAAAGCTAATGTATTCCATTGCCGAAACCAATAACCATTAGATTTGATAACCTCGAGAGCAGTAATTTTGGAGATTCGTGCAACAGGGCCCTTCAGTACCCTTAAAACAAATGAGAAATGCAAGGAAAGTGTAAAAAGGAAAATTGTATCCACTGCCGTCTCCATATAAAGCATATAGTTTGGAGTAGAATTAGGCAATGAGAAGATCTTCCTAATAAAAAATCGTTGTACTCTTTCTATCACTTCATAATGCTGGAACCCCCACACCTGGCCTGCATAACATAAAATAGAACGGCACACTGCATTAAATACCTTGTACTTAGAGTAAACAGGGATTAGATTCTGGGCCAAAAAGTCACACCATGTTCTATTCAAAGCAACCTTCGCCACTGAAGCTTTGATTTTTAGATGAGGGGTAAAATAGAGTCTGGGAGTTAGGACAACTCCAAGATATTTATATTGGTTAACCACGTCAACCCTCTCACCATGGAAAGACCAACGCTCGGCCTCGGTAGGCCTGCCTCCTCTTCTAAACACCATTATCTTTGATTTAGCCAGGTTGACAGAGAGATTCCATTGATCACAGTATGATTCCAGGAGACTAATATTTTTCTGCAACCCAATAATACTATCTGTTATCAAGACTACATCGTCAGCATACATTAAAATCTTAATTACTGTACCACTAACACAGACTCCAAAATCCAAGCTAGACGGGAGATCATCCATGAATAAGGAAAAAAGTAAAGGGCTTAGGACACATCCTTGTCTCACGCCACAAGATACCTCAAAAAATTCGGAAATACGCTCTCTATATAGAACCAAGGAATGACCACCTTCAATTAAGTTTATATCCATTTCTCTACATGCAAACTATAAGCGCAGTTTGGCCCAAAAGTGAGTGTCCGATGAAATACATGAATGTATTCAAAATCCTAATAAACTTATTTTATTATTATTTAAATGAATAAAGTTTAAAAGGCTTCGATCATACCTCATAATATAATAAACAGATCAAAGTTTGCATCAACGACTCTCCCAATTTTCCTTGGCCTTCAGAGTTTCTAATAATATAATTTCCATGGAGCCCATGTGAAAACAAAGGGTGTTTATTATTCATTTTTCATCGTGTGACGAAAAAACAAGAGATCAAAATACAAAGTATTTAAAAGAGACCACCTTGTTACTCGAAAACAAAGTAATAAAAAACAAGTCCTTGTGTTGTATTAAATGTTGATTCAAGGCTATTAATTTCCATGCTATTATTCAGGCCGCGACGTGATTTAATGATGCAACTATGATTGATTCATCACAAAAGAGGTCAACCAGTGTGAAAAATGGGTCCGCCTAGTCTAACGAATTTGTCCGATTAATTAAAACGAATTTATAAATTGATTAAGAGATTCAACTGTCCTTTTAAAAGAAACATTTGTCCAATTAGGATCGAGGTAGTTCATAGCTACAATATTTAACAGTTAAAGGTAATAGGGCCCCTCTTCTTTCACTCACAAATACCTTGTTTCTATTTCACACACTCTTGATATTCCAGTCTACCTGTATATATAATGGTTGTAATTATCAGACTCTTCTCAGTTCTTCCCACCGCCACTCACTCGCTCTCTTCTCACCCTCTCTCACTCTCTTTCCTCTCTCTGTCTATCACTCTCTCTCTCTCTCTCTCTCTCTCTCTCTCTCTCTCTCTCTCTCTCTCTCTCTCTCTCTCTCTCTCTCCCGCTCTCTTACTTATGCACGCAGGCAATCTCAAAAAGCAATACCAGTAAAAGATTAAAGATAATCATAAAAAGGATTGTTCTATTTAAGTAGAATTTAAGTAGAAAATGAACCACAGCATTACTATTTTACTAGCGTTACTATTTTACCTTTTTCTTTAAAGAGCAAAAAGTATTCTCAAATTTACCGACTGTAATTCAAAAATACAAAAATATAGTGTCATTTTAAAAAATCAATAAAAAATAACCCACTTTCTAATTATGTATAAAAAGAACAGATTAAAAATCTTAAATGTCGTAAATTAAAATTCAATAGTTAAAAAAATAAAAGTACAAAAATGTCAGTTAATATGAATGTAAACATATATAGATTAAGTTTAATAATATCTTTCTTTAATTACCTACAAAATTGTTCTTGTATGTACATAAAAATAATTGTTTACTTGTAAAATGATACCTCGTATAATTTTTTTTTTATATCTGGTCTTGCTCAACTGCAATGAAATTGTTTTGTTAAGATTAAGTAGAGTAAAGTCATCGAAATGTATCACTGTTTTCGTTTTACAAGTAAGAGTGGTACTGAAGACCAAATCTTGGGGGATGCATGTATAAATAAAACGGAAATCAATCAATTTCTCTCTCTCACTCTCTCTTTTTTTCTCTCTCTCCTCCCTCCCCTCTCTTTCTCTCTCACTCTCTCTACCTATTTCTTTCTTTTTTCTCTCTCACTCTCTCTACCTATTTCTTTCTTTTTTCTCTCTCACTCTCTCTCCCTCCCCCTCTCTCCACCTTTAATTTTAATAATATGACTTTAGATTTCATCACATTAGTTTATCAGAAGAAAATTTGTGCTTGGGATTTTTGAGGTATCAGATAGGGTACAATCAGCATGTCCACCGGTTTGTTAAGATTTTGTAAACCAGATAGATAAAGAGATAGGGAGAGCGGACAGGAAGGAGTAGAGAGTGAGAGATGTACGGAGATAGAAATGGAAGATAGGCCGAGACGGATATGAGAGAGTTTACGTGTCCGGCAAAAAGGCCCGAGGGCAGTACGTAGAATCTTTATAACAGATTGAATCCAATACACCACAAGGGTGGGACGTGGCAAATGAAAAACAGTTATTGTTGGAGAAAACCCGTGGGGGGTAGTTTTCCGAGGGTGCTATCGCCCTTGAATGAAAGCAAGATGGCCGCCTCGTGCCTTCGCCATAGCAACAGACACCCCCTTTACATTGTTTCAACCCTTTAATACAAGCCCTTCGGCGAGTACACCTGCCTTTCCTCGCCGATAAATGGCTCGTGCCCCTTTATGGCTTCACTAACCCAGTGAACAGTGCCCCTTTTCATCCCCCGCGACTTTTAACTTAATTCATGCCCGTCTGGATTGGGCTTTTATCTCTTTTTCTTTGCTTTTTTCTTTATACAACACGTTTTTCTCAACAACACTTCTGTACGTTTCTTCCAATTGTTTAATTTTATAACAATATGCCAAAATTTAGTCTTGGTGGTATTTTTGTGTTTTTTTAATATTTACAACCATTATATTAATAAATTTGTATAAATATCTGTGAAATAATGTCAGGTTTTTTCGGCATAGCATTGCCTTATATATTTCAAGCAATGCGAGAAATCTTCTCAGTGAGGGACAAGGTGGACTCCGTTAACCTGGAAACAGGATAATTACCGTCTATTTTAAGATGAAAATTGACTGAAATCCTGACATCTTGTGTAAATTTAAACGATTCCTGCTTTTACAGCCGATTACAGCCCGGCTTCCCACTAAGGAGCATTCTTGGTCCTACCCTGTTTATCATTTAAACTGCTTACTTTCCTATCATCCCAACACCATCGTTATCATCGACACGTATGTTGCCACAATTTTTTAAACCAAAACTAGGGAAAATTTGAACGCTTGTTTTCACCTAACGACCAGCTAAATCAACACCACTTTGTTAGCCACAAAGCAAGTTCAATTTAGATTTTTTTTTCATTTAGAAACATGGTGAATTTGGACGACAATTTGATCTCATATAGATCGAATATAAATCATAAAATAATGTCAATCTGAAATAATGCACAATTTAGATTTCTATATAGTAAAATATGATTAATGTAGGCATACGTATTTTTAAACCTACAATCAGATGTAATTTACTTTCTTTTAGAACCTAAAAAGGTGGATTTAGACTCTTATTTAACCCCTACACTTAAACCAGGTTGAATTTATACTCGTTTAAAAACAGGTCACATTTTGGCTTGTTAATTTGCTGGACTCGTGAGAAGCGGTAAAGAATGAGTTTTTCATTTTTTTTACCGACGTTCCGACCTTTATTCGGGTCATCTTCAGGGCATAAAGTGTCGTGCTATTCTTTATGTCATATTGGTTTTGTGTGAAATTGTTGTCGCTCCTCACGACTCCAACAAACTATTAAATAATCGGTCACTAAAAAACACACATTTTGGCTTGAATTTATATCTAACAATCGATTTTTTCCATCTCTGAGATCTATCGCATTTCTTACTTCCACTGCGACATAAAAGATTCTACAGTGGAATGCCTATTATTTATTTCCATATCTTGAAAACCGTACTAACATAATTCAACACTTTAAGGGTCCCTAACAACCGATTAAATTGTGAAAATACGACTTTCGTTTTATATTTATCATGTTTTTCAATCCAGATGGGTTAAATTTTTTGGGTAGTTAATTAGCTGATTACTTTTGCTTTCGTACTGCGTATAACAGCAAATGGTTATATTAGAAACCGATGTTACTAAACATTACGAATTATGAAAATTGGCCCTTAAAAAAACGAAGGACAGCAAATTTCCCTTGGCGTTTATAACATGGGATTTCTAGCCCGAAAGAATTTGAAATTCAAACGATAAAGGTTGTTTATTGTAATAAAATGGACGGAAATCGATTTCTTTGTATGCTGTACATGACATGAAATATTAATAAAGGATAACTTGTGCCGGAATAGCGTTTTTCCTTGATATCATTTTTTCTCTGGTTGTACATTAACATATTTTATTTTGTTTGCAGGTAAGCAGCTTATCAAAACGTATTTCACACCTTTACTCAGTAAGTACTTTTTCATTATACCTACGAGTGTAAATTTTAAATAAATTGGTCTTTAAAATTCTCCATCAGCCTGTGACTGAATAGAACGATCGATGAGTAGAGGGGCTCGGTTCTGGTCAAATATTGACACTTGGGTCGAATCTTTCTCGAATTGCACGACAGTCGATCTTTCCTTCATAAATGACACGACCCCGTTTTACCCGCGTGTCGGGCCGGACCGCTTTTACACAACAGGAAGTTACATCTCAAAGGTCAGGATTAGGAAACTCGTTATGTGCGGAAATAGGCTGCAAATTTGACCAGAATCGCCGGCCCTCATCAGACAAAAAGTTGTTTAAACATACTTTTAGGTAGAGGATAAATATAATTCATACGGGTTTCTTGGATGAATCCTGCCTTACCACCTAAACCAGCTTTAAAAAAAAGTATCGATTGGAGTTTTGCCAAAAGTATGAACAAGCAGATGGAGCATAACGAAATAAGGCCAGCGTTTAACCTCGGAATAGATAAAATCGTCCGGATTTCCTTCCGATTTAGTACAGTCAGCAGTGTATCTACTTCAAGTAACCCAGATACCGAATTTCCATTAAAAATGTAACCCTGCTTGAAACGTAATGCCGTAAACTTGCGATAGATCATGGACGGACTCGGATAAAAATATTCTATTTTTGAAATAATCGTACAATTTCTCGCCTATGAACTACTATGTATATTAAAAGTTAAAAGGAGAAGATTGAACTTAATTAGGCATTCATATTTGAAGAAAACGAAATAGGACGATTTTCGAAATCCTTGTTCTACTGTACAACTGCAGTTCATACTTAACATCATTGACAACATATATTGGCCTATTTGATTCTGATTTGAAAAATCTACATTCTGGACTAGAGTGCGAAAACGTTTTGCTTACAAGTACTACAATTAATTCGAAAATGTTAATACGACACAAAAAATCACCCGGCCAACTCTGCCATAGTTTCTGCGTCGTATAAAAGGGTTTTACAGCCTCGTGGATCATATGGTAGATTTACAGGAAGTACAAGACCCGGGAGAATTTATCGGGGATGGGTTTGTTTACTGCCGGTGGCAGTCCGTAATTCAATATTTCCCCTTGAAAACTCACGAAGGGCTGAATTTCGCCCAGATCGTAAATCCAATGGTATCGTCGTAAATCGGTGAAAAACGATCTGGCGAATGAAATTAAAAGTCATTGAAAGTAGATTGGATGTTGTAAATATTTTCTAGACGAATATTCCTCTTGGTATTTAATTTTGCTTACAAGGCTGTACTGATTTGCCAAAGGAACCTCTGCTGAAGGTTTTATAAGAACTTTGGATTCATTGGTATATAAATTATAGATCCCAATTTACTAATTTATCATGTATTATATTCAACAACCGCGAAACTACGAATCATAGATGTTCAAAATTTGTCGTACTTTGATAGCAAACCGACGTAAGAGATTATATCAAATTTATCGTAGGATGTACACTTTTTTTCAATTCTACGGTCACACTGTATACCAGGCTTTTCGCCCATTACTATTTTTTTCCTCAGAAAGCTAACGTCTTGGTTAGAAGATAAGAACTGTTGATAGATTACAGTCCGTAGATAAAAATTTGAACATAGTAGATTTATTGATGGGGTTAAGCAAAGAACATTTTGCACGGCGTCCATCTTCACGGTTTTTTAACTTTGATAGTGGTTTCTTCAGGACTGTTTGGTGGATTAAGCTTTTTTCCCAATGGTACAAACCTTCTACTTATTAGGCCTTTATAATAAGTAACGTTCTTCTTGATAGCACCTGCAGAGCTATCATCTTCCACTTAAAATATGAATTTCCATATGCCTATTGTGTCGGCGATGTCCTGGTGAAAAACCTGCTCTAATCATTTCAATTAATTATTCTTTTATCTAAGGTTTTGATTAGCCGAAGGTCATGGGTTCGAATCCCGCTCGTGACACTAACGTTTTCATCTCAACCAAGACCTTAGATAAAAAGAAAAATTAATTGAAATAATTAGTATGTTCAATTATGGCCTCTAAACATAATATAATACCTGCAATAATTTTTTTTTCGGCTCTTGTAAAGGGAGGTCTATGGTCTATAGGTTAAGGCGAGACTTGACCGAGACATTTCCCTACCTAAGGTTCTGGGGTGTTGTTTCATCAGATCTGAGTCTTTAATTTAATCCAATTTTTACCTCTTTAAGGCATTTTGCAATTTTAGAGAAGGGGCTAATTTGTTGCTTTGCATTTTCATTGGCCTTATGTTTTGTTTGTCCTAATCCCTGACGAGACACAACTTACACTTTATTCCCGTACCTCCCATGCCTTTACGCTTCTTGAGCTGTTCGAAATATTACCTCAGGTGATCACAGTGCTTTGAGCTCAGGTTGGCTTGCGTGGTAACGAACACTGACGCTTTATTTTAAAGCAAACTACAGTGAATTAAATCTTTTTTAAACGAAAGGTCAAGAAACAATGGAGTAGCCGTTAAAGGTAGAAAGCGATGTGTGCCAAATAGTTCATAAGTGTCAAGTGAATCCAATCAATTATCGCACAGGTGCATGATTGGTTGTACCGACGACCAGTCCAGCAAGGCCAAAAAGGTCGGAAAAGGGAATGCTTAGGTCAGGTCGGGTTCAAGGCTTCAGGATGGGCCCGGTAGAAAGTCGGCTGACCCAGAAAGAGCCGTGACTCGGCGTTGCGCAAGGATGTGGTATTCGCGCCTGAGGGGGAAAAAGGGAAAAAATCCTCAGATAAAGGGGAGAACGGTCCTGCTTCCGGCTCGCCCGAGCACTTGACCTTTTCCTCCATTGTTCCGCACGAGAACCGCCGGCATTCTGTCGAAGAACCTTTGGGACACGACTAAAAACACGCGGCGGACAATTGAACGCCGCAACAATGGGCGACGCCCTCTTCTGCTTTCCCCCTTTCCCTCTCGCCTATTCCCCCAGAGGGAATTGCGTATGCTAATGGAGGCTAATTGTTCCGTTCTCTCACGCTCACATTCCACCCGTTGAATCGAGTTTTTTTTTTAAATGAAAGTGATTTCACGTAGGTCATTGGTGAATACCAAAGGTAAAAGAATTTCCTTAAAAATTTGACTTACGTCCCATTAGCGTCAAACTGCTAAAAGAACAAAAAATCATGGTATGTCCTTCGGTAGAATTGACCGATGGTCGGTTCTTATACATCTCCTCGGCGATTAAAATACCAGAGATGAATAAATCACGTCATCTGTCGCTTCCACTAAAATCCTGAGTTGAATTGGGTATCTCCAAAACAACAAAGAACTAACCTAGGAAGTTGTTGGAAGGATCCTCAGTTTTACAGGGTTTTTTACACAACTGGCAGGTTGTTGAAATCTCCTTTTTAGGCCGATCAACCTTTACTTCCTCGTTAGTGGAACACTGTGTCCGTGTACATGTTCTTTTCCTATATTTGTGCCGTAGTTAACTGTCGGTCCATTGTAAAAGTGTTACTGACATATCGGAAAATCAATCACTTCTTCGTTAACTTGAAAAATTTACAATTTCTATAAATATGAGGCCAGGGGAACCAAATAGAATATTTATACTGTTCCAATTAATTATCCTTTTTATCTAGTTTTTGGATGAGATGAAAAATTAGTGCTATGAGCGGGATTCGAACCCACGACCTTCGGCTGACGAAGTACGATAGCTCAAGTGGTTAGAGCAGCGGCGTATTAAGCCGAAGGTCGTGGGTTCAAATCCCGCGAATGTCACTAATTTTCATCTCAACCAAAAACCTTAGATAAAAAGGATAATTAATTAATAATTAATATGGTGAATTATAATCGCTAAGCAAATATGGATTCATTTATAATACTATAATTTAAGAAGATTTTAAGCAGTTCTTCCAATTTTTTTTCACAAATGCCGTTAGTGAAAGCTGCAAAATCTAACGAACTTTGTATATTATTTGTGTGAAGGCTAATCTATGCGAGAAAACTAGGAGTACACTCCGAAAAATTTAGCCCAATTTACTTAAGTCCCCAGCTATAAAAAAAGCAAATTAGAGAAAGATGGAAAACATATAAAACAATAAACTTCAACGAATGAGATATCATTCATTAACATTCTTAATAACATTAACGAAAATGTGACCAGAAGAACAAAAAATGAAACCAGGAAGTGTGCACTTCGTCCTTTCAAATGGTCTTTCCGTTATTGGGCTACGAAGTAGGTCTTAAGTTTTGACTGTCGGTCAATTATATAACTCGTACTGTCAACGTATTGAATGGTATCGGACGGTCAGAATGTACAAAATCAATCAGTTCTTCATTCATTATTTTTGTTCAAATTTAAGATATATTTAACTAAGCCAGGGGAATTAAATACAATATGAAATATTCTAATAACAATTTAAAGGAAATTTCAAAAACGTTCAAAACAGATATATTATTTGCATAATGAGAGAAAAGTAGGAGAAGAAACCGTAAAACACAACCAATTAGCATAAAATTTAGTCCGTTGCACTAAAGTTTCCTACTGCATTTCAAAAAAAGGCAGATTAATAAAAACAAGAAAACGTCTAAATCCAAATAAAGGCAAACTAGAGAAAGTAGAAAACGTTTTTAAAACTGATATGTCTCAAAAAATATTTTGAAAAGTAAACCACGTAGGGCAACCTAAACCAGTATAATTTACAGTTGATCTATAAGCTATGTCAAAGCATGCTTTATTTAAAGCTCAATAGGTATAATAACTTAATAAGTAAGTCGTAGTAATGGTTGTTTCGATCTATTTTATTATTCATTCGTTAAGAAGGGATAGTTTAACGTTAAGGCTTTCTAAGCAAAATAATAAAGTTTATTATTTAATATATTCATGACATGTAAGACCAACGAGTTTCTCATAGGTTTGTACGGTTGGTTGTTCTCGTAACAAACTTGTCAATTTCATGAATAGATAGTTCAGTTCTGAACGTGAACCATCTTAAATCTGATTTATTGAAATTAATTATGAACAATTTACATTAGCAAGGGTTTTATTATCTTAAAAACAGGGACAGGAGATCAGACATACTCTTTCGATGGTTCAATACAACTGATCCGGGATTATTTGTTCATCTGGATTAAAAGTCTAAATTTATCGAATCGTCGTTCCCAAAAGGCTCGGCAATAATGCTGATTCGAATTCAGCTAATGATTTGAATTGAGGCGTTAAACAGAAACCCCCCGAGGGGAATTGGTCATTTGCCACATCGAAAGGAATGAAAATCACGGAGTTCATGGATGTTACACTCTTTCAAAGAAAAAATGGAAAATTACAGTTTCACAACCGGACACATCTGAATCTCACTACAAATGTGCAGTAAAACACCATTAAATTACATTATAGAAACCTGAATTTTCGTCGGAACAAATAGTTCGCCATAAAGACTTTCTTTGTAACAAGCTTTTTTCCATTTATTATCGTTATGGTAATTTTTAGCTTAGAATACAAATGGTGTTGATTTATCGAACATTCGTCTTTCGAGTCTTTCTTCATCGCACATCAAAAAGCCCCCAAGATCGAAGGCCGCCTTTCTGTCGTGCGCCGGCACGAATTTAGCCATCGTAAGTCCGTCTGCGTCCAATTGAAAACGGATGAGGCTTGAAAGAGAAGCCGTTCTTCCAAGGGGAGCCGGTCTTCCCCGTTATGTAAGACGAAGAAGGTTGTAGTGATTAGCGCTATCATTATTCAAGCCCCTCCATAGTGACGACCCAGTTCCAGTTTGCATACCGGCCCCACCATCTTTTCATCTCGTCAGCCGCTCCCTGCTTCCTCTCGGCTGGAAGGAGGAGAAAAAAAGACTGCTTGTTACGCGCAAGGGGCATTAATGAGATCGCCAGAGCATGCATTGAATATATTAGGGGTCTTAAAAACCCCAAGTTCTGGACCGATACGATAATTGATGGAAACAGTTTCGATTAAGATCATTTCAGGATCGGTTCGATCTTCTTTTGTCTGGCTCATTAATGGGCTGGTAATGGTTCGGTGATTAAGGACGATTCCTATCGTATTTATTTACGAGAATACAATTTAAAAAGTTATTTAATTTTAGCACTTGAAAATCCCCACTTCTGTTATTAAAAGAATGCAACATTACTTGTAATGCGCTGATTTTTATGATACGTTTGCGTAACACCAGGTGTGGTCAAACTTTAGTGCATACATGCGACCGTCTCTTGCGTTCTTCTTCATTTTTCCTAGGTCAGAGGTATCAAGAAGCTGGTTGCGTCCGGGTGATATGAGGCAAAGGTGAGACAACATTTACATTGTCATGTCACAACATAAACTAGAGAGTTAATTATACTCTCCTCTCACACCGATCCTATAACCTGCAGCTAATATTCATTTAATAGAACAATGGTACAGAGCTAAAGGAATAAACTAAAGACAAAAAATATATTTAATTTACTCTCCGTCGACTAATCCCATCTACATCGTACGCCATCCTACTGATGACCATGTGCGATACACAGTGATATACTTTGACAAGCGACTAACGCTGAATCCACATACGAAACTTAAGAGACTAGAAGTGATGAGACGTTACAATACCCTTTCAAGACTGCTTCACAAAAGATCAAATACATCACTATGGTGTTTTAAAATCGATTAGAGCTTATGGAATGGAACTTTGAGGTTCTACCAAACATTCCAAAATACAACTAATTCGGACATCCCTATCCAAAATCTTCATAAAACCCATAAATCCTTCTACGTATCCAATGACCCTTCGTATGCGACACCAAACTAATTATCCAGATCTACAAATCTCATCCAACAGCTCTCATACGGCCGACCCCTCACACTTTGTCAGTTAAAGAGCCAATGGCCCAGAAGTTTCTTTCCCTTTGATCATCATTGCTCGTTTCCGAATTGTGAGTAGTTGTAATATTCAATACAATTTTAAAAATAACATCCAAACTGTGAACTAGTTACTCTGTACCAACCGCCATCAAAATGTTTGTACATCCTTTTTTGCTTTTTTCGATCATATAATGGGTTTAAGGACAATCTATTTAAAACCACAGAAATAGTTAAACTTTGCGTGTTTGATCAAAATCTGACTAATCGTTTGTTGTCGGACATTGTTAATATATTTCATCTACCCTCAACAGTCGATCGGCCCTTAGACCTCGTACTATTTCACAATCTCGAAAATTACTTTTTGTCATCAATTACGCCCAGTAATGGAAACGGTAACGGCAATTATTCGAGTGTCGACGTCGGTTGAGATGAGGCTAAACGAGGCTAGACGGACGACCATTACAAAAGGAAAGAGTGCCGAGTGCAGACTCATTAAAGATTCATGTAGGCCTTTCGTGGGCGCAAGTTCAAGGACGGATAGCACTATAGCTGATCGCTTCTATTTAGAGCCCGTTGAAATACCGTCCACTAGAAGCGGACCATTATTCCACTATCTCCAGAAAAGGTAAAATTGGAGCATGTCGGGCCTGGTTCCAAAATTTCATCAATTATTAACGTTTAACTCTCTTCCGAAATATGGCCCGTGAACCCTCGCTGTTGATTAATCACGCGTGAGGTCACTCATCTCAGGTAGAAGCTCAACTTCAAAAGTAGGCAATTGTTCAACATATCCCAGTTATCTTTTAATAATTTCACTGGCTAATTTTACCGTTTTAATTAAACAACGTTCTTCGATGTTTTTTTTTTTTTGTCTGATGTACGGTTTTAACTGAAGTGAGGTTTGTTTTATTTAAGTATTAATTTCTACATATTATGTAGGTTGAGTGAAGTTAGTTCGTTTATGGTCCATTTATTTTCGCTGTTCTTGGGTTCTCCCGAAAAACTATCGCTCTTAATCCTCCTGTAACCAGCAAATTTAATCAATAATCGTGTGATTACATTGTTTTCCCTCCATATAATTTCTGAGCGACACTGGGAGCAACACTGATTCAGGAGATATGGTGTTTTCAGGGTGTTTTTTTTTTTTCAATAATTTAGTTTCAATTTACAAAATTTTTCACCGAGCCATAACAGTATTATTTGTCAAATTCACTCTATTTTCAATTTCAATGTACGTTGAGCAAAGATAATTCGTCTATAGTCCGTTTGCTCTCGCTTTTCTCCTGAAAAACTATTACTCGTAAATCTTATCCTGCAAACCATTAAATTTAATCAGTTATAATGTATATATTTGTGAAACAGATAACTCTGTTTTTCCCTCCCTCCCATTTCTGGACAACACTGGGGACAACACTGATTCAGTGAAGTGAGGTTGTTGTTTGCTGCGTTCTGAGTTGAGGGCGTTGAGGTTTTTTAGAATTGAAAATAAAAATTATACAAACGTTTATATCAGCCGCATTTTATATAATCTTCAATTTATTCCATTCAAAACGACGCTTATGATTTCTAATGGAAGATAGTTCTATTCCAATGATCCGCCTTTTGTCAATGTACTCATGTTAAATTTGCGTCAATCTCTAGACTTAGAAGGGACTGTAAACAAACTACGCAATATAATTGTTTCACAATAAAATTTTGTAATCCTAAAATTTTTGTTTTTATTATCTTAGGCGAAGAATGATTAAGACCAGATCTCATGTTTTCTATTTATCAACATCTATATTCTCTGCAAGGTTCTCCACATTCAACTTTTAAAGAAAGGTTTAAAAAATGTTCATTATATTTGATATATGTTTACCATGAGCAACCCTGATTGTGATTATGTGGTTACCGTGATATTAACAAAGTGGAAAAATTCCTTCGCAAAAATAAAGTTAATGTTTTGCAAACCGATAATTTTAAGTAAAAAGGGTTCTAAAACCAATACCGTGCCCGGTTGTTATGATAGCGAAGAAAGTTGCTTTTAGGCCAGATTAATAGTTTGAGTTCTATTTATAATGTTTGTTCTCAAAATAACCAAACATCAGAAGTCCTCTCTTGGCACGCTAGCAAAACCTTTCCCCTTTATTCATCCGAAAGATTCTTTTTGGCACGTCCGACGGCAAGTCGTCATGCCAAAACCGGACCTATCATCGATCTTACGGTCCTATTAAGTTGCAGGATGAAATACTCGGCTTTGGCCAGTTTATAAAGAATGTGGCTACGGGATGTTTTCTTGATAAGGGAAAATCGACTGAACCGACTCTCTTTCATGACTTGGCAACATCAAACTTATCAACAACAAAATATCTGTATATATTATTGTTAATATCAATTTATAATAACAGCCGACACTGTAATGAAAAAAGGCTGGGGAATTAATATAAACTCTTATTGTTTATGTTCTCATGAATATGCAACTTAGAATTGCCCTGGATCTAAATTGCCGTCATCCCTAGGACTACTTCCTGAATACCCAAAGACGACGGCGTCTATTTCCCTTAGGTCCATGCTAATTTTTCTCTATATATATAGTTTATTTAACCTTTATCAACAATGTAAAAACAGGAATTAACTTTATTATAACTTTGGTTACGTTAATAAGAACAAGACTGACTGGTCTGGTCAGGGGGAATTAAGTAGAAACCAGTCTGCCGAGCTTTCAAAATTTATGACTCCCCGGACGGAAATATCTCATTAGAAGGATTATAATTCTGTTATTGTTAATTTATTTACAGGACGTGTCATTTTTTAAAAATCACGAGGCTTAAATTAACCGCGAAATCTGGATGGGACCAAGAAATCGGGGTTATCGATGTAGTTGGTTGGATAATTAGGTTCATTTTGTCTGGCTCAATTCCAAAAAAACATAAAAAATTTAAATATTAACATATTGTACACTTGTTGTTGGCAAACATCTGCCCGTTGAATATTTGCCGGAGTTTTCGTAAGTTATCGTATTCATATCCGAAACGAGATGAAAATTCATCCCCGGCTACGAAAGGGAACCTGGTATTAATATTCAAATAGGGCTAATTGGTATGAGGGTCGTCCTACGTGAGCGGAGGATGCCCAAACGTGCTTTGGTAACATCAATAACCTCTGGGACGTGCAGTCGCCAACACTACTTCCCTATCATGTTTCTCGTCATTCTGGTACAATTATCCTCCCAAATTGGATATTGCTTACAATGGGTTCTTGTTGTACTTGACTTTACCGATGAGGTCGATCACACCCGATGGTACAAGTTCATTTGGTACAGGTCAGTATTCTCGAATGTTTTTCTTTGTTTCTTGTTTGATAACCCCATTGATCATAATTTAAATTGATTATTATTAACATTCCCGGACCAAACGTTATTATTAAGTGCTAAACTTTCTGAACTTTCTGTTCAATGAATCAAATAATTTCGACTTGTTTGTTTACTTTATAGATTAGGTTTACTTAATAATTGCTAATTTTGCTTTCTATGATTGTTTGTTCATTTTCTGCCGAACTTCAGTTTAAATTTGTTTTACATCAGCAAGGGCTCAAAATTACAATATATTTTATTTTTAGTTCGTGATCTGTTCTGCAGATTAATTCTGCAGGCACTTTGTAATCAGACACAGTTTCTCGAATATATCGTCGATGCCTTAGGACTTTTGAAATGTTAAGTTTATTTATCAAACTTGTCATTCGGTTTACAAGAAAATAATATTTTGTAACTTTCCGAAAATTTAGTATCAACTGGTAAACCAATCAATAAATCAATTCTTATTCTAGATATATACATTTGCATTATCATGTCCGGATGGAATTATTCAGCAGTTTATTTTTAACTGCAAAGTAGGTCGAATATAACGATTTCATCAATGGTCAATTCGTTTTCTCCCATTTTTGGACAACACTGATTCCATTTAGTGATGTTGTTCTTTAGTGCGATCCTAGTTCAGAGCATTGAGGTTTCTTATAATGTTGAATAATAACTATAAAAACCTTGTTTATGTAAGAATATCCACGCTTTCTATCATCTATCCATTAAAAATAAGGTTTCTGGTTTCAAATAGAAGGTGGCCAGATTCCAATGGTCCGTTTGTTTTCGCTGTACTTGTTTTCTCCTGAAAAACTACCACCCGAAATCATTATGCATTAACCAAAAATTTAATTAGTTAACACTTTTTTGCTCCATACCTTTTTTGTCCAGCACTGATTCGACAAAGTGAGGTTTGAGATTGTTCTCTTAGTTGAGGGCGTAGAGGTGTTTTTTCACATATAAAATAACGACTAAACAACTTTATTTACATAACTACAAAAAAGAAGAACCTCATCATCTTCAATCCATACGATTAAAAACGAGGTTTCTGATTTCAAATAGAAGGTATTTCAATACCGGTCCGCCTGTTCTCGCTATTCTTTTTTTTCTTAACACCATATTAAATTTGTGTCAAATAAAAGCGACTGTAAACAGATTATACAATGTAATGGTTTTACAATACTTTTTGTGATACTGATAATATATTATATTTTATCTTTGGTGAAGATCAATGAAGATCTGACCTTATATCATCTGTTTCTCATAATCCAACCCCCCAACAATGGAGCACCCCTGCATGGTTCTTTACTCAAGCCAAAGCAATTTGATACTTTAACCCATGAAGATTATAATCTTGTCGATAAACTTGAAACGTTTTACTCATCGCTAATTCCTCTGGATTTCTTTTTTGACTTACTGACCGAGTTTTAGCTTTTTAAAAAATTAAAATTTACTTGTAATTTGGAAACCATATAAATCATTGATCAAAAATTGGTTAATTGTTTGTTTACAACGCCCTGTTAAAACTTGAACAAAACGGATTTTAAAACAGACATTTTACAAATGATCTAATTAAATAACACCGTAAATTTGGCACGGTTGTTGTCGAGTATGAAAGGCTATTTAATTTTAAAGGAAGCCTGATTTTAAGATACTGGAAAATCTCAAGAAAAATAACGGTAACAAACGTAAAACGAGTGCCGTAAATCATTTAATCAAAATTGATTAAAAATCGGCGTGGAGAATTTAAACTTGTACCTGGTTCTCATTGCTAATTAGGCCTTTCTGGCTTTTCCTGGCCTTTTCCCAATCTGAATAATTACAAGAAGAACCAGTGGAGGACGGCATTCTACGACTCCTTTCATCTGGAGCCGTCCCGAGAGGAATTTAACGACCCTTTGAATTAAAATGTCATCCTGGGACGACTGGTTCGTTTTTATTTACGCCGACGTTAAGTTCAAAGGAGTTCTTTCACTTTCACCCGGTTAATTTGGCCATACATTTAAAAGAAAAAAAGTTTAAATACTGCCTGTTAGTCATTCCTTAGTAAAAAGAATGTTAAGAATGACGAGTAAATAGTTGCAGAAAGGCATATTATAATTTTACTGACAAATTTTACATACTTGAAAACGTCTATGCCAATTCTACAAATTTTTACAAAATAATTAATTACATCCAGACCTTTCTGACAAATTACCCGCGATCACCAGAGGTCATAACAAATTTATTATCGGCCCAAGTGTGTCCTCTATGATCTGTTATGATGTGCATAAAAATAATGCGTTTAACCAAAATCCGATTTCACACTGAGAATAAATTTTTATACGATTTTAAATATCCTGTCATTTTTGTTTGGTTTTTATTTAAATATAGGCGTTCCCGCAATTATCAATGTCCTGAGGTTCACGTTTTTTGGGTTTAGCCATAAGCCGTCTGAGTTGGAGCATAATTTCAGAAATGTATAAGGCTCAAAAAATATAACTTTCATCTTCCAGTGATCGGTCATGATCCTGGAGTTGAATACTGCATTTACCCAAAATTTATTGGAATCCAATTAGATATTAATAAGACACAAAAAAAACGGGAATTCAGGCATCTAGATCATCTCTTCCTCAGCCATGACCTTAGTGGTACAGATAAACACTTCTTTTCCCCAAACTCCCTTTGAAGCAAAAGAAATCCCTAAGGCTGAGATAAACGTGAATTCAAGCTAACTACTGATGAACCCTGCTTTTTCCCCAAAATACCTCTGAAAACAAATAGAAATCAAGCCTTCTGTTCATCTCTTCTCTTCTCGCAATCATCAAAAAATCAATCCTGGTGCTGCACTAAGCCAAAATCCATCTGAGTACAAACATTGAACATTCTTGCATTGATCCTGTGGCTCCGGTACGGATTTTTTTATGGCTTAAAAACATAAATCGGCATATCTTCTCGCAATGGTCAATCATAATCCTGGTGTATACTGATTTTACATAAAATTCTCACGAATCCATTAAGTAAAGTCATTAAGCTCAAATATATTTCTTTTTTTCTTTCGACCCTTTTGTCTCTTTATCTCAACGATCAATCATGTCCTGGTACGACTGACGGACTCAAAATCGATCTGAATTCAATCATGGGATAAATTGAAATGAATAAACAACTTGAAGGAACTTCATTTTAAGTTTCAAGTTTTTTTCTCTCGTTGATCATCTAATCATGTATTCCATCATTGGTTGAGATCATTTGCAAGATCAAAAATAAAATATTAGTAGTTTCTCATTACGAAGAACGTTATAACCCCAATCATGAATTCCGAAATTCTATTTGTCTATGATTATATATGTTTCAAATCATATTTTAAATTTAGTATACGATCACAACTGTAATATGTATTAGCTCAACAAAGTTGAAAAAATTCGGAAAAAACCTGTAGTTAATGCAGTAATTATTCCTGTAATGGATATAGTGGCATTTACCAAAGTCAGATGTACTTTAATTATAGTTTAAGACATTCCGTATGATAAACCATAGTTTATTATCTATGATTAGAACTCACCAATCTTCCAGTTCTCGCGATGATCAACTATGATACTGGTACCCCCAATGAGGGTACCTTTAAACCATTTATGCCCTTCTCCAATCATAGATTCTAAAATTCACATGGTTCAAAGGATACATATTTTATTTATTAATACCCTGCCAATTTTCTCAAAGACCAATCATGATTTAGATAGATGCTGTTAGTGAGAAGGCTGCTGTTTTAAATTCAATAATTATCTCAGAAATTTTATTACATCTGCACATGTTTTGAAAAATATCTCCAGTATGTCACAATGACTTATCAACTTATGATTATCATGATGATGGCGTAAAGTCAAAATCCCTCAAATATCAAGGGATTTTGGGTATAATCTTTTTTTAAATTAATAATTTGAAGGTGTATGTCAGCCGTTTAATCCCCTAATAAGGAAGGCAAAGTCCGTTGGGCTAAAACGGCCACCTAAAAAGTATTTTATTGATAAAAGTGCATAATCTTAACTTTTAAGTTGAAATCGTTTTGGAAAAAGCAAATAAAGGGTTAACGTAATTGTCTATACTCCAAAGAAAACGAAATTAAGTTTATCCAGATACTCAAGCTGTTAGAGCTCTCGAAAACAACATTAACTTAAGTTTAATGGTGGAAACAATATCCGCTATCGCCGAAACTTTCTTCAATGGCCACCAATAAATAAGTCGTTTAGACTCGAGGCCGTAAAGGTGTTGGATGCAACGAAATGGCCGATAAAACGGCAAAATCAGGATCAACAAACTCTTTTACTGTGCCCGAAACAGTATTAATGGTCTTAGGCCCCATGTTGGCGAGGGATATAAAATGAGAAAGCCCTGACGGCCCCTTTTAAATTGTGGCCGAAATTATGCTGAAAGTGCAGCCTTTATTTTATTGCTACTCCCACTTGCAGGTGTGGGTTCGACAGTAGGTGAAAAAATATTGCAGCGGTTTCACAATATTGTACTGATAGGGTGTTCAGGTATACATAACAAAGACGCCAGTTCTGCTATTTTGCAGTCATTTAAGTCTCAACACGAGTAATAAATCATGTATGAATAATATAGAGGAGAAATTTCCGTAAGCCCATTACGACTTCTATGGGCTTAGCATTCGCATATTTCTTAAGATTGTCGTTTTTCTATTTCCAAGAATAGGCGCAATCAAGCACTGGTGGCAATTATCTATGCACGAGAAAATTAGGGTTTAACCCTAACTAAGCTCAGTTGAACTAGGACTAGTGAATTGTTGAACAGTCTGTACGAACATAATTCCAAGAAGCTTACAGTCATAAATCTGTTTGATGTAGTCTGATAAAAATTGTTTTTTAAAGCAAAGGTCGGCACCGTCAGTTTAATCGAAACCGTGGGTTTTACTTCACTATCTTTAACATAAAGATAGGCCGTTGGTTGATGTTTACTTACGAGCATTTAAATTTACATCTAAGCTTGATAGGTATCAAATTCCTCAGAAGTTCACAATACTCAAGACCTCCTTTTCAAGACCAGCCCTTTTCCTGTAGTTTTCCTATCAAGTCCTGAGAAGGTCGCGAGGACATTTTAAGATAGTATCTACTGTCATATCGGTCGTACGACGTTTAAAGGAGGACTTGAACCTCCGACCCAGCACATGATCAATCGAATATATCTTTTCTTACTCCTAATGAACTCCGAGTCGGTATGCCCAGGGCTTCATCATAAATTCTAGGTTCATAGCAATCCGAAACCCTCAAAAACAAGCGACTCTACCAGAGTAGCCAGTGTTGGTATGTCAGAAGGCCCAGCATCCTCCTACACAGGAGAACGGTCTAGCGCTTGCAATATTAGGATTTACTTAGTGGTCAAGATTGTTTAATACTTTTAGTCGCTAAGTCCATGAGTGGTGTACACTTTAACTTAGCATCGCAGAAGGTATTAAAGTTGCTTAAAACTGTTTATTGTTTTATTTTATTTGAATGAACACAATTAAAGAAAATTGGTGGTTACTAGAAATTTTCTTAATTTTATTGTACAGCTTGTTTGTTAGATAAAGTAGAGGAAACAGCTCCTAAAAAGTCTTCAGTACTCAAGACCATATTCTTCGGATAAAACGTAAGCATACTGATTTTTCATAAATTATCATACTCGCACAGTCCCATGGGTGGACTATAATTTACCGCCGCAGAAGGCATTCAAGCTGCTCTAAATCGTAGGTATTTCGGATTGGAAAAAATACAAATAATGAGAATTGGTAGTTACTTCAAGTTTCCTTAGCCAACTTTGTACTTTACTTACTACTTTTACTTATTTTACTACTTTAGAAATTTACTTAGTTGTAAGTTAAAAACTAAGTCCCCAAAAGTCTTCAATACTCAAGACTACAGTCTTATTTACTAGTGGTACAGCCAGATAAACGCAGGTTTTCTGATTTTATTTTTTTTACTGTATTTCTTTTAAATTGTATAGAGAGTGGATAGTTACTTGAAATTGGCTTGCTTAAAATTATAGTTCTCTCAGATAACCTATTGGTCATTTAGACTGCAGAAACTCACACTACTAGTTCAGAACTCTTCTAGTAGGTTAAGCAAGAAATCTTTGTTCTTCTTTTAAATAAACTCCCGTTATCGAAATGAGCCATGTTAACCCTTCTGTTTCATTAAACTTCATTATTTTTAAAATTCTATTACTTTATCTGATTTGACAGATCATTAAACATCAACTACTGGATTGATAATCTAAGGAGATAAAGGAAGACCAATAAGCTCACTACCGCTGTAGCCGACTTATCATGTCAAGACTTACTTTCAAACTGATAATAACTCAATATTCCAGATGTTTCCCTTTTTGAAATAGCATTCTGGTCCCACCACAAAGTGCAAGTTGTGGTAAGTCCTGTCCACACTGAAATAATAGACTATAAATGTAATCCTTAAGTTAAATCTCTTTAAACCTTACTTTTTTATCTGATTAGAAAATAATGAATACCTTAAACCATTTTGGTTTCCGACTGTAATTTAGCTCCAGTTAATCCTTTAGGTCGCGTATGTGATGTGGTTGCTACTTATCGTCCAGCTTTAGTTTAAACTTGTTCGGCAGTGCAGTAAGTAGTTTTGGATAACACTAAAGATTTCATGAAGTTCAGAGTGCCATGCGGGCCGTTGGTGAAACCTAGAGTTACATAAGTTTGATCTTGACCTTTCTATTCAAAGTTCTCCTGATGTGAGAAGTTTCCTTGTTAGAAAGGAGTCAGATTTTGTTTTCTTAATGTTATAAAGGCAGTGGCAAGCTAGCGTTACATACAATGGTCTTCCGTCCACGTGTGGTATGGACGAACATAACTTAGGACCGGTTTCTTATTGTGAAGACACTAATTTAAGCCCTTTCCCGTTGTCGTAATTAAGAAAGGCTAGTCATTACACGCTTTCCCCTTCCAAAAACGTCTCCTACCAGCTCCGTGGTCGACGTGGTTGTGCAACCGTGACATCTGCCCGGTCTCAGCCGGAAAACGTGAATCACGACGGATACTCGTAGTTCACTATCTGTAATTTAAACAGTTTTACATGTTTTCAACAGTAGTATAAAAACCAGAGGGCACGCGAAGAGCCGTCGTTCCTTTGATAAGTGTATAGAGAAAGGTCTTCGTTTTAATTCTTATTAAGTACCTAAAAACAAGCTTTGGTACACGTTGCAAATATACGAGTATCATAGCTTTTTATTAATATATTAACTCGTACAGAATTGGCCCAACATTATAAATAAGCTAAGACAAACACATGGTGGTTGTTTAAAACATTTCCGGCTCGATTAACTGTTATTAACAAGGCGCAACTGAATCTATATTTCATTTAGCATCTGATAATTTCACACGTAAAGATGCGGATTGAGTTATTTCGTATTGAATAATATTTAATGGAGGGGCGTCGGTTTAGGCGTTGACACGGTGCACATCACTGTAAGGTAAAAGTCCCGGGTTCGAATCCAGCGGCCCTGCATTCGAACCCGACATACTTACAATTTTTTTTTAAAATTTATTTAGTTATTTCACCCCGAGGGTTGATAATAACCTCTGCTGTTGCGAACCCTCGTAAAAAAATTTAATCTGTACCCCTCCCTCCTTCCATTAAAATTACCTGGTTATCCTGGGGAAAAAATACCAATGGAATGAAAATGGCAAAAACAACCTAATTTAGACTTTCTACTTCAAATTTACAATCTGGCAGATCAAAATTTACATTTGAACATTTGTTTAAATACATTAATTGTCGGATTAGTTAACAAGTAAGTAGTTGATGGACTTGGAGTGGTCCGGCTTTGGCTGTTTTCTGTCATCATAGCGTAATCCACACCAGCGTAATATACACTCAAAGTCAAAGAAACCGGATACTCATAATTTGTTGTTTATTTCAAACTATATGTATTTTTATTGTTCGTCGATGTTTTGCTCCATTATTACCTCCTTTGGCCTCGCAAAGTGCCTTAGGTCTCCTAGTCATCGAATAAATAAGCGATGGGATTTCGTCTTGTAAAACAGAATTCCATTCTTCAACAAGAAAGGTTTGAAGCTGTTCTACGCTTGTTGGAAGTAATGGATATCTAACCCGTCTCTTTATCATGTCCCGTAAGTGCTATAGGATTTGTGTCAAGAGAACGTGCTGGCCAATTCGTTGTGGTAATGCCTACATCCTCCAAGTAATGATGACTACTCGAGCTACATGAGATCGAGAATTATCATGCATTAACGCGAAGTTGTACCCAATAAATAGAGCGAATGGGACTACAGCTTTCAGAAGAACTTACTCAATGTACCTTAGTGCAGTCAAAGATCCATTCTGTATGATAATCAGTTTGGTACGGGCATGATTCCACCCCATACCATAACTTTGAAAATGCAGTGACTCACGCTTGGGACATGGAGCAAAGCGTTCTCCACATCTTCACTAACGTTCCCGACATCTGATTGCCACATACCAAACCGGCGCACATGTAATGCAGAACGTCTAGATACTAGGATCCCCTCACGAAGCTTTCGTGAATGTTTAGAGCTCGCTCTTACATTACAGACCGTTTAGAGTTGACTACTTATGAAGGAAGCCGTTAAATGATGGTTTTGTAGTGAGGTAAGAACAATAAAACGATCGACTCGTCATCGCGGTCGACCACTACCTTCCCTACTTCCAGTACTTGGGCTATGTAACGATAAGAACTTCACGACTTTAAACCATGCTTTAAAAAAAAACTAATAATTAATTTTTTATTCCAATTTATTGTTTCATCAAAGAAAACAATTTAAAAATCTAATTAAAAACTCACTCGACAAATCGGTTCTGGAAAAGATGAAATTTAACTGGTTTTCTTTATTTTTAATATAAAGAGTGTAAAAGAATTAGTAACACGACAACGGTAAGCAACAAGTTATTAATGTTGTGTTTATGTTTTAAGTCAACTATTAATCTTTATACCTAGTTATTATAGAAAATAACAAACTAAATACAACTGTTAGGTGTTTGTCTTTGTAGGTATAATAAATAAATAAACTAATAATAGCCAGTAATAAAATTGCTAAAAATATATTCAGAATATTAAATTTGATTTTGGTTGGTGGGTGGACGAATCCACTTAGCACACCCACTCCTTTAAAAGTTTACGTGTAGGTGTAATTTATTCTCCGGCGTGTCTTTTTATTTGGTTTTAATGGATTTTTTTTATTATTTCCTTATTCCTCAAACCCGACGTCTGCATAACACAAACATAAAGATCGCCGGATCGACGGAGGAGGTTTTACTGGTTAATAATTAATCCCCCTAAAGGGTCTGATTAGTTAGTTAAAATTAGGGTTTCCGAACTCCTTTGATTAATTATATATAAGTCCGATTTGCTGATTTCGAGTAATTGTCCAATTTGTTGAAGCAGTTCGAAACTTTTCCTGGTGGTTTTCTTTATTTTCCTGTTCAATCTGTTTCGTCAGTTGTTTTCTCTCCACAGCGGGAGTATCGATTAGATTTTTTTTAGTTTGGAGCAATAACTAACAATTTATTATTTCTGTTTAGGTAAAAGGAGTACCCGGTTACTGAAGGATTACAGCAAACTAGGTGAGCTTTTACAATCCTGACCACTTCCTCTATGATGTTGCGAATTAATTAAGAACATCATTATTCAGTGATTTCACCTCGGGATTTTAATACTGGCTTAATGACCGGTTAGGAGGCTGAAATGGGTAAAGGGATAAAAGAGGATCTTTCCCACCTACGCTTAAAAGAGCACTGATCCGGCATTCCGTGGTTTTTGCACTGTTGCCCAAGGGGGTCAAACAAAAGTGAGTCAGATGCGTTGAGTCACGTGTACTTTCTCGTTTGAAACTGAAGGAGTAACTAGACCGGCGGCGTTTCACCATGGAAGGAGGGTCGTGCAATCTCATCACCGGCAACCGTCAATTACCCTCTCCCCCGTACGTCGATTCCCCACTTTCACCCTTTTCGCACCGGGGGATCAACGGGTTTACGGTTACGGTCTCGAAATCGAGTTACGCCCCCACCCTGGGGCCCGGAATCTGAAACAGGCGAGACCAAGCCGGCCCATCTAGATGAGAGGACGGGCTTCCAATCCTGCACTGCGCACCCGTGTCCAATTGGCACATTTCCCACTCAGGTTTCTACCATTACATTAATTTGAATGTTGTCAAGCATAAACGACTCCGGCTTAATGGTATTAGATCCTGATTCGCCTGTTCACATTAACACAAAATCATGAAACAGGTTTGACCTGAAATTCTGCGTACGTGCAACCGCCTGGTTGGTAAAATTGACCTTCTTTGTACATACGTAAAGCATCTAGCACCTACAGCACCTAATGCAATGCACTAACTTAATTAGTTGTTTCCTTTCCATTCTGAGTCCAACTTGTCCCGTTGTTGTGGCCTGCTTTTTACCATCATCACTGGGATAAAACAGGTCTGACCTAAAATGCGCAACGAAAATATCGACTTAGATGGTAAAAATGGCCGTCTACGTATATTTACACTGTTAGCGACTAGCGACGTCGTGCATATGAACTATCTCAATGCCATCAGTCAAGCCGCTTCTGGGCGTCAGTTCAGCGCAGGTCATAAGGTCAGAAAACCGACTAGCAATGTGAACAATGAACATGAGTTGGACCTGAGTTCCATGCCCCCTCTATTTTAAACTGTAATAAACAGATTTAAATCTTTACTTGTTGTTTACTTATTCCAATATCTAACAATATACATTGCCTTAGCATTTAATACATTAGGCATCTAGTACAGATCAATTTCGGCTTTTCGCCATCATCAGCTTTGGGGTTTGTACGTCTGTCAGATATGTGTCTAGATATCAGTGGTTTCTTCTGAATTGTTTTAACTATTGTAGTAGAAATAACCTCCATTGCTAGAATCTATTGTCACGACTGGCTGAACCTGAGGTGATAGCAACTTCACCGATCCTCTTCCCCCTGGTATTTCCTTGTTCGGGTGCGGCTTGTACAAATACTTGTTAATCACCTACATTGTATTTTATCACTCGTTCTAGTATGTGACCAATTTCTCCCCGAAAAATGAAGACGTTTTGTCTATTGACTGTCCATCTCCCCGAAAATAACGGAAAGTCAAATTTTGAAACTGGTACAGCTACTGATGTTAGTCAAATTATTGAAAACTTGATTTGATACATTTTTTCCTGAATAAGGCAAGGATTTTCTTGTGGTAAAAAATCTACTTGTAAAATATATAAATTTTTTTAAGCAGACAACTTTAAATTTACACATACAAATAACGATTTTTCAGGAAAAAATTTTTTTTGTAAAATAATTTGCCTCACAGATCCATCCATGTGTTTAGCATCTTTAACACGTCTGTTATAATCAGAATTTCACGTGCCGTCGTCGCCCACCCGCTAAAAAGACTATTGTTTAAGATCCGTTGTCCAAAACTAGTCCATGCTTTAAAATGAGGCAGTTCGCTTATAAATTGTGGCCGTGGTGCCAAGCGTAATAACTTTAAATTAAACGAAATTAAGTGTAGGTTAGAAGATTTTATTTTTGAAAAAGGGTTGTGAATGAGCTTGAAATCTTTTGCTACAGTTTTAACAATCATCCTATTGTAATGCTATCTCAGACCTTTGTGCTATTTTTAAAAATAGACTCAAATTTAGGGACCATATTGAATTTATTCTTTTAAAAAAACATTTAGGAACTTGGGGAGGCGTTTTTAGAAGCCTATTTGCTATTAAAAAAATCCTTTACCAAACACTGGTTTGTAGTCATTTGGAGTATTCAAGTATAATTTGATCACCTTGACCTGATTGAATGGGTTACAAAGGAGGGCATCAAAATATTTATTATTCAAAACGCATAAACGTGATAGTAATGAGCTCCCTTATACTGAAAGAATGCCTGATGGGTTGGACTTGGAAAAATTTTGGCTTCGACTTTGCTTTTTGTTGACTGGAAAATTATTAACAACGAAATTCCCGCTCATAGAACTCCTATGTACGTCTTAGGTTCTCCCGTATGGTAGGGGACATCAAGTAATATCCAAGGTGTACCCGTTCTTTAGTCTATGTCAGCTTTGCTTTATTTTTACATTATTTCATCTTGTTTACCGTAGTATTAAATTTAATTGTAACTTGCGTCCGTTTTATACCATGTAGTTCTTACTCAGAGTTGTAAAAATATCACCTTTGTATTCAGTTTAATGTTGGCTGTTCAGTTTTTAGACGTCTGATCTGTTCGAACTGAATTTGAATGAAAAACCGATAAGATTGATTTTTATAAACCCAATTTTGCATCTGTAGATGTAGATGATTTGTAAGGGTGTATTTTATTATTCCGCCCTTTAAGAGCTAGTGTATCCCCAGTTCTGTGTTTATAGCACATCGGTGAGTCCAAGTTCATCAAGGAGTTTGATTAGTAGGCCTGGTTTCAGTAGTTGAATTTCTTCTACGGTTACATCGTGCGTCCTAAAGCACTTCTAAGTGTAGCGCCACATTTTGTTAATAGGTTAGTTGGTGTTTCCTCTACTGCTTTGCAGAATCTACACTCGCCATATTTGGGTTATGCCAATCTTTTTCAAATGTCCATTTAGTTTGCAGTCTCCTGTTAAGAATCCTGTTAGGATTCATAGTTTTTTCCTGCTTCCCGTAATACATTCTGTTACTTCTTTCCTTCCAAAATATGTTAGGAGGTCCTTGGATTGTTTATGTCTAATGAGTGAGTTCCATTGTTCCCTCATTTTCTTTTTATCCTTCGGTCTGGGGAACTCATTGATAGTGTGGTTAGGTCCTTCAGCGGTAAGCAGCCCCTTTTCTTGCAAGGGTGCCCGCTTTCTCGTTGTCTTATACTCCCATATGCCCTGGCTGACTTTGTTCCGCATTCCGAATATGTTTAGTTTGGTTTTGCATTTCAATACCATCTTTGAACTAACGATTTGAATTTAGGGCTTTGATGGCTGCTTGGTCATCTGACATAATAGCTATGTTCTTATTTTTGTACTCTTATTCAATTGAATTGAGTTCATTTCTCGATTGTTTGAACCTCAGCTTGGAAGATACTATATACTACACTATTTTCCCATCGGTTCCTAGTATTTCGTTTCAGGACCGAATACTCCTGCTTGTTTACCAGTAGATGGTGCCATTTTTAAAAGAGGTGTTTTTCTCTTTTTCCCATTCTTTTGGTACCTAGGTTTGTTTGGAAGTTTTGATTAAATTCAAACATCCTGTTCATATCGACTCTTGGATCCATGAATATTGGTCTTTCATTATGTTGTTGCTATCTCTCCATTTTAGTTTTATTCCTGTTGGAGGTTTCTCTTTAATAATACTAATATTATATATAATAGTTTTTTGTGCTGTCCCAATATCTTCTCCATACCGGCAGTGGGGCAGGTTCTCATTGCTCCCAGAAGCATGCGTCTCTGTATTTGTGTGAATCCTCTTCGTTTTGTTGTTTGTCCTACTTTATCGCCTGAGACTATAGCTCCTATGTAAGAATAGGTGTACGTCCAAAGCAGGGTTTCCGGTCTACATCCCCAGTTTTTTCTCACAATATTTTTGCACACTATCAAAGCTCGTGTCGCCTTCATATGGTGGAGCTGATATGTTCCTTAAATGCCAATGTTTTTTCTAGTGTGACGCCTACATATTTGGCCTCTTTTTTTTTACAACAAATGATGGATAATTGTTGTTTTGATTGATTAATTGATAATTTTGCACATACCTGCCTGCACACATATACTGAATGAGCTTATGAATCACTTACTTTTGGCAGGGTCCAGGGTCAAACCTTAAACTTATCCGTTCCGCCAAAGAGATTTAAGCTCGAGAGGTTGTCGACAACTTGGTCACTTCAGGCCCCAACTCATATAGTTTTTAAACCTTGGCATGTTCATTCATTCTTAAAAACATTATTTCCTATTTACCATTCACTCAAGTTAGGTTGTGGAGAATTCCACCTTCGGCCCTCTAGCGCTAGACATTCAATAATAATTAATTCAATCACAATAAGCACAGAACGCCATATCTATCAGAGTACTACATGAGATAAAACAGCCCCGTTTCCACCAAAAATTTGAAAAAGGGACTAAAATACACGCTGCAGTAAGGCACAATTTTCATATCGTTTGGCACTCCTACACAGTCTGTATATGGAGCGAAGGGTTTTTACCCTTCAATTAAATTGGGACACATGTAACAAATTTTCTTTATTTGTTGGACACATACATGGGCTTTGACCCAAATTTAGGTGCTGTCATCCTCTCGTGTCCTAGTTTTAATCGGGTGAGGATGATCTCATTTCTTCCAATTACAACAGATCCACCTAGTCACATTTTCTCATTCTTCATACATTTTTCCTATTTACAGAACATTTATATTATCATTTACTCAGGTAGGGTGGTGGAGTATTCTATGTTCCTCCGATTTAATTAATATAATTTGATGGTCGATGGGGTACTCAATATTTCATACTACATATTCGCGCAAATAAATACATTTAATCTCAACAAACACAAAATTTTATATCTATCAGAACTATATAAAATGAAAAATCTTGTTTCCACCTAAAATCAGAAATTAGGACCCAAATACACGCTGCTGTGAAGCATAATATATCGTGAAACTTTTCTAGAATCTCTATATGGAGCCAAAAACATCATTCAATTCAATGTGGTACATCGAACATTTCTTGTTTTGCCGGAAAAATACGCAGGTTTTGGCCCAAAAGGAACAATGTGTTTTCATCGGTATAGGCCCTCCGAGGGCCACCTATCGGCTTCATTTATTTTTAAATCATGTTTTTATTGCATTTTTAGCGTCAGAATGCGGGATCTCGATGACCAGATATGCAGGTTAGTACGACCTGGCTTTAGCCTTTTCGTTCGACTTAGCGAAAAATTGTTTTTAGTTTTTTATTGTTGTGAAATATTTTTTTGGTGTAACAGTTCATAAAACACATCATTCTTCTTTAGCAACGGAAAATATTTTCATTTATTTTTCATTTTTAACGAGAATACATATTTTCCATCGGAAAAAATTTATTTGGAATAGGTTTACATGTCGTCCTTCCAGGAATTTCAACCTGTTTTGTATGACGAAAAGAAAAAAATAACAATGTAATTTATTCTTTGTTAATATGTGAGCCGAACATGCCTTCATATTGTTCCATACGAGTTTTCACAGAAACGGACTTTGAACTGGCTAATTAGTAGCCGGTAAAAATGAATTAATTTAGCATAAAATTAGAAGATAACTGTCGTACCTCTTTTACATGATGGGGTTATGTTAAGGGTCTGTTGTTTCAAAAGGAATTAATTCAAAATTAGAATATTTTTCTAGAATTGTTGTTTATCACGCATACCTTGTTTTTAAAGAAGAGCAGTGGAGAAAAAATTATTTACACATGTTTTTACTTTAACTAACGGATCGTAGTTTTTATCGTTAAAAACCTGGCTTTATTTCAAATCAGTACTTAATACAATTGAAGGTTTTAAGCTTGTTTTTAACCACGGGCTCATGTCCAGGGACCCTCCCAGATGATGTCCGTGCGGACATCGCGAGGTGACCCACATCAAGAGTTCACTCACCGACCTTCAGCCGGCATTACCATAATTTCTGGAAGTGGGATGCAGCATGAATAAAAAATGAGCTACGGGCTTTTAAGGGGGGGGGGGGGCTTAAATTGTACCCTTCTAACCCGCCGGAGGAAGAAAACTTCCATCCAGGAGACGCCTCCGAGATCTCATTAACGGTCCTTAATAAACCGAATTGCTTTCATCGAATTAATTTAATCGAAATTAAGCACGCGTGAAAACAGAAAAAAATTAGTCCGATGATCCCGTTCTTCCATTTTCGACTTGGGATTATTGACATAAACAGCCGGTTTTACTGGTTTTGCCAGGATGATTTTTCTTAATATTCAATGGCTCTCCCATCGACCAGCATGTTTTCATTCCAAGCCGCTGAACACTTTTAAATCCGACTTTTTATTCATATTATCCAAATGGAGCTTCATTATCTTTCTAATACCACGAATGGTTTAATATTATTTAGTCTTTAATGAAACACCTTGAAGCCAGCTTGTTATACAGCTCAGAATTAATTTACGTTCGAAATCGGTTTATAAGCATAATAAGATTTCTCCTTGAGGTCTGCCCCTTGCAGTTTGCTGGTTTCCGATCATCCTGGAATGCATTCCCGCGGTTTTGTACCGTGGGTCATGCAATCAGATTTTATTTAACTAGCGTTGACATTAAAATACCTACCACTGAAGATGGTGAAAGGCTAGAATCGCGCCTGACTGTCAAAAACCGACAGAGCACATTCACAAACAGCCAAGCAACAAGCAGCTTGTTCATTAATTTTCCGAGCTGAAATAAAGTAGCGTCTGTTTCATAATAGATATTTTAGGTCACAGTGAAAGAAAGGAAACTAAACCCTTGGGGAAAAATATACCACGTGGTTTGTATATTTTGCACATTTTCAGAATTAAAATATCGACCAGTATTTCACTCATGAACACTCTGGATCAATACATGGTCGTGGAAAAGAAAGCAAAGTTGTTTTTACCAAGCTTTCGAACTATTTTAAGGTAATCAGCAGGGCAAAACTATCCTAAATATGTCTACAGATTGACATATTTATGTTTTTTACTGGCAATCTCAAATTTACTGGCAATTCACTAGTTTTCGTGGTCCTCTTGACCAATTAATATCTTTCAATTAATTAAGGTTTTTAGTTGAGATAAAAAAGTCAGTGTCGCGAGCGGGATTCGAACCCACGACCTTCGGCTAGATACGGCGCTATTCTACCATTTGAGCTAACGTGACTTCGATTCACTCGGACACTATCCTCCCATCTCAACTGTTGAGACTGTGTCGGTCTTCAAGGAAATTAGAGATCGCATATGAAAAACAATGTGTCAATCTGTAGACATATTTAAGATTGTTTTGTTGATAACCTTAAAGTAGTCTCAAACTTGTCAGTGACAATTTAGTGCATTATTCTTCAAGACAATATGTTGAACCAGAGTGTTCGCATGTTCTATATCATATTTCTTGGTGTTGCGAATATAAAAACTCAATACTGATTATGACGAAAGGCCGACATAACGACTGAATCCAAAGCAACGAGGATAGGTAGAAAAGTATGATAGACACAACAAGGAAAACAATATTAAACATGCATCGCGTAAATAAAATTTTCTTCTTAAGATTGGGTTATGAATTTGTAATGTAGTCGTTCTTATCGTCTCGGCAATTTATCATCCTCTGTGGTGAGGTTTTATTTTTTTTCATGAACCATTCACAAACCAGAATACCAAAGTACATCATATAGACTGGAAAGTTGTTTATTGTTGTTTACAATGCCTTTGTTTAAGCCTCAAATATTGAAAGAATGAAAGGAAATCGATAGAATTTAAGATTTAATTAAAACTGGGGGGCAAAACGCATTTCTATTATCCAATATTTCACCCGTCATTTTTCCATTTTCTTTAAATGATAGATTCTGGAAAACCCGTCTCTTTCTCTGTTGGCTCCCTCTGGGTTTGTTTGACTGATCATTCGGTAAATTTTAACAGTGTTTCTAAAAAGATTTAACAAAAATGTTGATCCGCTAGTCAATATTTTCATTTCCTTTTATATAAGTGTGCAATGCAATTTCTATACAGTTTCTCCCTTCGCTGTCAAATTTAAAGCCGTTGAATATTAATGTTACTTATTTATGGAAACTGCCATTAAAAACCATTTTGTGCCGGTGGGCAGAAGAGGCTTTATGAGCTTTGGTTTCGTGTTTCTCAAGGGGAAATGAGAGAGAACAGCGAGACGCCCCAGCTAGATAAAAGAGTTATTTTTCATCCTCGAGTGTCAAATTTTATGGCTGTGACCATCCGACAACAAGCCATTAAAACGAGTTTGTTTTCAGCTAGCTGCACGACGTCGAGCCGTGTAAATTCCCTCGGACCGCCCGGCGTAAAAGTTCCTTCTCGAGATCGGCCTGTAATTTATCTCAGTTCTCCGTCGTTTACAGAAAAAGAAGGGAAAAAAGTCGAAACGAGTCAAAGAACCAGTCGTCCCCGCGGTCGGTTATGCCCGTAGAGGCGGAGCAGAACTAGTTTAACAGCTTTTTTTGAAAGAAGGCTCTGTCGGGCAAGCGCATTCCACGGAAAACCGGTCTTCGTCTTGCATCCGTCTGTAATTTACGCGTTGAAGAAACGTGCCGGCGAAATGTCGGCGCCGGGAGCCGTCGAATGGACGAAAAAGCGCATCTCCCGGGTGAAAGTTGTCGATGGAGGGCCCTACGAGCTGACGTTTCCTTTCGAATCGATTTTCTTTGGGCAAATTGAGGTTCAACCAATCTCAGTGTGGTTTGCAGATAAATCGAACTTGCTTGTAGTTTAGTACGGATACTATTATCCTCTCAGATTGAAAATAAGCAACATCTGGTCATCATGTTCTTGACGTCCTCTAGCCTGAATTTTTTATTTAATTTTTAAATCAAGTCTTTATTACATCTTCACTTATGTATTTGTAAAATTTGTACTTTTACAATATGTACATAGCATTACATAATTACAAGATAACATTGTCCGAAGCAGTAGTCAACTACAGAAAGGAGGTCTCTTGGCCATCTCCAGGTTCCAGGATTGCGTTCTATTGGACAAGGCTTGTACAAACAATTTCGATGAAAGGAGAGTTCGTAATGAAATAGACAATTTTGAGTAATTAATTTTTGGATAAACCAGTATATTAAGATTGAGGGTTCAGAGTTTTAAGCGGCAATGCACTGCGTCCATCAAACAGGACAATTGGGCTCCTATTGTTCAGGGTAGTATTCGTAATATAATAGTTAATTAACTACTAATCTAACGACTTGGATTGGAAAGTTTAGGCATATTGAAAATAGGCTGACTCCCTTCAATTTTATACCATAAGTCTCAATGTTTTGATATAGACAATTTTGTTCATAAGTTTGTTGCTCCGATTTAGGACTTATCGTTTCATTCCTTTTGCTGGTTCCTGGACAACCATGATTCTAAGTTCAAGGTAGTTTACACATTGAGATTTAGGAATGTGAACATAGTTGAAAACTGTGAGAGATTTGCTTGGAGTCAATTTTGTGTTCACCCTGATATACATGGGATATGTCTTTGCATATCACTTATCAAATTTTAGAATTTGAGTCAGGAATTGCAGTGTCATCAATGAAAGGTGCAACGTGAATAGTTAATTTTAGTTGGAACGTGTGCGGTGAAAGGATATATGATTGTTCCCAACCCTGCAGTACCCCCGAGACAAGAGGACTGTAGACGGAGTTGATCTGACCTTTGTAGGATGGTCCCTTTGTGAATTACTCAGACAACTACTCGATGGATAAGATGCCTGCATGGGCTTTGTACCAAAAGTAGACATGCTCCGCTGTTTCTTCTTCTTCCTCTCAATACTTTCATAGCGTTTTTCTCTGTAGTGCCCAGTCAACTGTTCTACTATTGTTCTAGTCCTTACACGTCCTCGTCTAAAAAGTTCTGCCGTTAGTTTCTGCAATGGTTCTTCGATCAACTTTTTCACAAGCCACTGTCCTGGTAACAATCGCAGTGAACCGCTGATTTATTCTTACTTCATTTTCCGATGGATCTACGTTTATGACAATTTCGTATGCAGCAAGAGGTTTCTTCAACTTCAGGACCGATAGGTGTTCTGATGGACCTTTCCTTCGCTAATTTAACGCTCTCCTCGTTGCCCCTTTGCCTTGTATGTCCTTGTACCGAAATGACAATCAGACAGAAAATCAAGAAACAACAAGAATTGTGATTAAAACATACTTAAAATTCACTGGACCCGTTTTACAAATATCGATACAAATAAGAAGCGTTTATTTTGTGATGGGAATATTTAAATTAGTTTCATTTAAGAATTTAAAGAAATTTAAATAGTATTTCATATACAAATTATATATTCAACATGCTATACTTACATCCAAGTAATATAAATAAGTTATGGCAGCCAGAGATGTTCTAGTTCTTTTCAAACTGGGCGATTGTACATTCATTCTACACTTGATTATTGACTTACCAACGTTAATTGCATTAATAATACTATATCGTGTGTATTTTTATCGGCCCCTATGTAATTTATGGTTTCGGAACATCAAACCGGCCCAATGGGCTATTAGAAATCACAGTCTCATCCGTACAAATTGATGCTGTTTTTTTCTTACAAAACTGAACGGTAATTGGCCCGTAGCGGGAAAACGGCCTAGGCTAGTTTTTTTTCTTCTTCCATGGCCATTATAGGGATCAGAAGCGGAGATTGGAGTGTAAAACCAGATTCAGGTTAATTTAAATGCCCTGCCTTTCAAGAGGCATTCCCATAAAACGTACCTGCCACCGCTAGTCGGTGAAATGAATATGAATCGAGGAGACAGAAGAAAGAACATCGTATTTCTTTTAAATGTGCTAGAAGAATTTGAATTTATGAAAACCATTGATTTAAATTGAAGAATTACATAGTGAAATTTAAAATATATGCCATTGGGTGCTTATGGTGCAGGTTAAGATTGCGATGTTAAGGTTATAAGGGGGTGCGAATTGCGAAATCAAACTTCAAACATCCTATGACCATTAAAGCATTGATGTTTCCAAACATGTTTGATAAAAGATATAGACTCAATGTTCGGAAGAATAGCCGAAGTTCGTTTGTTCGAATCCCGCTCGAGACACTTTTCATCTCAACCAGAAACCTTAGTTGGAAATAATAATTGATTGGAATAATTAATACGATTATGACCACTAAACAAATGTGGATTAATTTAATTTTAAAGAAGTTATTATTTCACTAATAGCTCCCCGTGGCCACTTCATAAGTCGTTGAGAAGCGAATCCTGATTACACGACATTTAAAAACATGGCAACAAGAGGGGAAATTCGAACGTTTGTAGGTTGATATGGGAGGTTGGTGTTCGAGGGGATCGAAGTCACGATAGCTCAAGTGGTTAGAGCAGCGGCGTAAGTAGTCGAAGGTCGTGGGTTCGAATCCCGCTCGTGACACTAATTGTTCATCTCGACCAAAAACCTTAGATGGAAAGAATAATTGATTGGAATAATTAATATGGTCAACTATGACCATTCAACAAATATGGGTTCAGAAGTATCTTTAAGTAGTTCGTCTTTTTTCTTAGTGGACTTTTTGTTTACTTCAGCAAAAACAAAGCCTACCAAAGGTCAACATGCGGAACATTTAGATGATCGAGTTCTGCCCGAAAACATTGCATACCAACTGCTTTCTACGTATTTAAAATACGTCTAAGCATTATTATAAAAAAATCTGAAATCATGTTGAATTATCACGCAAATAGCTCATCAATTCAGCACTAGACAAATAAAGGGCTAATTGGATAGGAAAACGTTTTGTTCAGGCACACTGTACGGCATTACTTTTGACATAGATTTGTTGAACGTCGAATGTAGACGTCCCAATGAACGGCATACTAACTTGACAGGATTCCGATTAATAGTAGTCATTGAGAATTCACTAATCAAAACACCAACATGTCTAAACCAAAATTGGAGGATATTTGACGAGTGGTAGCTGTAAATGTTAGCTTACACTCTAAAGATATTGATCGTCGATTACTGAAAGACGGGATGACCTTGCCTTATTATGAACCTAACCCAAACGTTCAGCAACGTCTTCATTTACAATTCCGGAAATTTGTCCAGCCCCCGATAATTATTTATTCTTAAAAAAGGTCAATTAATATATTGCACTATATGATCATATCTGGTCATGATTGACGAACAATTATCCAGTGTTATGACCTTGTTAACAGAGTCAATTTCTGTCATTTATATATAGCCAGACGTCACTTTCTCACGAAAGAGCTTTATGTCCCCGTTCCTATCGTTTTCTTTTTTTAAAGTAGACCCTAATGATGTTGATGTAGAACGCGTTGACGCTGACACTTCACACCGTCTGTAAAAGAATTTGAAATCATTGTATCACCTCAGGGACAAACATCTACAAATACTCATGACGTGTTCGTTTCCGTGGAAAGGAAGGAGCAGCTTTTAAGATACAATCGTTGGTTCGAGGAAGTACGGAGATGGCGTGATCCGATATCCAGGCTCCGCTGCCCACACCTGTTCCCAACTCTTTATTAACTGCCCTGTTGTCGTATAAATTACCTTTCTGTCGACTACGTCTACGGGACGTATCCCTGTTGATCCGGGTCCTTTGTTTTACCTCTAAAGCAAAGTTAATATATTTCGAAGGTATCTGAATAGTCAATATCAAAGAAAACTGCAAGGTGTTGCTAAAAAAGGAATTTCAATGACCCACCATTTCCGCTTCGAGAATAGTTTATCATTCGACCTAAATCAGCCAATTGTTAAACAATAATTGTGTGCAAATTCTTCCTTACCTCTAATATTTAGTACGTCAAGAACAAAAGCCATTAATGATAAGAAAAAAAAGGTAGTTTTCTTGTTGACTATTTCTACTTGAAGATGGCTTCCTAAATTTAATGTACATGACTAAGGTCAATGCTAGGAAAATATTTTTTTAAATAAGATTTGTTGTTAATTTGATTTCTTCCAGTAAAATATTTTTTAAAATTTATATAGGGGCAATTCTTCCCATGTATGCACTTGTGTGCACTATGTGCAGAACCACGCCGGACTTCTCGGTTCTTACTTGTCTTTGGCGCAAAAATAAGTGTCCCTGAATCAACCGCCAATGGCCAATCGACTTAAAGTGATCCTTCTTCTGCGGTTTAGATTCTTTGGGGGCCATCGTGCTGTTGAAGCGCAAGAATTTCTAGGACGACCCAGTCCACTGACACCTTTTCTTTGCCACATTCTTTATTGCTAGTTTGGCGTCAGCGCGTCGGATCCAAGTAGCAGATCAATTATTTAACAGTTTTACTGTCTGTTTTTAGTTAAAAGATGGTGTGCGCGTTCTTCCCTAATAAGTATGAAAGATTTTTTGGTAAAGTGTTATCGGTGACGTTATCGTCCTCACCGTGAAATAGTGCACGCTGCACTCGTCATCCTTCATCTCTGAATGGGATAGAATAAGGATCTGAATAACAAAAGAGGTAGACGTCGTCTAAGAGGATTGGATAAACGGAGCCCCAGGCCCGGGCCGAAGGAGCGATAAAAAAGGGGAAGGCCCCGAGGGGAAGAAAGAGGGTGGAGATAAGGAATCATGGAAGGGTTTAATACCGTCAGAGCGTGAAATAATTTAAAGTGTGCCTTGTGGGACTTGTTGCCAGGGGAAGGGAAAGAGGGATCGATGTTGCCCTGGATACCCGAACACTGATGTATCGAACCCCCTTCCCCGTAGGGATGACCCGGAAAGGGCGGACGGGGGTTGTTTACTTTTCCCTCGCCAGCGAAGACCATGTGGAACCCAATTATATATTTGTTACGGCGTTATTAAGCTTCTGGATTTTTATACCCCTTTACGAACGGATGGAGCGTTTTTAATGAGGCCGTTTCAAGCTCCCGTTTCACCAATTATTATTATTTTTTAGACTTTAGGTCTTTAGACGGTGATAACCTTTTGTCTGTAGAGGAAGTACAGTGGGAAACGCGCGCAATGCCTAATTAACAAAAGGTGCCACTGCGACAAAAATTTGCAACGATATAAAATCTTGTCTCTTCTATTAGAAACTCTTTAGATATTAAGTAAAACCTGATGGTCATGTAGATGATAGAAATACTAAAAAGCTAGGGTTTATCATTCCCCAAGCCTCTAAAGTCTAAAGTGTTTATTATATTTTTACTTGTTCCTAAGTTCGGGTTTAATTCACTCGAATCTTGTTTTAAATGTAGAACGTCATTGTCTGTTTTTACTGCAATTTTCCTTGCACATCTTGGTACCCTAGGTCATGTCTCCATTGAGAGGTTGATTCGCATTCGAAGATAATATAGACGGCAGTTTGTTCCTCCTCATAACATAACCTACAACTGGGCTCATCGTGTGAGGGGTTTTCTCAGATGCCAGTGCCCAGTATAATGCACTATCATCATTCTAAATCTTAGCCTGTCTCACTCGAGCAATGTGTTTGCCAGTTTTCTTTTAAGCATGAGTGGCTGTCACCTCTAGAGTTCGTTCATTTCTTCTTTCGCTTTGACCCATTCTACAACAGAGGATCCTATGTTTGATCTTGTTATCCCGATTATAGGTTTTAGGTCTATAAATCATTATGGATTTAAACATGGGTTATTTCACTTAAAAAATATTTTTTCTTTGAAAAATCTGTCCTAGTATCTCTCTGGTAAAACGCATCATAAAAACAGCAATATTCTGCGGGCCCTATAAAATCACGTCAGTTGTGTGAAGACGTGTCTTGTAAAAAATAGAACCGACAGCTCCAGATTAGTTCAGAAATGATCAGTAAGTTTCGAAATTCATTACCTTATTCATTGCCTCAGGAGATAAAGAGTCGGTCATAACAGGAGTATAAATATTTCGCGAGGAAAAGGGGGAAAAATGTCGGCCTCACCCCCCTCCAAACTTTACAGTCTTATCAGAAGTAAAGTTTCGTCAAACTTTCCTCCCCCACTTCTCGTCTCACAACTCCTGATCCAAAACTTTGTGATCACTTTCCCAACTTCGCCTCGCGTTGGCCAACTTTCAGAAACAGAGTAATAGATCAATACTAAAGTTGATTTATTCATTTATATCCGGGGAAGTATTTTTGCTCCGCGTTTAATATAAATATAAAAAAAACTTTCAGGGCCGGCAGTTGTTCCCACGGGAGTTGGATTAAACGTATTTATGCCCTTGTTTGTACTGTAGCCTTAATGGAGAAAGTTTTAAATTTTACCGTTAAAATGATTTCATTACTCTTCGCGGTTATGGATCCGTAAGGTCCCGCTGTTTCATCGTGGTCAAACTCTTATTGGCCGTTCGGCTACGTGGATTGTTGCATTATCACGTAACAGATCCAGGAATGAAAATTCCAAAATCGGAAATACGTTAACACATAAATTACCCGGATGATTATCCTGGTCGGATGGGTTCGTGCTTTGCGGTTTCGCCTTATCTTCTGGCCTGGCCATCACCGGAGCTTTTTCAAGGAGAAAAACCCAAACCCCCATTATCTACATACGTGAGATCACATTAAAACTATATTGTCTATTGTTTACACTAAAAAGAATCTGGCTAATTAATATTTCATGGAGATACCGTTTTAATTGGTATAAATTTATCCCTTTCCTCGTTAACAGCGACAGAAATAAAGGAAGTTTAATTGATAACATTTTGTCAACTGTTACGCCAATACCGAGACCAAAATTCCACTTGGGTCATCACATGGTAAACGATATTTTTTTGCAAGAATGCTCTCCTATTAGTGCATTGAGCCGGTGTAAAAATAGTGCTGGTTTTGAAAAAGCAGTCAAAACTACTTTTAATTTTTATAAAATAAAGAAAATTTATTCAAAAATATTTTCCATCACAATCTATACATCTTTGCCAACGAGTAATAAGCGCTTTTATTCCGCTAACATAAAAATCTTTATTTCGACTCATAGTAATGTCTTGGAAGGCGTGTTCGGCTTCACTGCGTTCTCTAAAAGTTTTATCCCTCAAGAAGTGATCAAAATGCCTAAAAAAGTGTAAATCTGTGGTCGATAGGTCGGGTGAAAATGGAGGGTGCGGCAAGGTTTCATATCGTAAGTCCTTAAGTTTCCGCAGGGCCACATGTCGACTAGCGGTATCATAATGAAGAAGAAGCGGCCTCTTACGGATTACGAAGGCGTTGTAGTTTCCCGTGCATTTTGTCAATTTCTTACCAATATTTCTCTGCTGTGATAGTAAACAACCCCCCAATACACCACCAAATAGTCACCATAACGTTTTTTGCGTGCAGATTTGGTTTTGGGATGTGTTTTGGGGTTTCATCTTTGTCCAGTCACTGACCTGTACGCCTCCTGTTATCTTACAGAATCCTTACTCATCGCACTTGATGATTCGATCGAGAAATGGATCATTTTGGTGGTGCAACATAAGAGACGTGCAAATTTCAAAGCGTCGAATTTTTGGGCTTCGGTTAGTTCGTGTGATACTCACTTGTCGGCCTTCTTTACTTTACCAATTTTCTCCAGAGGGCCAACAACGGTTGAGTGGTCAACACAAAACCCTTCTGCAATTTCCATGTTGTTTTACGTGATTTTTCTTCAATCAACGTTTTGAGTTAGTCATCGTCTACAACGAAAGACCTACCACGGACCCTACCTGTCTTTGCGACTGACCTCTCTGGAACCATCGCTGCATGTCCATTCCCTAATGCTTCCCTCCACCCAAACGGTATTGACGTCACGCGCGGTTTGGGCCGCACTTCGCCAAAGTTTAATCCTAGTTTGAACATATTTAATTTCAAAGGTCCCCACTCTTATAAAATTCAATATAAACTAAAATGTTTTGTATAAAAGATAACACTTAAAAGTATTTATTATAATCCATAAATTAGATTTGAGATTTAACATTGTTTACATGATAAGCACTTGCGAAAGTAAAACAAATTTTCCAAACCTGCATTAATTTTTCACCAACCCAATCCAGTTACTGAGCTATTTTATGATTTTATGTCGGTTATCTAACTCGGACGATCGTTGTTAGCTGTTATTGCATTCATGATAAACGTCTTATCATGAACACTCCTTACGAGTTGCTATCACACAAGTTGTCAATTGTTAATAAACAATATGAGATAAAACGTTTTCCTTTTGTACACGTTGAAATTCAACTGTTTTTGAGCCTAACTGTTCAACCAAATCAACAGCAAAGGCAGTCGATCTAAACGTAACAAATTTCCAACGATGTATTTCCAATAAGGGATTTTACTCCACCAATAAAAGAAGTTTTTGAATTAGTCTATAAGGGCCCTGCTTTTCTCTTTTTGTTTCTGTCAATAATGATCACTGGAATATTGTTATGGTCGTTGTATGTCCGCATATATCTTACACCCGTCTCCAAGTTGGATTCGAGTGAAAAGACAAGACAAAAATGAATTTATTTACTGTACATTGAATACATTATTCTGAGAAGAAGAAAAAATTAAATTAAAAAATACAAGAGAAATAATTGTACGAATTGTTCATATTTTTCCGGTGTGATTTCCTTGGCCCTGCTTTTCTCTTTTTGTTTCTGTCAACAATAATCACAGAAATATTGATATGGTCGTTGTGTGTCCGCATATATCTTACACTCGTCTCCAAATTGGAATCAAGTGAAAAGACAAGACAAAAATGAATTTATTTACTGTACATTGAATACATTATTCTGAGAAGAAGAAAAAATTAAATAAAAAAATACAAAAGAAATAACTGTACGAATTGTTAATATTTTTCCGGTGTGATTTCCTTGGCCCTGCTTTTCTCTTTTTGTTTCTGTCAATAGTGATCACTGGAATATTGTTATGGTCGTTGTATGTCCGCATATATCTTACACCCGTCTCCAAGTTGGATTCAAGTGAAAAGACAAGACAAAAATGAATTTATTTACTGTACATTCAATATATCATTCTGAGAAGAAAAAAATCAAAGAAAAACTACAAGAGGAATAATTTTACAAATTGTCAATATTTTTCCGGTGTGATTTCCTTTGCCCGATATTTCTCATTTTGTTTCTGTCATGATCTCAGGAATATTGTTATGGTCAGTGTATGCCGGACGTCATCTCTCACATTCTCCCCCCCCCCGGGAGTTAGATTCGAGTGACTATTTTAATGGAGGTATTTGGGGGCTGGATTGGCAATGCTTCGATTGATAGGACATAAATCTTATACTAGAAACTATGGGGTCTGCTGATTCTCGCTGTTATGTTGTAAGATGAGATTAATTGTTAACAATCTGCCCGTATGAATGACAAGAATATTTGTATTGTTTGACAAAAGAAGAGCACAAATAGCTTTGGTTTGAGGGCTGGATGGATCTAACCTAAAGAAAATAAACCGGTTATTCATTAACAATCCTCATGTTTTATTAGTAAATGTCGATTAAAATAAAAATTCAAATCGGCGATGCGAAAGATGATTGGAGTTGTAATAAATATTCTCCCGTTTACAATTTTAAGGAAATCAACGGGCCCCCGCATTATATACAGGGTATCGGGCGAAGGGGAACTCGCATCATGTGCATAAAAGATCCCCTCTCATCTTCTAATCTGAACATAAATCGTTTCAGCCAATTTACCATTTCTGAAGGGGAAGAGGACAAGCCCTATTACTTGTATTCAAATTGCATTGAGTTAAGGTGTTAGGAAAATGTACCATTCATCAATGAACAGGTTTGAATAATATTCAATGATTCAGATGTCATTCGAAATATTACAATATATAAATAATAAATGAAAGTCTTTGCTGTTTTTAAGTAGATATTCTGACCTTGATGCTTTCAAGCCTGTGTTTTATCCAATTGATAGATGGAATATATTCGTTTTGATTCTTTCCAATTCCTGGCTGGAAATGACGGTATCTGAGAACAAGGAAACCCTTTTCATGAATATTTTCCGAAGGGTAATATAACCGAAATGTGGTTTTAAATCAATTTTACCTTCTCTTTTCCGGGAGATCATTGAAGTCCTTCAAACAGTAGCAATAAAGGGTCGAATTTCATTAGCAGAAACACCAGTATAAAAAGATCCAGCTTTGATCCTCCCTTTAATTTATTTTTTATTATGCCTCTGATAGGTCTTTTGTCATTAGGACAATTAAATAGGCCCTCCCTAGTACCGCCGGCGGCCTTTTGGAACCGCAGGCGACGTTTCGGTTTGGAATCAACACACGATCCGGAAAAACAAAAAGGACTCGTTTTTACTTGGAAATAAGACATCAATGGAACCTGAAAAACACGTTTGGCCGGTTGTTTTTTAATAATCCTACATCTCTTATAGACAACAGAATAAAAACACATAAAAGCACATGGCGCACGTTGGATGGGCACGCAACCCTCTCCAATCATCCATATGAGCCTCAATAAACTTGATTCTAAAGCATAAATCTAGTAATTATCCTATAAACTATTGGGTTGTCCGGAAAATAATGCAGGATTTTAAGTTTTCATTAAAAAAAATCTATATAAAATATTCTGTTTACGTTTACAGGATTACTCATTTGTATGAATGTCANATTATTTTGATTAAAGAACATTGCTTTAAAGTAACTAGTTTCTTTTTTTTTGTTTAATACCAAAATCCTGCATTATTTTCCGGACAACCCAATATATACTAACTGTATAATCAAAAATACATTCTTTGATAAAATCTATATCGAACCATATCTTTCAATTTAAAATGTACAAAGTAAAAGTGAACAACGTGAAGAAAGACCGAAAGATCTTCTTTAGAAATAATCCGGCTTTTGGAATTGTTAACAGTGAGTCACTGCGTTTTCTCCAGCATTTTCCTCTCTGATCGTTGTTGTAATGAACCAACTTTTCAACCCCAATTATCAATTTTTTTAAAACCGGGTGGTTTACATTTTAGGAAGGAATCACAGAGGGAGGTTAAATAAATTATTCTGCTAACATTTCCAATTCAGAGTGAGTCAACAAAAAAGATAAACTATAACTGTAACTCTTTCTAAACACTGAATAAGTATTGTAATTTGATACATACTAATAAATGTATGTTATGTAAAAATATGTACTAAGTGACCATCGACATAATTGGCATATCCGACCCGGAGGACCAAATTAAAGTCATAAAAGTTTTTTACATTTCTAGATTACTTTTTGAGATAAAAGGGAACACCTAAGCAATATAGTACGTGATGAGACTTTAATTTGATCTGAGGTTAACAGAAATTTAACTATGATGTAAGTTAGGGTTCATTTGTAGAGTCAGTCTTTGAACTTCGAAAAGGGGGGCATACCGAAACGATGACTCAGTCGAGTGATGATCTGACTTAATTAAAGAAAGGTTAATTAAAGAAATGTCATAGCTTGGCCATATCAAATCGGTTGATTTCGTCCAATCTTCCGTCCCCTGACGACCCAGACATAATTAAAAAGATACTATCGCGTCTTTCTCATTGATAGAAAAGAAGTCTTCCCCTCCTGGAAACAATTTAAACGTCAAGAGGTTCATCGCATGAAACGTCGGACGCATACCGGTTGCAACGCTCGATAGTCGTTCACGTGCCCAGCTCGGTCAAGGTCCGCCGCGCACCGTCGTGCTCTGCATCCGGCCAGTTAAAAACGACGCCCGGGATTCCGCCCCGGGCCATGACCCTATCTGCATTTTTGCCCAACGATCCGGCTAACAACCGTGACAAGACTTGTCGTAATATAAGTTTCGCCTTTTCATTTCACCTCAGTCTTAACGGGCGTGGTTTCGTATGTCTTGTCGTCTCTTTGTCGTCAAATCGTTGAACGTTCGACAATTTTTCGCGGATTCGATTCTGAAGTAGATTTAATTCTTATTTAAATCAGTTGTTGTTACAAACCGGTTTTGTGTAGCAGCCATATGCGTCTGGAAACAGTTTGCACCTTTTGTATCACCAATCGTTAAACCAAACTCCCAGAGCATATCAAACATTAGTTAAATGAAACTAAAATTATGGGGGCTGTAGATAAAAGATGTTCTAGAGATCTTTGGAGGAAAAATATCCATAGTTTTCAGGAAGAGGCCCTATATCCTGACCTCTGACGGATCAAAGAACAAGGAGTACTATTACGGAATTATATGTTCCTTGGACTACTGGTTCCAATTATTGCCCAAGCTGAGCCCATGAAATCCAGTTCTGTCCACAGGATTTAATACAGAAGAACGAGAGTGCACGTATCTAATTGCCTTCAGTTAGTCAAGCAGCTGCTCTAAAAGCTATACTTTTAGTTCTAAATTATTCTGGAGTACCTAAATAGTGTATAAGTAATATACTTAGGAGAACAGCTCACCTTTGTGGTTGGATGGGTTCTAGGACATGAAGGTATAGAAAGAAACGAACAGGCTGACCAACTCGCCAAAGAAAGGCCATCTCACCCATGGTTCTGGAACCACAACTAAGCACACCAAAAATTTGCTAAAAATTGTTTAGTGAATGAACTGCGAACAAGTGGCACACGGTATGAGGCAAGGCTAAGGGAGGAAATCCACTCTCTCAGCGAAACCAAAACCATAATGGACATTCTAGAAAGTGTAATAGAAATGGCTTAGTGAGTTGGAAAAACTCGAGCTTGGTACGGAAAAACTCAGCTGTGTTTTTCTTTCTAAAGATATTTTCCAGCTCAAACAGCCATTTTTCACAGTTTCTGATATTCCTAGATGTTCCTGGTTTGCTAAGAGCGCAGAGTTCCTTCGTCTTCCTCTTTGGGAGATTTATGAATCTCTCAGCTCGCCCCAGACGAACAGCCTGCCCGATTCGCCAAAGAAGGGCTATAGGCCTCATGGGAATGGAACCATCGCTTGGAACACCAGAAGGTTTGCTAAAAAATTACTAGGTGAGCTGAGCTGAACTGAGTGAGCTATAAAAAAGGGGTTAAAAAAGAAAATCTAATTTAACGGACATATTACGAGGCGTGAAGAATTGATGAAAATTATAACTCAAAATGATAATAAAACTGTCTTTATTGGGAAAAATGAAATGGGAAACACAAAACCAGTCCGCATTCGGCTCGGCTTGGCTGACTGGGCTTTCCCTTTGTCCTTACCATTGTCAAAATGGCTCAATATAGGGCGCAACTTACTTTATTGCTTAGGGGCGCAACCTGTCTTACAGAACTCGTAAATCTTTCCAAATGGAAGACGAAGGAACTCTTAACTCTTAGTAAACCAGGGGCCATAACTACCATATCAGAAAGTGTACTAAAATGGCTGAGAGAGCTGAATTGACTCAGCATACAGTTTGTCTTTCTCAAAATATTTTTCCAGCACAGTCTGCCATTTTAGCACAATTTTTAGTGTCGTAAATCTCTCAAAAAAAGAAGAAGAAGGAATTCCACTTTCTCAGCTGGCAAGATCTGAGAAAAAGGCCTCTCAACCACCCCTCAACTACAATCTAAAGAAGATGGGCAAAGCAGAGACACTTATTCTTTGTGAATTTAAGGCACTAGCTCGTAGACGGTATGGCCACTTTGGGAAGGCAATTCTCGTACCAAGAAAAGTGCGCGAAGAGGCATCGAGGAAAGTACTTAGTTCTGTGGGAAAAAACGCACTTTTCACAGTATTTATTTTTCTCCATTCATTTTATTGCAAAAGCCTTTCGAGCCACGCTGTGACTCTTCCTCAGTACATTTAAATACTCGTCCCGTATTTCAACAGGGAACTCCAATTTTAAAACCTTTGGACGTTCTGTCGTCGTATCGTCTATGTTGTAACCTTGCTATGATTAATGTAGTTTTTTCTTTTGTTTCAGGTAAGAAATACCACTCACTATACTACCTTCTGTAAGTACATTGTTTTGTATGTAAAACATAATGGTTATTATTGACAGTCTGTTCAGGAAGTTGGGTTTCCGTTCTGTGTGGTTCTTTCTGGTACACGGCTTTCTAGACAAATTGTAGCGAACGTCCATATTTTCGGATTTATAACGATAAAACCTTTTTGCACTGCAAAATTGATAAGCCTGTCTGTTTTTTACTGTTTTTCTACAATCAATACTCACCAATCTCCAAGATATTAAGTGAGTGTATTTGCTGATCAGTCCAAAATGATAAGAAAGTATAGATTCATCCCTTTTCAGACTCCAAGAGGGAATTGTTCATATTCAAAAGGAATATTTTTTGCTAAACATGTGTACATTTAGTAAACAGACATGCGTTGCATTCTAGATTTTTGAGAAATTTAAGAAATTATGTTTTCTTTTATATTTATTCTTCCTTTGAGGGCTTTACATGGTTACAACGAGGTAAAAAAGCTACAAATGACTATTTATGTATGTATATAAAAAAATGACTGAACTTATTTGAATTGCAAATTTTCTTCCGTTTGTCCATTTGTCTACTTTTCTTCCAGCCTTCGATCATCACGCACGTTTCAGTTTTTTTGTTTAATTTTTTTATTGTCAGCTGCTCAAGGGGGAAAAAACCACGATGGTACAGGATTATCCGTTTCGAAATACCGGAACAGACCGGGCGGACCGAAAAGACAAAGGAGACGGCCGTCAGAGCGGTTCTCCTGTTGTGAATACCTATTCATAAAAACAGAACATTTTGTAACGAGCTCAATAGCGGAGGTCGGCGATTCCCCCCGTTCCGAGCCCAAGGACGACTCGGTCCAGAAACTGGATGTGGCCCAGACCCTCGAGGGATTCACTGTGGATGATATAAAACCGGTCCGGGCGGCCACAACTCCTCCCCTTTACAAGTCACGACGGGTTGATGTTAATGGGACCCGGCTCCGGGGAGAAAAAAACCGCCCTAAGGCTCACGAGGGGATTCTATCCATTACTCCCGGCTACCGTGCAGTGTATACACCCTGTATAACTTGTACTTTTTCACTTCGACAGACCGCCTTTACATTTTTTGCCTGAAGGGATCCTGCACAAAAGGGTCATCCCGTCTCCTCGAACACTCTTGAAATCATCTTGCCTCCGCCCTTGCCTTCCACTAATTAAGCCAAAATGGTGCTATGCTTAATGAAGTACGCTAAGTCAATCTTTCAAAATGATTGTGGAGGGATTCAATACAGGGTGTTGCCTTTAGGGCGTCCAATTCTCGTAATTGCCACATGGGCGGTTTTGGGTTCGAATTCCCCTTGCCCTTGGAGTTTTCTTTGAGTGATATTAGAAAAAATGTACTGTCGTAGGCCAACTCTATAATTTTGGCCCGAGGGAACGCTGTGCCATAGCATCATCCATTCATCTCGAACCAGCCTGAATTCTTCCTTGAGCCAGAGTAAAATGATGATTCTAATGCGACCTATTGTGTGGATCTGCACATACAGAAGATATTACCCTTGCCACGTCAGCAGTTCTAGTATTCAATCCCGATACTGCCCTTGTCATTTTCTTTGATCGAGAAAGCATATTGCAGTGTGGTCGATAAAATAATGATGATAGGTCGATAGGTCGATAAAAATCGATAAAATAATGTTGTAAGTAAACTGAGATTCCTATTCCTTGCAGAGGAAAACCCTAGGCCTGGAGGATACCCAGGAGAGCTCATAGCTCAATGCCACTTAACGGTCCGCTCCTATCCACGGGAAGATTCTTTCTGGTCCGATAATGGTCAGATTAACTCCGACTACAGTCCTCTTGTCGCGGGAGTTCCAGAACATTGTGGTCGGACCAACCATATCCTTTGGAATGCAGATGTTCGAACTACACCTAACTGCTCTCCTTGCACCCTTCGTCGATGATACAGTAACTGTACCTGGCCCAAATACTAAAATTGCTAGAAAAATAAACCAATTACATGCATAGCAGATTGAGCACAAAAGTGACTCCAAACAACTTACTGTTTTCAACTATGTTCCAAAACTTAAACTGACCGCGTATGCTACCTTGCATGACACGTAGACTCACTCGACCCATTTTAACCTCTAGCCGTTTCATCTGGCACTTGTCCAAAATGCGATAACTCCTGTCTTTTGATCTCCCTCGAAACCACTCTATGGCATTTCAGTATTGATCAATTATCTTACTGAATTTATGTTTTTATTGATCCAATATTCCTTGTATATTGGGTGTTGAATAGCACGTCCATCACATAAAAAACAACTGGGATATTAGGCGAGATGGAGCACGACTAAGGACTTACCGTATTATTTACTAAATTATCAACATTTAATTATGGTATTTATTTTGTTTTTTTCCAAAACAATATGCGATGAATTTATTACCTACTAACAAAAAGACGAATGAAATGTGGCATTTCGGACTTGCGAATGACTTACTTAATTTAAACTTTTACTTTTACATTTTGTTACGCTAATTCAGAAGTTTTATAATTATTCGACGATTTTCGGTGTTTAGTAGTTGGAAACGCATTTCTTTGGAAAAAAATTATTCTGTTGTTTTTTTGTATATTACCTTGTATACAAAGTTAGAAAGTGAAGCGATGGACTGAAAATGATTTATTTGTTTTTACCTGCCAGATTCCCTGTGGAACTGTAGGTCATTCAAGATCACAATTTTTTTTCGGTTCTCTCGACAAAGTTCGGTCAACATAGTATATTTGGCCTACTTTGTTATTTGTGTCGGTTCTAGACGAGTAAAACGAATAAGAGTCCAATGAAATTACCACTGCTTGGGGTTTTCAAATTTCTTTTATAAGACTTCCTCTCACATTTCAAGTATTTATTACCGTCAGAAAAGAATTTAGGCCGTGTCTAATTTTTTTAAGGTGTCATCGCATGGGTGTCTCAAAATGTCAATTTGGTCAATTTTATCTTTGGCGAGATTTAATATAGGAGGTACGTTCGTGATCCCTTGCTGCCCCGTTATCTTGTTTGAATAGATAATCATGTTACCACCTTTCCAAGCGATTTTGAATTTTTTTTAAATAACTGCGTTATAAACTTTTTAAAAGCAAATTTACAGAAACGCTTGTTTATTGGAAAAGTTGTAAATTGTAAAGGTTTTTAGTTGAGATAAAAAAGTCAATGGCACGAACGGGATTCGAACCCACGATCTTCGGCTAGATACGCCGCTTCTCTACCACTTGAGCTATCGTGACCTCGATCCACTCGGACACTAACTTCCCATCTCAACCCCACCTTTTGAATTTGTCGTCATTTGTCGTCGAGAATCCAATCCGATTACACGTTTGAAAAATGGCAAAAAGGAGGGAAAATTCAAAAGGTGTGGTTGAGATGGGAAATTAGTGTCCCAGTGGATCGAGGTCAAGATAGCTCAAGTGGTAGAGCAGCGGCGTATCTAGCCGAAGATCATGGGTTCGAATCCCGCTCGGGCCATTGACTTTTTTATCTCAACTAAAAACCTTAATTAATTGTAATATATTAATTGGTCAAGCGGACCACGAAATTAGTGAATTTAGTTGTAAATTGTGTATATTTGCATGTTAATGGAGATTTAATGAATATTTTTTCACTGATGTAACAACATTGACTTAATCTGTACTGTGTATGTATATATATATATATATATATATATATATATATACACACATATACATACGCAGTACAGATTACGTCAATGTTGTATATTTAATACAATATATTGGAGTATTGACCGCTCAGGAGACATTATATTGGAGTGTTATTACTGATATTTTATTATATAAGGACTGAAGAACTTAAAGTTTGATTGCTCTTTAAATTGGCATGGGGCATACACCTCCGGTCCCACTTATGGGTCCCTCTGGGTTTAGTCATGTCCTCGTCCTTTCCCAATTGCCATACTTGACCTTCGTTGAATACAATAGGCCCGCCGAGAAAAGAGAAGAAGAAAAAATGAAAAGATCCAACCCTGTTTGTAATGATAAGGCTAGGTTTTAGTGTGAGCGCATTTTTCGGGTTTTAAGGTAAATTTAAATCGATGATAAAACCGATCATTCGAGGCAAATCCGTGCAGACGGGATGATTGCTTCGGAATTAGTATGTACAGGACGAATTTCCCGCAAGTCACGCTAGCTTTTGATTTCGTTCAAGTCGAAAAAAACCCCGTCCCTCGGGGTGCGGATCTTAGGATCCCCGGGTTTTATTGCCTTGGGGTGGTGCCGAGATAAATGACCTTCCCGAATCATTAATGAACGTCTGAAACCCCGCATCAATCTTTATTGCATTTACCCTACCGCGGTGGCCCGTTAACCAATTTATCGGCGGGGCCGGTAAATTCCGCCGTCGGCCTTCTTGTTTTCCTCGCTTTAATAATTGCCACGGGGGAATCGGCTTATCTCGAGTCAATATTTGGACGTGATAAGCCGCGTGTTGCAACTTTCAGAACAACTTCATAATGAAGGAAATGCCAGGGCAACATTTTTATGAATGATTAACATGATTCAAATTGACCTTGTGCCGGAAAAAAAATGTTATCAAAATGTTTGAAAATCAAAGATAATTTGGGCCTTGCAAGGTGATGAACATTTATTTGTGGTCGTTTCCAATTGTTTTGGTCTGCCTATCCTCAATTTCTTGGTCTGTCAGACTCGTTTCGGCTACCTTCAAAATCATCACCAGAAAATCTTGGTAGATAAAATATCCCCAAAAACTCTTCATACCCTTGTCGTTTTTGAAGTGTTGGGATTTCAAAATAAATATAACTAAAAAGGCCATTATCAAATGACGGTACGTAAGAGATATAAGTAGGGAGAGGCTAAACTCTTAATCCTTACAAAGTGATCATAACCTATAATAAATTGGTATGTATAAAACAAAGATTTACATTGATTTATATGAAACACATACATAACTTGACCCCCCCCCAAAAAAAAGGCCATTGAAAAGGCCTATAGTCAGACAGTGGGACGTCAAGGGTATAATCAGGGAAAGACCAGTCGCTGAATCAATGCAATAGCTTGATCGTTAAGTATAATTTTATATTTATCCATAAAAGAATTTTTATTAATAAACTTGATCTAAAACGCTTACATGAACTTTACTCTAACTCTACTTACTTTAACTCTACTTCTCTCTCTTCTAATTACTTTTTTACTCTAAAGTTACTCTCTCATCCCTAACCAAACTTTACTCTAGAAAATATATTACCCACCTTTTCGACCAATAATGCAACTTTGGGCAATATGGCATGTAACGTGCTCTTGACTCCAAACATCGTCCGTAGGTCTGGGTATAAGCCGGGAGAAGATTTTCTACGATTATCCACCGTCTGATTCGAACAGTGTGCAGGAGCGATCACTTCCTACAGCATTGTTATGGGTTTAATATCTTAATATGATGCCCGTTAAAAAAACCATTCCCTTGAATAGAAGCGACGGTGTGGGTTGTACTGCTTATATCTGCTCGGACTGCGTACATTTCAGAGAAATTTCTCGTGACAAACTATATCGGATTCCAGGAGTTTTGCCTAGTTGCAACAAGCTGGGTAGATTTAAAACTGAATAAATGTATCGTGTTGTGTGAACATTAAGCTCAAGGTCAATAATCAGTATTCCTTATCTATAAAAATATGTCATTAAAGCCTTTCTGAATTCTCATAGATTTTGATTATTCCAAAAGCTTTGACCGCAAAAGTGTGCAGCATTGTTGGACCTCGGTTTATCATATAGTTTATGGTTTTAAATAATTTAAATAAAGTTCTTAGACTATACCGTACATCATGTAAACATTTAGGGCCCGTCAAATTGCAAACATCCACCACAAACTTCTTCTGAATTCTTGCAATGTTTTGGTTTTTCACCGAACTTTATTTTATATTTGTTATAATCAGCCTATAAATATTATGTCATTAATTATTTTCAATATTTAAAAATTTAAATGTTGATTAATTCAAGCGTAATGGCATACCCCCCACAATTGATCCATTAAGTAAATTTTTAAAAAGTGGGTCACTACTCACATGTTAGATTAGAAAGAGAAAACTTTGTTACGACATTTACACTTTATCGGACATCTTATCTAAATCTACGTATTTGTTCCGACCGACTGTAATAGAAGGAATTGTAAAGATCATCAATAACAATCAGAAGTTCATCGACGAGGGAAATTTCAAGATCTTCGCGATTAGAAAACTTTCACCTTGCGGATTATCTGTTACAAAAAAAACTCATTTGGTACTGTTATGTCATTCCTTGTATTACCTGATTTTACAAAATAAACTATCTCTGTTTTCTGCAGTGTATTTTTGGAAAAATTACGTTGAGATTTCAAGAAGATCTTATAATTTTTAATGTTCAATGAAATGTCGAAATCCCACTAGACAGGAAAACGTAAATTTGTTAATTGTGGGAAAATTTGGACAAGGACACTCGTTGAAGCGCAAATAGTTTGTCGCATGGCTTAAATTAACCAAAACGGGTTTTCTGTTATTTTTGGGTTTGTTTTATGTTAATCGTGTGGGACACGTTATTTGATTAGTTCTTTTTCTTGTGATCTTCCAGCAAACGTCTCTCAAACAAAAGGATTTTCATGAATAAAGTCCAATATTTTCAAAGCCGAGAGGAATCAAAGAACTAATTTCTTTTGTCCTCAAAGGTTTTACTTAATCTAACGTAAAAAACACATTGACCTGTACACACAGATGCGTGATCCCATTTCGCAGTATGATGTAAGCTTTTTCTTCCTGTTCCTGCTTCACCATCCGGCCCGACCGGAGGCCACAAGTTCAATCCGACCTTAGAAAGAAAAAAGTATGATAAAAACCCTCCGGACCGACGGAAAAGCCGGCTTTTTCCACCGGCGTAAACACCACGGGCCCGTTTCCGCCTACGTCCCCAGTGTCATTTATCGGCCATGTCTAATTGGCCATCGCCGTTGTTGAATAAAATCAGATATATGGACTACGATTTTTATGGACCATTAAACATTTACGGCCTGACGCTTTAGCATGAACCCTTTTATTATATTTTTTTTAAGTTCGCCTCATTTTTGCACCGCTGCAAGAAAAAGATTCACTGAATGTGGCAAGTAGCCTAGCATAGATGGACCCAATAGAAGTTAGTTTTTATGACTATGCCCATGATAATAAAATAAAAGCCGAGACATTGGACTCATAAGATCAAAGGCCTCAAATGGATTGATAATAATTATATAATGTACAACATCAAACGACGTCATAAGCCATAAACAAAGAAACCCTCCGATTTGCAACCCATAATCGTAACGACCCTGAAAAAGAAAAAAGGGGTTAGCTGTTGGATATACAGGGCTGTGACCAAAGGACGTTAAACTACATCGTAGAAGCCAACAATTGACGGACAAAAATGGATTCTCAACAAGTCGCGCAATCGATGGGCCAGTAGTACAAATGACACTTATGAGTACTTACTGACAATAAAAGAGCGAATGTCATCCTTGTAAGCCAAACTTTTGTTTTCTGTTTCTGATTGGGCGTGGCAAATTCGAATCATACTTGCAAGGATTTCGCCTCTCATCTTCTGTAATATGCAAAAGATGTAAGAAAATTATTATATATTATAAGTTATGATAGAACTTTACCAGAGCAAAATTTTCCAAGTTGGCCACCAGCAAAACAGAGGCTGGTATAACACATAAAAATGAAACAGGTTGTGACTGTCATTGGAGCAAACAAGAAGCGCAATTAAGCAAGGTACATGAAAGCTGTGAGAGTGACACGGAATTAGGGTTGCTTTATCGCATTAATTAAATATTGAAAAACACAAGTAACGCAGAAAACATCAGGAAAGTACCCATTTGGTTTATAAATAAAATTTTAGGGGGCACCCGGTGACCACTACGTAGGCGTTGACACGGAGCTCACCATTGTAAGGTAAACGTCCCGGGTTCAAATGCAGGGCTGCTGGTTTTCGAACCCGTCATATTTACAAATAGCCTTTTTTTCAAAAACACGACACCATGAGGGATGGTATGACCTCTGCTTAGGGATGGTTAGGGATGCTATTGCGAACCCTCGATAAAATCAAATAAAAAGTGCATTAATAACGCACCCCGTCCTACTTTTTCGTCAATCAGATTTGAAATAGAAGGAATTTAATCCTTATTGATAAACGCTGGGTTGGTCAGGTGGTTGGGGCCTCGCCCTGCTTATACCCTTGACGACCACCGATGATGGCGTAATGGCGAAACGCTCCTGACAGACCAACCCAGCGAAGGTAGGCAGACCAAATTTATCGGTAACGACAAATTTCATGTTCATCACAGACAACATGGAGAAATCTCACAATAGGAGGGAATTTTAGCTGCATATGTACCAACATTGACCGAAAGAATGTCATGAAGAGGATTAATTTGCGTCTTTATGAACTTTTTTTTAAAATTTGTACACACTTTAGATTTAAAACAAAAATTGTGTGATAAATGTTTGACGGTAACATAATTCACTTCGACCTTCGGCCAATTTTGTCATGCCAACTTTATCTTTATAGTGCAATTATATTTACGAACTTTATTCCGCGTGTTACCAAATTAATTCGTTTAACTGTATGTTGTAAAACGATCTTATCAGGGTCGTACAGAGTTATTATTTTTCTGTATTTGGCTAATTTTCTCCAAGGGAATTAGAGATGAGAATTTGGTTGGCCAAAAAGTTTTTGATTTGATTTACAATATTTAAAACACGTTTGTTTATTAATTAATTTTGTTTGTCATTTTCGCAGCAATTTTAGACAGTTTTGGTTTCAATTTTGGCAAGATTTGCGTACGGAACAAGATTAATTCTATTTTCGCTGTTTAATGCCCTTTTATTTTAGGAAAGGGGAAAATTTCAAGGGCGAAGTAAAATCTCGGAGGTGTATTACGGAGATTTTTTTTCTAAGTGACTAGACCAATGTCGTTATATTGATTTCTGCTGGAAAAATGAAATTACCGGTATAATTTTACCATTGTTTTTCATTGATAACGCCATCTAATATGGACAATCCCTCGAGGGGTGTGCCAGTGTTATGTGTTGAATTGACGACTTTTTTTGGGGGGGCTACTACAAAAACTCGAACTGGCTTCTGACCAAGAATCGCGGGAAAGTGAAACAGGAGAGGCAATCCGCGTTGTTCAGAGGCAATTAATTGGACGGCATCGCGGCTAATCCGGGCCTCCGCTCTTTTTCCTTTACTCGACCTATTTTTGACTGAGGGAGGTTGTGTTTATCTGTTCGAGATTAAATAGAGAGAGAGAGAGAGAGAGAGAGAGAGAGAGAGAGAGAGAGAGAGAGAGAGAGAGAGAGAGAGAGAGAGAGAGTGAGAGAGAGTGGGAGGGAGGGAGAGGGAGAGGGAGAGAATCCGGCAGAAACCCTCATCTGGCAACCTGGCAATTTACGAATTTAGCAAGTTGAAACAAACAATATGGCACTGCCCTCGGAGAGGTCAAGGGAGCCCAGGAGCGATAGAGATTTACGCCCCGGACCGGTTTTCTCAAACAGGACTTATGAAATAGGAGGAGAGAACGTCCCGTGCCGGGTTACGAAACCGTGATTAATTTTTCAATTTGTATTCCATCGATCCGTGCCCCCGTGTATTTATTGCGACCCTTTACGAATTCAAATCGAGCTAACCGCGGCGTCTGTATTTTTCCTTTAACAATCACTTAAAAGTTCAGATCATAAAAAATCTCTCGGCTTATATTTTCTTATATCGGTCACTGTGATCTGCCTACTCTTGCGGGATCGCAGCCATAAACTTAAAAGAAGGTAAGAACAACTTCAACTTGGAAAGATTATCGTTATGTGTAAGAAATCTTACAGTACAGAACCCAGTGCTTCGAACCAATTAATCAAAACCAACGGACAGGTGCTACAGTAAAAAATCGGAGTACATATTATGCGTGCACGTCTGTTGGTCAGTATGCGTGTAAACACATAGGAAATATAATAATTTGGATCACGGCATGGTATTGATGAGAAAACCTCAACTGTTACTGTCAAGCTTTCGACCCATTTCGGTCATCATCAGAGCCTATATTAATTACACATTTTGGAATACATACTTGTACAGTTAATTCGACAATCAATACAACTAAATACATAGATATAACAAGATAATCTTAAATATGTCGTCGTCACAATGTCCAACTATCGAATGGGAAAATCGGTGCTTTTCGGGAAACGAAAAAAAGCCTTTAGTTATGTTTCCAAAATCAACGCATTTTCATTCACGATATCTTTCCTACGCAGTTTTTATCCTTTTTTACGATGTCACCTGTTTACTTTTTTTCGCTTACCAAAAATTCGTATTCCTCACTTGGCAATATATTTCTAATGTGTGATTTTTCTAGGTTCTCCTATTCATTCCATTTCAAAATAGCGAATTGGCCTGTTCGATTGTTTACATTGTAGAAAAAAAATGCTCAAAAATGAATAGGGATATTGCCAATTTTGTAGTATTTATTTTCCCTAGCATTTTTATTTTATTTTTATTATAAATTACATTCACATTTATTAGAAATTTAATTAAGGGATTTTGAAAAATAACAAAATAAACTGTTTTAATTCCATAATTTTGTTTATTGGACAAAATATATTTGTTAATTAATACCGCGCATAATGTCCTCTGATAGCTGAAACCTTTTAGGCATTCTGTTAATAAGGTCACTATTTTCGTAAGGAATTTCAGTCCATAGATGTTCCATTGCTGCACTCAGTTGTTATAGGTCAACTGGCTGCGGTTGGTGATCGAAAAAGCCTCATCTGCAACGCATCCCATATGTGTTTGATGGGATTGAGGTCTGGAGACAATAGAGACAGAGGCAGATAGGAAATTCCAAAGTTTTCTAAACATTGATAAACAACTCTTCCTCTATGAGAAATGGCATTGTCTTCCAGAAATCGAAAATCCCTGCCAATGAGATCCCTGGTTTGAGGGATGTATTCCTAGATAATTTCTTGGACTCGAAGTTGGAAGTGAAAGTAATATTGGTGGTATGGTCTTGGGATCAAATTTTGCGAGAATAAGAATAAAAGATCATTTTTCTATACATCCCTTACAGGAAGACTCTCTTTGTAAGAGATAGAAGGATTTTTGCTTCACCCCCCCTTTTTTTAATATTTATTTTTTATTTTTTTAGCTACTAGTGTTAAAAAGTGCACGTCAATGGTTCTTTACATGACTATATGTTTTTTCGTCGTTCTGATGCTAGAAGCATACATCGTCACTGCACTTAAAATTATTTTAATTGATTCCTTGCACTTCATGTACTTCATTTCCTTTCTTTTTTTCGTATATTTGCTTTTTCTTCTAGTTTCCTTGTTTCTCCATATCAAATTTCACCCCTCTTTAGTTAAAACGAAAGAAGTCATGGGCAGGGATGCCAATCTTATGACTTGGGCCCAACCCTGGTGTGTGTGTGTGTGTGTGTGTGTGTGTAGGATGTTTTAAATTTCATTAAGATCTTTGAATGTACGGAGTCGCACTCCATGTGGTGTCAGCCTTGCTCAAAATACAAGTGATCAATTATTTTTAAATGTTGGTGATTGTTAACATTAACAACTTCAAAATAACGTAACACATTAATGATAATGATTACTTTAATGATAACTTAATGATATTTACAAAACCTAACTAATGAATTTTGCCACATGCCATATTCGATAGTTCGTAAATTTAAAAAAAAAATTGTCCATGTTTGGAACAAAGAAGCTAATGTGAATATTCGATACTTTGGCAGAGTAAAACATAAGAATAGCGCATAAAATATGTTAGCATACTTGAAATAGGTTTTATAAATTTCAAATGATATGGAGGTATCAAATGAATAAGCACTTATGAACGTTTTGGTGAAGAACACAGTGAAAGGATGAAGGATTTGACATGTATTAAGGCGATTAGTTCTTTCTGTACTTACATAAGCAACATTTTTAAAATAAAAATAAAACTATTATTGTGGACAAAGCGAAAATTAGTCTCGTTGGTGGTGGGGAATCTGGAACCACGTGTAGACTCGTGCAGCTATCTGCCAAGTCAATTTGGGCCAACTTGCATGCATAAATGACTGTCTGTGTCTGAATATATCTGAAAGGAGATAAGTGAACGGATCAATGTCAACAAAACGAGAAGGGAAAAAAAGGTGTGTCCCCCATGTTTGTCGTTGGACGTGTTCTTTATCTCGGCGATTATCTCCCCTACCATTTTCAAAGCACTCCCACTTTTTCAGCTTTCGACCCGGAGTAAAAAAGACAGCTGTTCATCATTGATGTCGCCCACTCGGCGCTTTTCATTCCAGAGCGGAGAAAGAGCAAGTAATCTAGTTGTCCCTGATGTTACGATCTTGTAAATTATAAATCACGACTTTGTAGGGCTTAAAAAGAGGGCGGTTCCTCCCTGTCGGCCCTTATTGAATTAATGAAGAGGAAGCCCGTGGGATGAACAAGCAGGGAAACCAGAGCTGGAGACAAGCCAATCGTTTGTTTCCAGTCAGCCCTTTCCAATTAATAGGGTGCTAGATAATAAATGGAGGAGACAATAAACACAAATTGTACACAGGGATTTCACAATTTTCATGAACAGATTTAAGAACCGTTCAAATGTGCCATGGGAGATTCGAAGATTCCTTCTGTAATTCAATGTTAACATTTGTTCTTTGTGCTAGAAGGCTTTGTTATAAGAAAACAGTAAAAACCTGTAATCTTCGGACAAAAAACAAAAAAACTTGTAGATAAGAAATTATTTGACCTTTACACTCACTCCATCACTGAATTGAGAAGATTAAGACAAAAATAGACGATCAAACGCAGCCATTCAGACAAAGGCTATATGAAAGAAAGAAGGAAAGACAGACAAAACATAGATACAAAAATAATCAAAAGATACATGACAGACAAAATACAATGCAACACTGAAGAAAATATTGCCACAAGCAAGCAAACCGAAAAATACGACCATAAGAGACAACAATTAAAAGAAATATAAAATAGACAAAGGCAACAGAAACACAGCCAGACTTCCAAATCCAATCAATGAAATATTTTGACATTTTCTAAACCTCTCTTGTTATATTATGTGCTCATTAACGCTTTAGTAAGTACATACTGCACCAATGTTTATGTTTATTCATTTAAATTTCTGGTATTTATAGATTTTATTAAAGGCATTATAAATTTACGCGAAATTGATAAGAAAATTTCAACGTTAAAAGGGAATAATTTTTTTGTAAGGCTGTAAGGTTATGCGTGCCCCTGTGAAGCCCCGTGCAAGCATGCTGCGTGTTAGATGTTATCATAAAATGCCCCTCTTAGAAAAAAACAAAACAAATACTAATTATTAATAAGTTGATGTCTTACTTTTTTCCTTCGGCTTGTTTCTGGCATGACATTTTTCGTCAATGCTGATATTTTTCAACGGATCAAAATATTACGTCCGTCAGATGAAAGAGCTATTTCAGTCCGGTACACGGTTCTCGTACTATTTAAGATATGGGCCGTAAACAAATGGTCGCTTTTTTGGTGTACTGTCTAAATTTTAACGTTTATTCTCAGCAATTTAACCTACATTTCAATAATAACTTTTGCCGCGACATCCTTTACTTTATCACTTGTTTGCCTTCGTTTATATTTTATTGAAACTTTAAACCTTTAAATCGGCACTCGTGTATATTTGGAAGCGTGTAAACAAACAATAAATAATTTGAACGTTCCATGGGTTAGACGTTCAAGCCGGCTTATCTGGGGCAATCCCAAATCATCACTTTTTTTGTGGGCGTCTATTGAGATGCAGCCGGCGAGATATGCAGGAGGGATGCCGTTGTCAAGGGAGCTCCCCGGGGGTCACTGGCCTCACTCTGCCCTACAAAACTTCCCACATCCCAACTTAGTCCGGAGCCCCTCCTCCTGTTATCTCCTGTGGGAGGACAATTGGCATTCTCCAGACCACCAGTCCAAATCGGGTTTGGAGGGTAAAAAAACGTCAGACAAAAAGCTACTTGTCATCCCTTTTAATTTATTTCTTAATGATAACGATCCGACAAATAGCTGGTTCATTGTTCTTGATCAGCAATTTTTGGCTAAATAACCCTTGGGGGGAGGGGGTTCAACCAGATATTTTAAACCAAAAATAAAGTTTCCAGATATTAACCAACGATAAATATAGAAATTTTCCCTATCCTGTCACTAGTCAAAGACAGGTCTAAATTTGACTAAAACATAAATTCCTTGAAATTCTTGAGGGGGGAAAAGTATTGCCTTAGAGACTGAAGAACGAATTTAACGGTTTTTTAGTTGTTAACATTATTGACTAGAAAATAAGGTCAATGAAAATAAAGACTTTTTTCTTGAACAGGAAAAAATTCAACGTGAAAGGCTTTTTGTATATCTTAAATTATGGGTAGTTTGTTGTTTTCGTGTTCACATTTTGGAAAAATAAACTACTCCATATAGAGAAAGCAGTGAGAAGTCGAGATTATTCGTGCATATAGAGGCAAAGAGTCAAGGGAAATAAAATGAGACAATGAGGGACAGTTAAATAGAGAATGTAGAATAAGAATAAAGAATAACGATTGGGACAAATTCAAAAAGGAAGAGAGATAGATAGATAGATAGATAGATAGAGAGAGAGAGAGAGAGAGAGAGAGAGAGAGAAGAAAGAAAGAAAGAGAAGTTGAGAGAAAAAGAAAAACAGATAGAGAGGATAAAAAAGAGACAGAGTGAGAGGGAGAAACAGTAAGAAAGAAAGAGAGAGTGAGATAGAGAGAGAAAGATATAGAGTGTAAGACAGAACCAAATTGTAAAATAAGACTAGGAATAGACAAATTCAAAAAACGCATATTTTATAGTAATCAAGCGATTAAATGGAAAACCGTGAGGGAAAAAAACGTCTTATTTAAAACATGAGAACAATATTCATTAAGTCTGCTATTAAGACAATTACGTAGAGGAAGATAGTGAATTAATAATTTAATTAATAAATGCAGGACACGATTTACATTGATATTAAATTATATGTTACGATTACATAATTGCAGTAATTTCTTATTACAAGTAGATTCAATCAGGTTGGAATCAAGTGTTTTTCTATCGATCTGCATAAAATTTGTTTGCGTAGAAAACAACTATTTTTACTACACGGTTCTTTTTTAAAGAGGGTTTTTTTCCATGTTGGATCTTTTAACCGTTGAAAAATAAAGACAGACAGTCAACACGATATATGGACGGGACAGGACGTTGACCTAAAGCCGTTCGTGCCCGAGGATCTACGACCTTTCCGACGGATTTGAAAAGGCCTTTGAAAAAATTTACAATAGCAATAGTTTAACTTTTCGGTGAAGGTGGCCAATTTGTCCTAGTCAAGTGTCCTTTTGTTATTTTGAAGACGACATCGCGAAATTGAACAGGAAAAACGCTCAAAACCGAGGGGATCAAGGTAGTCAAAAATTCTGTGTCCATTTCAAACACTTGTTTTATACTGTTTCCGGAAAAATATAGTAATATATTTTATATTGATTATTTCTTACGAGACTTTTGCTTTCTTTTTTATCTGAAGCTGGCGAAGACAAAAATGAGAAAGCGCTAATTGAATGCTTAAAAAGGTGAATGTACAAACATATTCAACTGATATCCGGTTGTCCACTTAAGAATCTAAAACTTCGTTAAATTTTATTCAAAAATCCACGTTATGATTTACAACAGTTGGAAAGCTAAATTTTTCACCTTCCAGTCTAACAAATTATAGGTTTTGTGTTACGTTTACAAGTGAGGAAAATAAACATGAATTAAAAAAATTCCTTAAATTTGTTTTTTAAACTTTCAGTTTCAATTTATTTACGGAGGCCAAATGCTATTAAGTGTAAATTATAGAGATCACAACCGCTGTAAAATTTTCTGTAGATCGGTTAGGAAGGTTTAAATTTATCCCTACTTTTTTGATACATAAAAGAAATTTTGAAGCATTTGAAGATGGAAAAATTAGATTTTTTTATTCATTCAAAAATGTGTATGCGCTGGTTTTTGGTGGGCAAAAAATATCAATTTTGTTTCACAAAACACTAATCACAAATAAGAAAAGTAAGAAAAAATTCCCAAGGAAGGGAAAAGCAACATTTCACCCCTTTTTTCTTCATCGGCTACGTAAAAAACAAAATCTCATAAAAAATAATCCACATTTGTCTGATTTATTATTTCACATTCACCTTCTTCTGCGTCAGGAAAACATCACAAAAGCGTACTGTAAGAAAAAAGTATAAAAGAGGTGAGCAATCAACATTTCCTTTTTTTTTCTTGATCACTTCCATAAAAAACCAAGTCTCATAAGAAATTATCCATATTTTTGTCACATATTAGTTCACATTCACCTTCTCCAGCTTCGGAAAGACACAGATCTCAAAAGAGAACAGTAAGAAAAAAGAAGAAAAGAATTGAAACAATCAATATTTCATCTTTTTTCTTTGTCAGTCTGTAAAAATACAACGTCTCATAAGAAATAATTACTATTTCTCCCACATCTTATTCATCGTATTTCTATACATACACTTATGGCTTAATCAACCACAGAAAAAATACAAATCACAAAAGGCCTCTTCGTCAGCTTTTTCCCTTTATTTAGGAAATAAGGATCTATTCAGGCCGCCACGTGGTTCGACCTAGGTAATAGAACTCTCTTGGTAATGTTTTATGGAAAAATATATGAAATCACTTTTATTCTTGGGAGGATAATTGAGACTGCCTGTTTGGAAACTTATTGTCATTTAATCGAGTGTTGAGCCATTATCGAACAAGTTCCAGCGGGAAGAGTGATATAAACTAGAGCAGAGAAAGTGCGTGGGTTGCAGTGGCGTGGTGCCCCCCCCCCCACCGGAGGAGGTGGTTCGGGTAGTTCTGGGGGGAAACGGGCCAAAACAGGGGCTGTACAGGCTATTGACCTAGGTCAGGGACGGAGTGTTTCAAAACTCTACGAGTCCTTGGTCCACTCCTAAAGGGAACAGTTCTAATTAAAAAGTGGGTTAACTGCAGCCCCAGGTAGTATAGAAAGAAGACCCCCAGAATATGGCTATCATATCTCAAAAACACAATTTGATCTAAACCGTGACTATTTTGTTTCAGGTAAGCGAGGAGAGGAGAGGAGAAAAAACCGTGAGTCACACACTTTTTCCCATAGTTTTTTTGTCGTCCACTTTATACCCGGCACATGTGAGCCGGTGGTAAATGGGTGGCGGCGTTGAGAAAAAGAGAAACATATGTGTTATCAGGGAAAGATAAACACGTGGTGGCGTAAAAACAAGAATGCCATCCCTTTTCCTTCCCGTTGGTAAACACCCAACTACGTGATCCCCGGGCGTGACCTAGCCGTTCAGAACGCCCGACTTGATATTTCGTTGCAATTATAAAAATACGCCCGGCCTTGGGAACTTGAGACTTGCCCACACGATGAAAAGTGCGTGCTTGCGTGACAGCTAAATGACCTGAACGTAATAAATAATAAGTCCCTATACATAAAATCGGTTTTATAAAAACATTTTTTTATATGCTCTTGTTTGACCCATTTTAAATTAGAATATAGATAGACTGAACTTCTGAGGTTTCAGCAAAAAAAGACCTCAAAAATTGCGTATGAAGTTTGAAAAGCGACCTCCTGAAAAAAAGGTGCCATTGAAAAAAAACACTAATCGGATTGTGAGACGTTAGGGTTATAAGCAGGGATATAAAAGACTAATCCTTATAATTGCATCATCCTAACTTATATTCAGCTCATACGCGAAAGCTTTACGTCTGCATAAAACTTTACAAATTGATAATACTTGAACGTTCGATTTGGTACCCTGGAACGGTAAAGACTAAAACAGATCGTAGGAATAGGAACCATTTTGTTCGTTTAATTTTACAGTAATGGTTGAAACTGCAGCTGCTGTTGCAGAAACCCTCGATGCAAGTTAACCTTCGGATGCAAAGAAAGACAAGAAGAAAAAGGGACAGAGAAGGAACTTTGACCTTGTGGCGTTTACCGCTACCTATGGTGAGGTCTTCTAGACGAATGCTTTCCAACTGCCTAAAGATGACATATCGATAACTTTTAAACATTCGATTTGGTATTTTGATTGCCAGTCACTCTTCCCATCCGAATTTTTCATATTTGTGCAGTCGAAGTGTCTTAATTTTAAAAATGTTCAGTTGAAAGGAAATACCATAATCAGATGGTAGAAATAATGGACGTTTTCGTTAGTTTACTTTCACAATAATGGTTGAAACTGCAACTGCGTAGTGCAGAAACCCTTGCTGCTAACAAGAAAGGCGCAAAGAACAAGAAGACTGGTCAGAAAAAACTAAGGCCTTGGTTGTGGCGTGTACAGGTTAGGCAGAGCTTATAGTAATGGAAATTATAGGCAGCTTATAGGTTATAAGCAGGGAGAGGCAATACGATGAAATTTTAAACTACCATTTTCATAACTAAATTCATATCAAATAGACGAATGCTTTCATCTACCAAAATTACTAATTATACAGCTGAAAAAACGATTATGTATAAAAAACATGACCCTATCAATTTTGGATTTGAATTTGGTACTGATCACTTCTTCAGTTTTGAAGTTCATTCAGTTCATTTTGAAACCGTCTTCCTTTCAAAAGACCAAAAGAAAAGACCATTAGATGCCAGGACGTCAAGGGTATAAACAGGGAGAGTCTAGACGGTCAACCTTTACAAAAGCATCATCATAACCTATATTCATGTTATCAGATAATTGAATATATAATTTCATTTTCTTTTAATGTTTCTTCCTCTTGTCAGTATCATTTCACAAAATTTTATAAAACGGAAACAACCAAAGGCTGATGCTACAACGCCAGGTTTATATGTAGGGTGTGGCGAGAAGTTGGCTCGTTCAACTTTGACGAATCTTTCCTGTCTAGATGTAGCCTTGTTGCACTATTGTTTTATTCCGGTTGATCAAGCTGTTCTATTCATCCTGCTTAAGTATAAAGCACGAAGTCAATAAACCAGCCATCTGTAACTAGGTCAAAGTACAAAATAGTTCAACCAATCGCAAATATTGGCCAGCCTCCGTTCCTTGGCGACAACAGTTTAAGGCTTATGGTATTGTTTGTATTAAGGATAACAAAACGAAAAGAATTTATGAGATTATTATAATAAACTCGGGAAACTTTTTGGTTGGGGATCGACGTTTCTGAGTTCGAATCCCGGCACAGCCCATGAAATTTTAATTGGAAATAGTACGTAAATGGTTTTGCAAAGTTGTTCTGCCCCCTCGCCCACGATATCCAACTGATTAGTTAGACGTTAAGCCCTTCTGTATGACAGGAATTAATTTACTTACAACTTGATATATTTACACACATTTTGAGAGTATAGAGCACCCTTTTGGATAAGATGGCTTCCATATTCCGCTTGAGCTATCATTTGAAATCAAATCTATCGATGCTCAGCTTTTCCATGAAAAGCTTCTAATAGTAGGCGGACGATTTTAAAAATGAAAGTTTTATTATATCCTGGAGTTTCGCTTTATGAATGTATATATTAGGACAATGAAATTAAGTTATTAATATTTTTATTCGTTGCGCAACCAATCTTTCTTACAATGTTACACTTACACAAGAAAATCATTGTCATTTGGTTTGAACCTTTTGATATATTACAATTAATTAAGGTTTTTAATTGAGATAAAAATTTTCATTTGTCGCCGAGAATACAATCCGCTTACCCGACATTTGAAAAATGGCAAAAAGGAGGGAAAATTCAAAAGGTGCGGTTGAGATGGGAAGTTAGTGTCGGAGTGGATCGAGGTCACGATAGCTCAAGTGGTAGAGCAGTGGCGTATCTAGCCGAAGATCGTGGGTTCGAATCCCGCTCGGACTTTTTTATCTCAACTAAAAACCTTAGTTAATTGTAATATATTAATTGGTCAAGCGGACCACGAAATTAGTGAACTTTTGACTTATTGAAAATTGAGTTATAAGAAGTCCTACAAACTTTGAACTTTGGTTTAATCTTCACTATCCAAAATTTCAACGTGGCGGCCAAAAGCAATTTAATGATAAATCGATTTTCAAAACATCTAATTTCTAGTTGTCCAAATTCGAAAAATACGCGCGTTTCCGAGTTTTTCACATATAAAACCTCGAAGGAATGAGTAAATTTGAGCCGGTGCGAAACGCTAATAATAATCATAGCAATAATAAACCGAGAAACGTGCGACTTCGCATAAGGTCATTTGCAACATGAATTATTCATAAATGGAAAGTTATAAATATACGGAATTCGCACGGATCGAACAGAAAGGTATTATAATATGCTTTAACATCCGTTTAGGACCACAGTACATTGTAAAATTCGAATAAATAAAAAAAGAAAATTGTGTTTTCATCGAGCCGTAGAGTTTTAATTGCTCTCTCGTTACGGTCGTGCCCTTGCGGTTATGAATTTCTTAGAATTGTATGGCACCAGTTATAAGCCCGTGCCATTTTACACGGCGTATTAAAATAAGTAATCAAGCACGATGAATGTTTCCATTACAATATGCTATCAACGAGATACGACTTGTATATCGGTACAAGGTAAAAACTATTGTTGAAATAGATTGACGTCGCCTTGCACCGATGTGCATATATTTCCATAATTTTAACAAGACTCGATGTATCATGCGTAAAGGTTTTTTATAACCTTTTGGATGACCCCAGGGTCGCAGATGATTAATCTTTTTATTTAAATATTCAACATTTGCTGGATTGTAGAGTCACGTTGGTTCACAATCATTGCTGGAATATAACATTTGAATTATTTGATTAAATATTGGGTTCTAAAGTGTATAATGTCAGCTAAAGCGTTAATTTAAATTATTAGAGAAAAATATACTTACAAAAATGTATCCATTCTCTACCCACAAACAGATTGATTGCATTTTTTTATTCATTCTTCAATAGTCTTTCGTACTCACTCAAGAATGGTGGAGTACTCCGATATTACTCCTTTATCCCTTACGCATTCTACATAACCTAAAAGAAGGTCGCTTGGTACTCAATGTTTCACTATCAGCCCTCTCACATTACATTCGTGCTAATAAATACATTCACTCTCAATATGAACAAAAGGAAACACAAAACAAGATACATATCTACCAAGACCTGCATCCAATAAAACAGGGCTGTTTCTTCTAACATTCCTACATGCTCTCTATATGGAGCCAAAGAATGACACCTTCAATTACGTCGGACAATCTCACAACATTTCTCTACTTAACATCACTTAAATAAGGTGGTGGAATACTCGATATTCTATCCTTCACACATACTTAGGTATACTTAACCTATTCAGAGTCTATTGGCTCCCAAAATTCTCACACTACACACTCATGCTAATAAATACTTTCACTCTCAATACACACATAACAACAATAGACGAGATACATATAATAAACTATATACGGTAAAACAGTCCCAGATACTCGCTGCATCGCACAGGCGCAACTGTCACCAGGTGGCATTACTACGCGTTTTCTACATGGAGTCAAGAAATAGCACTCTTCAATTAAGCGCGACACATAGAGCAACGATTACTTACTAGACACTTAAGTAGGGTGGTGGAGTATTCGATATTCCTCAATCACTCATACTATATACTACTTAACTAACATAATGAGGGGTCGGTTGATCTCAATATTCCACCGTCTATCCTCTCACACTACAAGTTCACGCTAATAAATACTTCACACTTAATATACACAAAACGAGATATCCATTAGTACTGGATTCAATAAAACAGCCCTCTTTCCTCCAATGATCGTAATAGGGGAACCGAATTGTCTCTGCAATGCCCAAGACAATCCCATATTCTTTGGCATCCTACACGTTCTCTATGTGGAACCAAGGAATGACATCATTCAATTAATTGGGACACATTTAGCAATCTTTCTGTACAAACCGGAAACATATTTTTAAAACCCTCCAGGCCAAGCTTTCTTGTACATATACTTCAACTTCCTTTTGGATTTGGTGCTTGATTTTCGTACTTTTTTGTCGGCTTCTTGGCTGAGGATTTCTGCCTTACTTATCCGCTTCATGTCCAATCGTTTTAGATCTTCAGAACGGAATTTACCTGGTTCGATTCATGCAAATGCGGCACTGTACTGTGACAATCGATAGTTTCCTATTCTCCAAAATCGAAATGATCGAAAAGCATCCATAATTTCATTGGATCGACTCGTACTGATATATTTAATAATTATGATTATTCGGAAATCGTGAGATGCAGTCTGGTGTGACGTAAGTTTCAGAAAAGAATTTTCTTTATCGTGCCAACGTTTCGATCTTTATTGAGATCATCTTCAGGGCCTGGGATTTACAAACATTGTTTAAATTTAACAAATACATGTAGGATGTGGAAAAAAGTGAATTTATACAATACAAAAAAAAATATTTTTTTATATTCAATCGTATTTCTACCCACTCATAGTGTTTGTTTTCTGCGTAATTGGGCCATTCTTGTGTGTCGTGTTGAGACTGCCAGTGAGATATTGCTGTTTTATGTTTATATACGTTGGATTTTGAAGGGGTGGAGAAGGAAGTTGTATAAATTTTTGTATAAGGAGTCGGCTTTGAGGTAAAAAGAGCCGACGATGGGAAAAAAACGTTGGTAATGGTTCGGCCAGATTATCCTTTCAGGATTATATAGAGGGGGATAATTAGGGAAAGGAAAGCGAAATTGTTAAAAAATTAGACTATGTAGAAATGTTTGATGTGTGGATGTTTTATATGTTATATTATATGTTTTGTGTGATGTGATGATGATATATGTATGCTATTGATATTGAATTTGATTAATGATATTGGCGAAGCTGCGACTGAGTTTACATGTGTCTGCTCTGTAATTGATGCTGCGTTTATCTCTGTTGATGTTACATTACTAATTGTAATGTTTTTGGCCTTTCCTGATAAATCACGTTGACACGTATAAAAATTCACTTTTATCTGAATGATATCAACTGTTAGATCAAACGTTTTTCGAATCATTAAGTTGATATTCTAGAATAATTATAGCTAAGGAATAATAAAAATGATACACAGTTTACGAGAAAACGTTTCAAGAAAATACTTACAGAACCTCCATTCCCGGATTTCTTTACCTTTTGGACGGTGATTGAAAGATGAGAGCGTACGTTGTCACGAAAGAGCATTTAACGTTAGCCCATTTTTTATAAAACCATAAAATATGAGTTGGCAGTGACTGTTAGCGCAGTGTTTCGCCGGTTGGTAAAAAAGTAACAGTGGATTTAAACTGACCATAGACTTAGCATAGGTTTCTTCACCACAATGATCTCTACTGATTACCGTATAATAACCACTTTTCACCACAGGTGACCAAATGGTGCTAAGAAAAAGATCATTTCTATTGCGTAACAGGACCGAAGAGCGTGTTTCGAACTGGGCGAGCAATTGGGTCTCGGTTAATCCATGCGGCACCCATGTTTCCAGCTTTTTTTTACTAGGTCTGGAAACAGTCATGGCACTTGTTCAGTTTTCTTAATCCCAGAGTTTAGGAAGGATAAGACTTTTAACAAAAAGCCTCTGAATTTTCGCTATTTAACTTTATCCTTATCCTAGCTCATTCTTTGTTGTGGTTTGGTCGTTTACGAGAATTTTGGCCCGTCTATCCAAGCTGTTTTGGACTCTCAGACGCATTTTAGCTTCTAACAATCTTCAAAAGTGAATTCTTTCAGGTCAAAATGATAGGAACTCCAGGTAGTTCACCTTGCAGACCGCAAGAGGAAATCACGCATTCTTAAAAATTAGATTTTCCTACTAATTATAAATATTTCAAATATTCTTGTTGAAAAGATTTTTGAATGACAGATATTCTGAAGGAAGAGCAGTTCAAAGGACTTGAAAATTGACATTACAGTAGAAAACGCGTACCTTTTGCTGCAAAGATCGCCCATTTATCCTGGTCCAATATTTTCTTTCCCCCAGGAAGTAGTATAATCAAAGTCAGACTCTTCAACAAGAAGAGAAATCCTATTGGAGTTCGCTTTTTTTTTTTAAAGTTTATCATGAATTATTTACCGGAAAGTCAATTTTCTTCGTAGAATTGAATCTGCTCGACCGCGAACTATAATCATACCGTTTTTATTTTCGACTTTCAATAAATAAAAGTCTTACCTTTATCTCACTGCATGTGTAATTAAAATGTATTTCGCATAAAGGTCAAATTAATGTTGTGTTTAGCAAAACGCAGTTGCCCGCTATGCCCATTTAAATGTAACCATAGGTGTTCCAAAGGATGATTCAATTCAATGGGTCAGGATGATGAAGCATTAAAGCACGAATAACTTTCCGGTTGAGCACATTCGTGATGACGAATGGAGGTCACTTATACCAGGCACGGCCACCTTCGGTTTATGCCAGGAAAAAAGTCCTTACATAACAATAATCACAACGGGCTGGAGTTTTTTTGTTTTTGTTTTTTTTCAAAAGCCTAACAGAAGCTCGAACTATTTGGTAAAACCGGCTACCAGCATTGGCAAACCTGCTTACATCTGTTGCTGCCACCTGATGAAACCACCTGCCCGATCCACTCACACAAAAGCTGAAAAGGGTGAAAGGGCTTCCGCTTAAAACAAGTTCGATCGCTTGTAGTTTTTTTATAATTATGAATGAAACCTATTTGGACACGGTTATTATACAATTTGAACGATAAAATGAAGTGATTTTTCACTGTTTATAAGATGCAGGAACTTTACAACCTAAATTGTCTGAAAATATCCATTGTTCGTTATAAGTTTCTTTAGATGATCGTATACGTTTTCTACAGGTGTCAGTTCCATATTTATCAATGCCCATCTTCAAGCTCTTATATTTGTGATTTTGCAGCAAATAACAAATATCCAGTTCAAATGAAGAAATAACTTCTAGAATTAGCTCTAATGTTATGCTATTGGGAGTATTTGGTACATTGTACATTTTTTTACCATGTTCTTCCCTATTACAATCTTTGGCGATGTTCTCATAAATCAAAGTGGTCAATTAAGTCTAGGAACTACTCAACTCTGAAGTCCATCTATGCCCACGTGAACTGGAAACATGGATGTCGGATGTCAATAATCTGCGAGATTTTGGAAAGATTTCCTCAAGTTGGAAGAGAAGTTTAAAGCATAAAAATACTCGGGTTTCCTAATTTAATAGTGGGTGTGGGTTGGTGAAAGCTCATTTGAGCTTTATAGAATGTTAACGAAGTAAATTAATCTATCTCTATCTACATAGAATACAATAGATCTACCTTAAGTCGAGGTGCCCTGTGGCTACCTCGTTTATCCCTTTCTATATCTAGCTAATTATTTACCTTTCTCTACCTATCTCTTTCCCTAGTTCTTGCATCTCTAATCTTGACTTTACCCTTTTCTTCTACATTTCTCTCTCCCACCATACTTTTAAAAACCTGTAATATTTTTCTAAATTAGCTTAGACTCTCTCTCTCTCTCTCTCTCTCTCTCTCTCTCTCTCTCTCTCTCTCTCTCTCTCTCTCTCTCTCTCTCTCTCTCTCTCTCTCTCTCTCTCTGTCACTCTCTCAGTGTCTCTTTCTCTCTCCCTCCCTTCCTCACTCTCTCTGTCTGTCTCTTTCTCACTCTCTTTTTCTCTCTCTCCTTTATCTCTCTTTTCTCTCTCCTCCCTCTCTTTTCTCACTTTCTCTCTCCTCCCTCCTCTCTATCACACTNTCTCTCTCTCTCTCTCTCTCTCTCTCTCTCTCTCTCTCTCTCTCTCTCTTTCACTGTATGGATTTGTGCTGTGTAGTCATTGTTTAGTGAGTGTAAGTAACTGTCTTGGCTTATGCAATCGCATCTTTGCAAAAACTTGTCGTTTCCTGTTTTTACATTTTATCGAGACTTGTTTGTTCCCAAGGAATAACGGTCTAAGTAGTCGACGAGTAGATAAAGAAAGTGGGTAAGATTTATGGCTTTTTTGGGTAGACCGACTTCAAATTCGATCACAGAGAACACGATAACATATTTACTTGCTGGTTCAATAATTCACAATGGGTGCTTTTGGTACCCCTTTCGGGAAACATTTCAATGCCGCGGAAGTGTAGGTTTAACGAAGCGAGGGAAACGAGTTCTGCGCGTCACAGCTGCTTTCTAAACAACTTTATCGTCAGTTTTTGGACAGCCCAATCTCACTTTATTTTCAATTGTTTGGTTTCTTCGAATCGTCATCCGGCCGAGATGTTGAAGCGGGTAAATGTTTCATGTATGGATTCTGCGGCTAGAAAACCTTCAAGCCTTTGGCCCTCAGTGAGCTAAATTGGCGTCACAGGGAAAAGAAAAGTAGAAAATTGCAACATAACGTTTATGAAGTGTAACACACCGCTGAGATTACAAACCGCACTAAATGAAAGGCTTCCTCTGAAAAGAAAAGAAAACCTCAAGCGAAATAATTATTGGCTATGGGTGTTTTTTATGTTAAAATTGCAGAAGAACGAGACTTACCTACTTTGTCGTCCTATTGATGAAAGATTACCATTGAAACCAATTGTAAAACATCAAAGAAAACATAATTTTGCAGAATCAATTTTAATGTTATAAAGAGACGGAAGAAGAAGCAAGATGTAGTCAAAATCTCCACTTAAACATCTTAGTAAGGAAAATATCGATGATGAAAACATTAGGACTGAACATACGAAATTGTCCGTTTCGGTCGTTTTTTTTCTTCAGATTATTCTGAATTTAAAGTTGAAAGAAGTTAAATTAACTCTTTATATCAACCTTCAACTGCAGTAAGCCGAAGATTAGTTGCGAGAAAAACCTGGATCTGATAAGGTCTTACTTTTAAAGGAGTTTCAAAATTGTAATTATTTCTGTCGCCCTTCAACTGCAGAAACTTGCGGATTTGTTCATATGAGGTACATCCTTTGGTGTTTTACTATAGAATATATCAAATAATAAGTTTTAAACGGGACGAAAGATGTTTTTCCTCTATGCAGAGGTCTCAAAATTTTAACTCTTCCTGTCGTCTTTCAAGTGCCGATTCTTCTCGGATTGCTAAACTGCAGAAACCTGCGGAATGGTGCGGGTTAGGTGTACTCTCTTATAATTTACTGCAGGCTATGGATTCTTTGATTAATCACTGCTGAATATATGAAAGAGTTTGAAACAGGATTTAGGAAAGCCGTTTTCGCTTTTTCCAAAAGGGCAACAACTTAAAACATTGTCCCATTCTTCACCTGTAGAAATTTGCGGATTTGTTCGGTATAGGATCCTTGGACAATTTACTACAGAATATACTGACAAAAAGTTTTAAATCAGACTTACTAAAGACTTTTTTACTTTATGCAAGCGTTTCAAAATGTTAACTCTTTTTGTCATCCATCCATGGCAGAAATCTGATGTTTAGTTCAGTCTAAGTACAATCTGTGGTGCTTTTACTTGTTTTTACTTTTTCCGGAAAAGACAAGAACTACACATTTTCGTCAATTTTTCAAATAAAGAGACATATGCGAATTGTAAGTCTATTCGATAATAAGGTAATTAACAGCACAATGTATGAGGGAAAATATTTTAACCCTGGCTGATCGTGTGCCACAGAAACAATAATTCACCGGCTTTCAAAGGCAGACGATCACGATAAAGATTGATGCAGCAGATGGCCTTGTAATCGTCTGTTATCCCTTCTATTCGTTTAACACATTTCATCAGCAAGAAAAAATAAGCAGTTTTCTCGCAGCTCTTGAAGATATGTTGCCGACTATTCTTATTTTCCCTAAAATGTAGTAGTATTTGGGTTTTAGCTTTCCTGTGACTGGTTTTCATTTACTGAACGATATATATTTGTTTTATAAGGTGTACCCGTGATAGTAAGCGATTTAGTAAAAGTAGACAAGACCTTTTTTTCTTTTATTTGTTTGTAGCCTGTGACAAAAACACTTCATTGCGTCTGTTAATCAAACCGCGCGTGGGCCCGTTAGGTTTCGCGGATCCGGGCCCTGTCGTGTCCAGAGACGTCTACCGCCCTTATAAAAACAAACCCGGTGGAAATAAAACGTTCTTACGTAAATGAAAAGAGCAGCCCGTGACGTCAACAGGTTTCTACCGAAGCAATGGTGAAAGTGGACCTTGAATCACCGACAATTGCCAGGCCGTTAGCCTAATGCCAGGCTTCCAAAGCCAATTTTTTCCCTTTCTCTATCTTTTTTGGGGGGGATCAAGCCGACGAACAGTGGTTTCCAGAAGGCCCTGTGCTCTTCGGTTTTTTTAGGCATAACGGGGCCAGATCTAATACTTAAAAGTGGCCGAATGAGGTCGGGGTTGTGCTCATCGTGCGTGCACACGTGCGTGCGTGAAAAGGCTGAGAACATGAAATCGACGTCCTTGGTATGCGAAGCTACCAAATGTCCTCCATTCATTAATATGATCATTTAGGATATTATGCAGGTTATGAAGGTCCCTTCTCCTTTTTTTGCTTCTTTCCCCATGCCCTTCCCCAAAACAAATAATCTTTCCGTCATGGGATTTTAAGGAAAAGGGTAATCTATTCAGTGTTAACTGTAAGGTTTTAACCGGGCCTGTACAGACAAAAGTCAATCAATTGTTAAATATTTTGCTAATGCGCGAGGTTATGAACCTGTAGTTGGGTTTTTGGATTGATTGTGCAAAATCCTCAATGGGAATGAAGGTTAAAAGGAAGAATTACATCTTGGTTAAAAATTTTATGAGATTTCTTGTCAGAACCCACACATGACAACACGCGAAGACGAAGTACTGAAGATTGATTGACGACAAAATCGGCAAACAAGGTTATTGGAAATGACTAAACTACAAGAAGTTAAATTACCTCGTTAAACTTTCATCACAATGCCAGGCCCTGCTCTTGGCTAGTAAAGGCGAAAATATTTGTAAAAAAGTTAAAATGGAACAGTGAAAATAAAAGGACCTACTGGACTGTATTTGAGGAGGAAATGCGGGGTCTTCTTCCAGTCTACTTGTGTGGACGGGTAGTAGACGATTGAGGACAAAGGAAAAGGAAACAAATTGAGGATTGAAAATTTAGCTGGAGAAACAGAATTCATTCGAGGGACAACCGGAACTGTGGAGTCATGAAGATAACGTCCTAATCCCTTAAACATACCGCCCACCAAAACTTTAAAAGAAAAATCTTCTCGAAAGATAAAGGAAAACGATAATAAGTCATAGGCTGAAAGTATAATTGAGGAGGACATACTTAATTGTTCTTCTAGGCGCAGTGTGGGGGTTGAGGACTCATTTGTAACGCCAGGCTGACATCCTGTTCAATGTTAAAAGAAAGGATAGAGAAACAAAAGAAAATAAGGAAAGAATAAATATGAGGGAATTGAAATGAAAGGATACTTTGTGGTGTTCTCTTAGTGATATGTAAACGATTTGGTTTTGAGGGTTAAAAGAAAGGAATGATGGCTGAGACTGGAAATTTTACAATAGTTGAAGAGAAATAACGAGATAACGTCGTAATCCTTCGGGTACGATTGGTGTAAACAATCCGCCCACCAAATTTTTAAAACAAATTGTAATTCAGTCATAAAGTAATAGTAATAACTTAGGAAATAAGGGTTAGTGACTAAATAAATAGAGGTTAGGGGAGGAGACAAGTAAGCCCATAAGAGTGGAAAATTTTTGGGAGGTCAAACAGCGGTGAATTCAGCTTCATAAAAAGCCATGTATGAAGATAATTCAATATTTGCACCGGATCAGAGGTTGGACAGTAGAAGGGCCAAAATTTAACGATTGCTAGTGACAATAATAACAAATTAGAACATGCCTCTTTAAGAATGCTGTGAACTACCATGGCAAATTTTGGACATTTTTTAAGTCTTTGTGGACAATTTTAAAGAATTATTTAACTCTACTATTCCTCCCAATCAACCGTATTAAACAGATTAAGTCAATATGCTGCTTGAATAATAATAATAGCTGGAATAATTGCAAAATGCAAAAAAATGGCAAATTTATTTGCAATTGGAGTCTCGAAGTTTTGTTTTGACTGGTTTTGATTATTGTAAATGGAAACAGACAGGATAAGCTTTATGTCTGTTCCGATATTATCTTTATTACATTTCACATTTTTATTTGGGGGTTTTCTGTGAAACACATGTGTCCTTTTTCATTCATGCTCCTTCTTGTATTACGCCTTCTTTCTTCCTCTCATTGTCCGTATTTTCCCTCTTTTACACTTTGCGTTTTTCTCTTAGTACATCTCGTGTTTGCTAATAGGATCGCCCACACAAGTTGACAAGAAAGAACTACACACCGCGGGCATGGAAGGTCCGCGTGGGAAAGTTTATTGGCGATGACCCTCCTTGATCCCTATCCTCAGATAGGTTTCACCTTTCATGGGCATTCGCCCGGCTACAATATATAAAAAACAACTTTTCTCCTTTTGCCCCAGGATTAACGTACAAATTTGAATACCATGGCCTATATCGACGGACTGATGTACTTCTAATCTTTGTGAATGGTTAGGCATGAGGACGAGAGCTATTTATTTATAAATCGTCAGTTCTGGAGTGATAAATGTATGAGTAATATGGTACATTAAAAAAATCATCAAAATTATTCATTCCTTGTTTAAAAGAATTGCTTCAGGCATTTCGGATCTCTCAGAATCAGATGAACGAACACTCTGGAGCATTGGTCATAGTCATGACATATCTATGTTAATTTTCATTTTTCTCAAATTAAAAATACCACTAGACCGTTGCTGTTATTTTCAAGGAAATAAATATAACTAAGGTATGTCGATAACATTCATTTCTGAACATTCCCATCTCCCATGTGGCCTAATCGCTTCACCATATCCAATTCTATTGTTCTGAAACTGTTTCCCTCCTTGCTTTTAACTTCAACCTGGCCTATTGCGTCAATCGGGTTCCCACATAAAAATCCGTCGAAATTAGCTGTTATTTGGATTGTAGCATACCGGGAAAAGAATGTAAAGTGGAGCAATGCAATGCACGTGAAGAGGTTAGACTAAAACAAAACCCCTTTGTTCCAGTTTAAAAAAAATATGATTCTATCATCCAATCGAAGTCTATATAATTATAATGTTAAACGTTAGATGTATTTAAACATTGTATAATTGGTTCCGGCAATTATTTTAGCAAGGTGTCGTCAATTTTTTCTCGAGAACCCAAACAGCATTCACCATGATTAACCTTCATGAGCGTATCAAAACAAGCGAATCATATTTCTCCCAAAACTTTTTTCTATGGCACAGCTGAACTTTCAGTAATTCTAGGATGAATTGACCAAAATTAAAACTAAAGACCACAAGACAAGCTTACAAACCGCAGTTGGCCGTAACTTTTCAGGCGTTGACACGGCGTTCATCATTGTAGGGTAATGGTCCCGGCTTCCATTCCCCAGCGGCCATGAGTTCGAACCCAACATACCAAAGGGTTTTTTTCAAAAATCCGGCACCCCTGGGGTTGATATGACCTCTGTTGTTGCAACTCCCTCGTAAAAAAAAATTACCTTGAATATTATTATTATTATTATATTCACTAGTTTTAGCAGTCCGCTTGACCAATTATTATTATTATACTTCACACGAAAAGACAAATCTTATTTTATAATTGCCAAAGGTTTTTACGCTTTAGGAATTGACTAAATATTATTGTTGTTCATTTGAAGAAGAACAGCCTAAAATCCAAAATGAATTAAAAAAACAACACTGACTTGGCAACTGCGTCATAATGGCCACATCGTTACGGAGTCTGTGGTTGGATTGTCAATTTTGTCGTTGAAATTTTTTGATCCATCGTTTTGTATTGTTCTCACTGAATTCTTCCTCCTGGAGACAAATGAACAGTTTTAATAGACAATGGTGTTTTCTTTGGATGAATAATTAGCTTAACATTGTTTTATTCCAGGGAGACAAACGGGCCAAATTACTCCGTGAATAATGAAATTTTCTTGTACTACAGAATTAAATGTTACTGTGATTTTCGAGAGATTCAACCAAATTTACTATGAGCATAGGAGAATAACCCAGTCAGTTTTTATATTAAGCATACAGTCTATTACGGGGATTCGACGTCTGCTGCCTAGGCATATTCCTAAGTATCTGACTTGAGTGGAAGTCGATAGCTCCTTGTTTTTGATATCAGTGGACCGCAAGTCTGTTTTTGCAGTGTTCATGTAGCCACTGTACTTTTTTGTCATACAATCTTGTTCTCCATTTTTCTGCACCGGTCTGTGATAAACAATAAATTTTCTTAGATGTTGAAAGAATTGCGGTGTCCTTCGCATCGGTATTGTTCGGATGTGAAAGAAAGTCAGCAATACAAATGGTATGCAGGTTGGGACCAAGAATGCTCCCTTGTGACACGCCGGCTTGATTGGTCATTCATTGCCACACCTCACTCTGAAGCATATGTTATTAAATAGGTTTGCAGAATAATTTATATATTAATGAAGAATTTATTAATGGGAGATTTATTTAAGAAAGAACTAACATAATTATCTGACCTATCTTTACCTTACGCATAGTCATACTCCCTTACATACACGATCGAAATTTTTTAATGTTTTTTCTATTTTTCGAACTCACCCCAACTTTGCAATTTCAGCAATTCAGTAATGAAATTCACCAGTTCACCAGAAACTTGATTGATCGAAAGATAAAAGACCCTAAAGGAGCCAAATTTTCCTGTTTCGTAATTTTTAAAAAAATTCAGGTTCAACGTTAAGTTCTTGAATAAGGTTTCTTGAAGGGCAGAAAAGAAGCATCATCCGGATTTCCTTTCACCATGAAAACCATCTTTAACGTGACATAGGAGGCGCATTTCCCTACAGTTCTTCTATTTCAACCAATGGAAAATTAAGCCATTGCAGGATCGACTCAGATTCAATAATTCATTCATTGGCCCATAATGTTGTAATGTTTTCCAAATTTCTCTTAACTTCATTCATCCATTATAACGATAAAGGTAAAATATTATATTAGATTATTCTTGAAGATTATTCAACTATACAAGCAGTTGTAATGTGTTGATAACTATTTCAAAAATAAATACTCCAGATTAAGTTTTGGACGTCCATTAAAAATTATTTTATCGTATTACAATTTTAGCTGAGGTGTTTACAAGTTTAACTATATATGAAAACTGACGATCCTGTCTGGTCGTAAAGACCCGCGAACCTATTGCGAAGATGTCTTTTTCAAACTATGATTACGGCTTTCTCGTAAAAGGTTAATAAGTGTTGCAAGGGTTTTAGGCTCTCTCGTTTAAATGCCTCGTAAAATACCAAAATCGATCCCATTTCAAATAGCCGGTTGTTTATTGATATTGCTAACTATGAAAAGTCAAAGTGTTATTGAAAAAGTGGAACTTCTGTTGATTGCTTGCTTGCTCCTGTAAGTAGTATTGATCCGTCAATTTATACATCGATGTTCAAACAAAAATCGAGCCCATTATAGACCGGTTATTGACCCGAGTAGGGTCAGATTCGTGATCGGACAGATTGGCCCCGACGGGATTTCAAAATTGAAATTAGTTTTGCCAGAGGCCATCTGCCGTGATAAAGAGCTAGAATCCTCGAATTTCTTTATGTAGATTACCGAATGGTGATGAGCAGAGCCTCTAGGCCGATGGCAATTAAAAGGGATTCACCTGCCTCGATGGTGTGTTGATGAAAATCGAGCGGTTGAAATCGCCCGAAGCGTAACAAGGACGGACGATAAATCAGATTCCGATTGTCCGAGTTATTTATATATCGTCGGATCGATTATTATTGCCTCGGCTCGCGCATAAACGGCCCCCGTCCAGATCATAAATCGAGTTAAACGGCACTCGGTACAAAACATCGATCCTACGAGGAGAGGCCGAAGGCCTCTTCCCATTCCCTGCCTATTTGGGTCAAAGTGAAAACAAAACTTCTGTCGGAAATAAAAGGGAAATTGCTTTTGCAATTTCAAGGCTGGACCGTTCTACGATTTTCACCCTTGCCCAATGGATGTAGAATTATAATCGACAATTAATAATTCATCATCATGAAAATGGACAATAAACAATGAAAAACACACTACGAACAACTTTGGGTTTTTATAAAATATCAGGAATAGACAGAACAATGCTTTGAGAAAGTATAAACAAATACGACCATCAAGGTGAAATACAAATTAATTGACTCTGGTTGGCCAGTTAGAATTGCCAAATAGATATATATTGAAAAATTCAAAAATAGTAAAAATAAAAACACATATTCATCATATCATGATCAATAATTAATCTCTTAAAAGGTCTTCATGAAAGACAAACTAAGAACATAGGGTGTTGGTAAGGAAAAGCTATATTTTTGTCATGAAATTTGGTCGGTAACGATTACTTTGGTTCTTGAACAGTCTTAATACCCAATTCTGAAGTGGGCAAAAAGCATCTGACAGACATCACAGCGAGGATAAGCAGACAAAAATGATGGGTAACGACGAAATTTCATGTTTATCACCCCGCAGGCATTGGAGAACACACAAACGTCACAAGCTCTTTACGCACGCTGAAATTAACAGGGACGGCCAATCCATTGTGGGTCTTCTTCTTGCGATTTGATTGGGTGATAAGCTCGTTTCCGATCATTTTGGTAGGCTTATCCTAGCTAAAAACAGCTAAACAACTTGACTTGGCGAAATGCTGAAATGTGTCTGAGAGAGGAAAAAATGGGGATAAGCAACCCAAAATGAGTGGTAACGACAAAATTTCACGTTCATCACCTCGCAGACAACACGAAGAAATGGAGAAGTTCAACCATAAATCAAAAACTATGCCAAAATTAATAAGGATTTCACAATACGACATTGTGAAATTTCTTCTTCATATCTTATATTCTGAAAGCTAAAAATGGCCATACAAGTTGACGGTATGCTGAAATGTGCCTGAAAAAAATAAAAGAGCTAGGATAATTTGATACACAAAAATTTGTCGAAAGAAAAGTTGTTGAAAAAGAAGTTGTAGAAAAAAAAGGTTTGCCAAAAAATCAGTTGAAAGCCATTTGTATTGCTGTGCATAAGGCACATGAGGCAGTTGATGTAGTAACCAAAGCCGGCATTGCTGAAGTTAAACGTAATATAACTTATGTCCGTAAGGACATTGTTAATCTTTTCGACAAAAATGAAACTCAAATTGCAGATATCTGTAAGAATACAACCTCTCAAATATGACTATCCCGCAAAGACCTGCAACTTAAGATGTCTGGCATTCGTGCTGAACAAAAATTAATCCGCTGGATGTTGGGTGCGAGTATTTTTGGTATTCTTTCTCTATTGGTTAAAGCTTTTTTGATGCCTGCCTTATAACAAGCATTGTGGGTTATTAGCTCAGTTGGTAGAGCAGTGGAAATTGCCAAAATGATCGGAAGCAGCCGAGCTACAAACCAGTAATGGCAACCATCCAATGCCAAGACTCACAGCTCCACGTTTAACTGTATAAAGGTTCATGAGAATTAATATAGAGTGGTTAAATAAAGCATATCGTCATCATCAATATGAGGGATTAAAGAGGTCTCGAGATTATCACCACAGGTGCAATGCTTGAACCGTAGATGGATCTAAAGTTTGGAATGGAAATTTAAGAAGCAAGAATGGATCAATGAATGACATTTGGATAGTGAATTAGGTGTCACAGAAGATTTCTAATTCACCTGCTGACGTTAGATTTTATGGATATTCCATGGTATCGTTTTGTACCTACAGTAAGTTTGGTTTTTACATTCATAGCATATTTAGATCCTAGAACTCTTTGTAGTTGTCCGATTCTTCAACGTTCTGAATTCTTTAAGACTCGAGTGGTATTGAAAGTCAATCTGCTGTTTAGGTATGGTATTAAGTGCCACCTTTAGTTATCAACATCCCCTTGTTGTTGATTTCCAATGTAAATACACTCTTTGTGCATTTTGCCTCTTTTGTGGTTCCTCTTTCGCTTTGTGCACTATTATTCGATAAGCTCAAGGTGTTTTGGATGCAAGACTAAACTTTACTATCAAAGTATGAAAGTTATGAGAGCCTGTAGTAAAAGGTTGCCATCTTAACTTTTTGATTTATAGATTCTTATCACGGGGTTGGATCTAAGTAAAACCTGTCTCTGATGTTATCAGTTTCCTATTAAAAGTTCGCCTCAGGTCGAGGAGGATCGCAGAAGGGCACATCAAACGCTCAAGGGGTTTATGAGCGGACAAAACGGACAACTTCAAGATGAAGATCAATCATCGTGCCATGAGGATGTGAGCCGTTGCCCAAACGAGTGTGGAGAGACTTTCACCATGCGATTATGAAATTACCTTGTTAAACACATTCACAAATCCATTGTCATTTGGGTTCAACGACTTGTCTGTGATTACCGTGATTATCAGACAGAAGAGCCGATTTGTTTGAGTTAGTTTTAAAAAGAATGTTTACTGGATTGTCATTAAATGCGAATCCGAATACTGAATTTTAATGAGACTGAGATTAACCGACGGAGTAAATTCTAGGTCTTAAACTCTGTATTAGGCAATTGGCTAAAGTGCACGTGAATCATCCTGCCCTTGAACGGTGTTTTTTAAATGATGCAACACATTAATTGGTTACTTTCCCGTTTGCGTTTGTGAAAGTCGTGAACCCCTTCGGCTCGGGTTCGTTTATTTTTAACATTTGCGAACCAGCTGGTACTCAAAGAACGCCGAATGTAAAGACAAAAAGGCAGGTCCTTTTTCCAATCAAAAGTTCGAAGATCTGAGTAGGATTGAAGTATTTCGTACAAGACTTTTGATACGTACGCAAAGATATATTCAAGTGAAAATGCTTCTGCTAGCTAAGGAACAGCACTGATCCTTGAGGCACACCTGCTCTACACGATAAGTGTACATTCTGCAGATGACGCCACGCACTCTTGTTACAAGATAACATGTTTCAGGTGCAAAAACATGTAAAGAGTGATACCATAAGTATGAAACTCTGGTGAGATACAATTATTAAAATACCTTCTACATTCTAACTCCAAGGTTTGACAGATTTGATTAAACTTACTCAACATATAAATGTAAGTGAGATAGGGGATTAGAGCAAGGTTGAGTTCTAAGTGCAGCCCTATTTTCCCTTTTATTAATAATAAAGTTACTTAGGTTTTGCACATAGACGTTTCATTCAAAATATTACATTTTACTCTACCAAACATTTTTGATAAAATCTTATAAAAATGTACATACCATAATTTATTTCATCTTTTAAGCCATCTTTCTGGAGGCATTCCGATTTTGTTATGAGATTCGGTTGAGGCAAAAACTCCCGTCTCTTGCGAAATTCATTTCTTGAGGTTGTTAAAGTGGCGCGATCTTTTCCAAACATTTGTCATTGACCAAGAAAGTCTATAGAAACTGTGTATCGACTGGGTTATAAGGTGAGTGAGGCACGTCCATGATTTCAGGCTGTGTGAATTTTAATCAAATAACCACATTTTAATCAAAATTAATGAAAAACTCGATATACTATTGACCTCTTGGGAACAAAGTTCATACTTGGCTGCCATCTCACACTAAAAAAGTTTATCCTGGTTTTACAAAATGCAAATCTTGGATAGCCTGAGATTTTGTATGCCTGAGGACACAGAGAATGATTAATACTTTCAATTATTCTTGCAAAATTGGTTATTTGGATTTAAACCAGATTGTTTCAGACTTTAACGTACACGGGGATAGTGTGGGAACAAAGTGTACCAAGCGATATATCATAGCTAATAGCACAATAGACCACTGGATCAAGGCTTACCTTGTGCACTGAGGTCGCTAGAATTCGGCAACGTCTACCCTCTCCTAACGTGCAGAGCAGACTGGTAGAGCACATTAGTTACTAAAAAAGTCTATGTAACCAATGAACAAGTCATACTTTTTAAATGCAAATCGCTGATTTCGCCTCAGAAACGTAATCGCTCGGAAGACGCAAGGACTCAGGCGTATTGGTGATTCCTGATTGTGCTTAGGTACGTCAGCCAAGTAGACTGAACTGGTAGAACACACAATCGAATAAAGGAATAGTCAATTTAGCCAATAGACAAGTCAAACTTTTAAAATACAATTCGCTGACTTCGGCTCAGGAATGTAACTGTTCGAATGTCTTTCGGAATTAGGTGTTCTACTGATCCCAGGTCAAAATTAGAAAAGTCTGCCTAGGAGACTAGTAGGGCACTTCATTAAATAAAGTCAGTATAATCAAGTCCAACCAACAAGTCAAACTTTGTACATACAAATCGCTGACTTCGCCTCAGGAATTTGCAAGGAAGCCTTACGGACATACGCTTCTGCTTATTCCTGGTTATACTTAGCGTCTATCCTGCCTGCATATCATTAAGAAAAACTAAAATGAGCATATACATAGAACAACTTTGGATTTGGGGTTGTATGTTTTGTACAATCTGTCCAGTGGGCCCAAACACCGAGTACCATTAAACCCCAGCGAGAAAGCATCACAATATCAACCAAGTGAGGGTTAAACCAGCCGTAAACAATACAGTTAACACCCTTTAAGCAGCCGTGCCAAGTGGAGTCCTTATTTACAACATCGATTCGGCCAGTTTTAACGGTGTAAAAAGTAAGACCAGTCGGTTCAGGCAGTGAAAGTAATTTTTAAAAGAGCGATGAATCGTTGAACTTCACGCTACAAAGCAATGGTCTGTCAACCCGAGCATAAAACAAAACGAAACGTTCCTTTGAAATGATTGTTTTAGAGGGATGCTGTAGAGATCACAACATAACGGGATTTTGACAATAATAAAGATGACGTTTGGGAAAAACTTCAGAAAATCGTTTTTAGATTATGTCATCTATGATCAATTCACATCATGTCAGTTATGCCATACAGCTCGGCTCTATAAACATCAAAAGATAACAGTTTTAGCTTTTTTTAAAGAAAAAAAAGTTAAACAAAATAATTAATCAAGGTTTTTATTTGAGATAAAAAAGTCAATGGGACGAGCGGGATTCGAACCCACGATCTTCGGCTAGATACGCCGCTGCTCTACCACTTGAGCTATCGTGACCTCGATCCACTCGGACACCAACTTCCTATCTCAACCCCACCTTTTGAGTTTTCCCTCCTTTTTGCCATTTTTCAAAAATAAAAAACTCAAAAAGTGGGGTTGAGATAGGAAGTTAGTGTCCAAGTGGATCGAGGTCACGATAGCTCAAGTGGTAGAGCAGCGGCGTATCTAGCCGAAGATCGTGGGTTCAAATCCCGCTCGTCCCATTGACTTTTTTATCTCAACTAAAAACTTTAATTAATTGTAATATATTAATTGGTCAAGCGGACCACGAAATTAGTGAAGTTAAACTTAAACAAAACATTTGTTTCTTAAAATACTTTGTTTACGATATTAACTTTGCCTGAATTACACGTTTTCACAATGCTGCAGTCTGCAAAAAATTTCTGCTGATTGGAAACTTGTGATTTTGGGTAATAAGTTTTTTTATAAATTTAATTTTCGTTATAACTTGGTTGCAATATACACCTCTTGCAATAATAACGATTAACTAATACGTCAATTATTTATTAATTATTAGTTTGATTTAGAAAGTTAGTCGTCTGGATTGCTTGTGTTGAAATACGATTTAGTCGCACGCTGCATTACACGATAAACCAAATCGGCTGGGAACTTTAGAAAACCCCTTTGTCAAAAGGTCAACTTGTAAACAAATAAACTACCCGATTGTGCCCAGTATGTCCGCCCAGGGGTGAATAAAAAAACATCCTGTTTTGTAGAACCCGTCTGTCCTTAAAGTCCTGTCCCGGTTGGTTTTTATCTCGAGGACCGGTCCAGGAGAAATGAAGCGCCCGCAGAAAACCCGGTCGAAATGTTGGCTTTAGCACTCCTACGACTTTGTAAATAGTTCCGTTTCTTTCGACTTGAAAATTCGATTATTATTTTAGAAATGATAAACGAACTCAATTTGTATCCTGAGATTCGTTTATTTCTCTGTGGTGGAAAATAGGGTGACCCTGTTCAGAAGAAAACGCAGTCCTTGACTCTGGTTGGATAACCCGCCTCGGTACGTGACCCCACGAGACTTCAAATTACCAACCTGCCAAATAAAAATGGTGAAAAAGCTCATCGCCAGGTGTTCTCTCACGAAGATTTCACAAATTAAATATTATATAAAGTATTAAAAGGGTTCGACCATGCCGGCCTGAAGTATCCGTAATTTGTTACCCGCCTAGAAGGTTTGCCTCCTCTAAACCATGAACCGAGGAGGGTTCCAAACGAATTTAATATAACCGGCTTCATTCCGCTTTAAGTAAATATGTGCAATACCTTGCCCGGCATGTAATAAGGGCAAGGAATTCCAATACAGCCTTTAAAAAACCCGGTATGCCGGCAATTTTGATAGTACACTGTAGATCGTTGTATAATGAGTAACAAAGATTTTTTTTTTATCAGGTATCTTGCCTTGGAAAAATAATCGACCGGTCGGTAATAGGTTTTAACAGGTTGGAAACGGGAGAATGAACGAACGATTTCCCGAAGTTTTTGAGGTAAACTACTGGGTATAACGTAATTAAGCAATTCCCCCGGCAGGTTATCCGACAGTTGCCAACTTTCTTGTTTGCGAAGTCACTTTCTTGTTTGACGCCCGAACCAGTTGTCCGTTTCCAGAAATTTCTCGGATAATTTATTTATAATTATTATTGTTATTATTATTCAAGCTTCAGATTGGCCTGCAAAGTGTTTACCGTCGCAAGCAACGTTGTAAGAATGAAAACTACTTTCATTATTAAAAACCCGCCCCGTTCACTTGTAACTTCCTCCAACTCAGCTGGCAAAGTAAAATGTTTTTTTGATGAAGAAGTACTCTAAAGTAAGTTAATTAAAAGTCTGAACAGTAAGTTTTATCTGAAAAACCCTTACAACTTCTGTACAGAATTGTACTTTATACGTTTTAACATCTTTAAAAGTATATCTTTAGAACTTCTTTACTTAATGAGAACCTGTGAATGAAATGAAAACGGGCGAACAAAAAGATTACTTAAAATTAATATCACTGAGCTAAAAATGTATGTAAGCAATCGTTGTTTACTGTATGACAAAAGGAACGAATGATGAGGAGGAGGAATGATCAACAGCACTTTCAACTGGAATTGTAAAGAAAATAATTTTTGTCATACAGGAGGGCTTAACGTCAAATTACACGTTAGGTTTCGCAGATGAGGGTTCAAAACAATTTACAATATTGTTTCCATAGTATGATCAATGATTAATCGATGGGCTATGCCGGGATTCGAACCCATAAACATTAGCGTGGCAAAGACTCCGTACTGCGGTCCTCTAATAAGATATTTTTAAACTTGTGCGTACAGGTATTTTCTCTCCCAGTCACAACACTGACACCATGGCCAGTACTGCACCCGGACGACGCATGTTAACACAAACCAGCCAATGCTGGCACTCAGTATGAGGAATTAAGTGACGAGGTTTCTAGACCATCGTCGTTTGAGACGACGTGGAAGTTCTCGGGATGTGAAAATGTAGATAGAAACTGAAAATAGCTTGGATAGTAAGGAAAGGTGAAACAAAAGCTCGGTATACTTACGCCGCGAGATCGGACCAGTTCGTTGACAAAAGGAATATTTAGGTCGTTGCGGATACTTAAGCCTTCTAGGATTGGAAGGTGTGTTCGTGGTGGATACTGGATAGTTCGGTGTACCTCGCTTTTCGTGCTGCAGTAATTTCTTTTATAGAGTTGGTTGAGCTTTGACGGTCAAAACAGATATCGGCCCAAAAAGCCTTCGAAGTTGTCCAAGTCTTCGGTTAACGAAGACCAAGAAATGAAATCGTACATTCAAAAACTTCAAACTGATGTAACAACAACCTTTTAACCGTAAGTTTTATTAATTATTTAGAAATTGTGAAATGCGGTCTGGTGTAATGTAGGTTTCAGAAAAGCATTTTCTTTATCGTGCCAACGTTTCGATCTTTATTGAGATCATCTTCAGGGCTCAAAGTGTTTGTCTTCTGTGTAATTGTGCCATTCTTGCGTGTCGTGTTGAGAGTGCCTTTTGGCCAAAGTGGACATTGTATACATCTTTCTGATGTGTGTAAAATTGTTTGAAAATGTCTGTAGGTATTATGTTGGCGGCACTGAGTTTGAATTGGTGTAATTTTTGTGTTAATGTCTTAATGCTTTTAATACTCGTGGTGATTTCTATGTTTAAAATGCTTCTTTTGAATTTTATTGTGACTTTATGTATGTAGTTAATTCTGGTGTTTGGCTGTGTTAGTGTGGCATTTGTGAAGTTAAAATTGTTTTTGATGCACGCTCTCAACAAGACACGCAAGAATGGCACAATTACACAGAAGACAAACACTTTGAGCCCTGAAGATGAACTCAATAAAGATCGAAACGTTGGCACGATAAAGAAAATGTTTTTCTGAAACCTATATCACACCAGACCGCATCTCACGACTTCTGAATAATTATCGATTAACAGTCACTAATCAAAGCAAGTTTCAAATGGGGCTTGACCAAAAAATTTATATAATTTTAACATAAACCTTACGTGTGTGGTACGTAAGGTTTATGTTAAAATTATATAAATTTTTTGGTCAAGCCCCATTTGAAACTTGCTTTTTAGACGGAAGATATATTTCAGCCCAACTTTAAACCTTATAGAATTTAAAATCATTAAAACGTCGATTATAGATGAATTGGTAATGTTAAACTAATTTTTAAAGGCTGACAACATAAACAACACTCGATTATCCAGCTTAAACCCATATAAAATTTATTTTCACCTAAAATCATCTGTAAACCTGTCTTTTGACTAAATTCTCACGTAAAACTGTAAATTTCCCACAGGCTAAATGCGAAAAATCCAGATAGAAGATATGTTTTGAATCAAATACTTTAGCAAAGTTGGAATTTTCTAATATTGGGTTGTCCGGAAAATAATGCAGGATTTTGGTATTAAACAAAAAAAAAGAAACTAGTTACTTTAAAGCAATGTTCTTTAATCAAAATAATTTCNCATACAAATGAGTAATCCTGTAAACGTAAACAGAATATTTTATATAGATTTTTTTTAATGAAAACTTAAAATCCTGCATTATTTTCCGGACAACCCAATAGTTAATATATTTGATCTTAAAACACTTTTATGACGCCAGAACAATTTTTACTCTAAAAACTGTCAAAAACCAACATAAAAGGTACAAATTTAAATATAAAATTCTACTTTTTATGTTGAAAGCACATGCCAAATCTATTCTTTCATTGAAAAGCCAAATGTAAGTTAATTGTAAGTTTAAAACCCCATCTAAAACTTTGATTTTCTGAAGGAAGACTAGGAAAATCTACTTTGTAGTACATATACGTTTAAATGAAGTAATAATAATGTAGAATAATAAGCCAAGACAGGCTGACCAAAATGTTCGGTAATGACCAAATTACAGGTTCATCACTACGCAGACCGCGCTGAGAAATCTCCCAATAAGATTTATGTTGAAATTTCATTTTAAATATGATAATGTGTAATAGATTAAAATCCTGTTTCTTATATTTTATCGTGGTTTGTTGTGCAGATCTTGGGGTTTTAATGAACGAGTACAACCAGGTTCATAAAATTTTCATTCAGTGCCTTTTTACATCCTTTTCTGACATTTTACAGTAAAGAAATGACTCATGAGTCATTTTTTATTTCATTTCTGGACCCCTAAACCTCATAATGTGTTACTATTTGGTACTTGAATTACTAAATTCCTTTAAAACACTTTTGGAGTAAATTGATATTGCTAATAATTGCCATTTACAGGGGGAGATATATAAGTTACAGACTAGGGGAAAAAATCTGAAGTTTCTGTGACCATTGTAAACACGAATTGTCATATTATTTCTAGATGCAGGATGACAATGGGAATATGAGACTACTATCTGTGCGAACAATTGTTTGAGCCAAAGTTGTAAGAATCTGTACCCAGTTGTAAGTCGAAAGTTTACCCTTAGTTGTATTTGACCCTTAGGTCATGTTCATGATAGGGGATAACCCTTGAAACGGCAGCTCTAATGGCACAATGCACTTTCGGGGCGCCCGTTTTATCATCCGTATGCTCCATTGACCATCGGAGTGTCCTATTAACGTTAATTAAACTGGTTAAACTAACTTCTATGGCCAATGATAATAAAAAAACAAAATAAAAAAGGACGGTTAATTTTGAAACTGAATCGAAGTAATGAGGCATGTAAAAGAGTTAAAGTTTTGGCGTTTCTGGGTATCGGTGCCCTTGGCCGTGGGTCAATAGTGACACCCCCGGTTTCCGAATTTACGTCAACCGTGTTCTTTCTGTCGTAAACAGCACGGGCTTGTTTACGGGCTGTCGGAATCATCGTGTTTCCTCCATACCTCCGATGGACCAGTCATTAAAAAAAAGAACTGCCTCGGCGAGAATTTGGCCAATTATAACGGAACCTCTTGTGGAGGAAGCTCCCTGCCATTGCGTGCCGCGGTGTTCGCCGAGCGTGACCTCGGCCACTCACTCCTAGTTTCAATGATTGCACTTTTTCAAGAGAGGTCGGCTCGTAAAAGACAGGAAAATCCTAACATGCAGATTAGCCGGGAGATTGCTATCTGCATTGATCAATTTTTGTTCGAAAGAAAAATAAAAATTGGAATCCTGCGGTCCTTCCCTCTTTGATGGGATGCCCTTCGAGGGTTAAAAGTCCAAGGCTGCACCGAACACGCTTAATATGAAAACGAACTCTTTTCGAATTATGCAAACTACGATTGTCTCGATTGGAATTATTCAGAGAGATGTTATTCAATTCTTAAAACTAAAGTGTAAAACCTTTTTAATCTGTGGGTTGGTAATATTTTCCATACAAAGAAAATCATGACAGATTTCAAAATAAGTAAGATAAAAATATTAAATGCACATATGTGTCAATACATTGTTATGTCAAGCAATTATTTACACCATAATTTTCAATCAATGTCTTCTAAATATGATGCAAATTATAGATTGTGACCTTCGCTGTATCATATTACCACTGAAATATTCAAAGACAAACGAGATCTGTCATAAATGAGCATGTCTTCGCAAAATAATCCGCTCGCCAGATATTTTGCCTTCGAGAGGCAAAAGTTTCGTTGATTTGAATCTATAATAAATTCAGCCGAAAGAGAGAGGAAGCGAAACGGTCTAACTAAAAATGGCAGGCGGTACAACCGGTTTTGGTACATCCGAAGTGTCCGGCCGATTACTCTTTCATTATGGCGCGATTAATCGATATCCGATCATGTTTCTTTCCTGACCTGAATTGTTTTGGCCGTTGGATTCCGGCCTTATCACGCTTACACCCCGAAGACAAATTGACCAATTAAATCCTGACGGAATGACAGTCGTCGTGTTCCGTTCACCGCCTGTTCCGCCTTTGGTGCTGACTTCACCGAAAAACATCCGGCTTTTTTGTAAATCGACCTCGTGGTGAAGTAAATATGTAATTATCTCAGACAACGTAACAAACACTCAACCAACGATGAACATAAAATAGTTTAATGCGAACTCAGATTTAGTAACGAAATAAAACAGAAGTTTTCATAAAATTGAATAATTTTAAACAAACAAGTGAAAATGGAAAAAGTTAGATAAACAGGTCTTCTAGCGATTACTAGACAATACTTTCATTTAAAAAACATAATGATAAATAACAGTTTAATATTTATTTTAATTTATAATAAGATGATAAAACTTGTTATCTCTTGATGAAACTTTCTGAAGAGTATTTATTTTAAACAATATAATAAATACAACCAAATGAGCTGAGTTTGTAAGCGACTTGATGTAGAAAACTACAGATTATGAAGGAGGAGAAAGAGCTTATTTTCTTGCAGAGACCGATCGTCTTGATTTATGCCCGACCCAGTTACAGTTGAGCTGCTTTTCTACTATTTCATAAAATGAAAAAGCCGTCCTGTTACAATATTTTTATTCTTCTATGAGCCTGTTGAATTTAAATAACGGCCAATGGTTTTATATATATAAAAGGATTATGTATATTAGGCCAACGGTATATCTGACATGACAGCAGAACTTTTCTGTTGTCTGCAATTGCTGTAAGTTTTTGAAAAAGTTTTATGCCAAATTCTTCCCAGTTAGTTTGTAATAATATTACAACGCGGATCATATGCATATATGGATAAGCTCGAAGTGTTACTTTCTTCTTTTGTGCTTTTTCTCTTCATTCGCACTTACTGCAGCCATTAAACCAAAGGTTAAGCACTGACAACGAAAAAGAGCCTCATACCAATCCATCTATTTGCTTTAGTACAAAACTCTAAAAAAAGATCAAGTCTAGCGAATGACTGATATAATAGGAAAATCTTTAGAAGAAAAGCATACCTGTTCTGTCGTGTTACACTACATTTCTGAAGCCTTCGGTAAAGTTTGGCGTGAAAGCTTAATACATAAACTTAAAAAAAAACTTTCACCTAACTTCTGTCCTCCTACTCCCGAGATTTTTCCGATTAAAGCAAGATAACCAATACTCCCGAACGTTTAAAAATAAATATTAGTGTTGCCAGGGAAGCGTCTTAGGACCAATCTTGTTTCTACTTTAACCAGTGACCTGTCGCCAAAAGAAAACACAACTATAGCAACATTCGTTGATGACACTGAGCTCTGTCAGTGGAAAATGAAATATTATTGGAGCATTGACAAGAAAACCAATATATGAGTAAAAGGATTGACAGATGGACAAAAGTTTGGGAAATTAAAGTAACGATAAGTCTATAGACGTTAATTTTAGAAACAGAAAAATCTCAGACAGTTCAATCAATATAAGCAGAAAATAGCATCGACACGAAGCACAGTGAAGTGAAAAAAAATGTCAGAACTGGGTCTTAAATATAAACAACTATATTGGAAGAAACTCCCATTTGGTAATTTAAAACAAAATCCTCATTTATAACCAGATCCTTAAACCGATGTGGATCCATGGCATACAATTACCGGCCTGTGCGCACAAGAGTAACAGCTGTTCTACAAAAATACTAAGGAACATAGTTGCTCATTGGTACGGAATAAAAAGTATTTATCGGGTCCTGAAGATACCGGATTATACTGCCCGAAAGTATAATTCACGTCTCCAAGGACATCAAAACGTCGAAGCTAGCAGGCTAAAAGAACAACCCTGAGACAACTAAAGAGGACGTACCAAGAACTTACTTCCTACACTTAATATGAACTTTGATGATAATAAAGACACAGGTGGGGTGCAACCTAAATTTACCAATATTTGTATGTCAATGCAAACATCATGCAGGGCAAGTTTTTTCTGGTCTAATTTTAATAAATAAATTTATTAATTATTAGTACTGCAGCCATCCAAACTACTTGACCACTTACAAATTTCGCTTTTCCTCTTCCTTTATTTTAATTTCTTTTTTTAAAATCATAATGTTCAGATCATAAAAACATAAAATTCCAAAATCAGCCTTGAAATTTATTTATTATTTACTGCTTACGCACTTCAGCCTATTCTACAGGTCAGGGCTAATAATAGTAACCTTGTGAATTAACTATACTACTGCAAAACTAATTAACATTATAAATACATAACAACCAATAAAAATGACAATTAAATATAAATACAAAAGTTATTATAATTTTTAAACGGATACGTGATTGATCACCAGTTGGACTGTGTAGATGCTCCAGTTACGTATATTATTACAGATTATGCAAAAGTTGAAACCCAAACGGCTTTTTAAAAAGACAAAGAACTCCAAAGAAATTAATACATACAATACAAACAAATACTATGTTTATAAATTCTAACAATAAGTTACGTTTATGACCATGATTGATCCAATATTAAATTATAATATCGATATAAAATACAAACAAATGGTAGGAATATTAGATTTATGACCAATTAAAACAACACGATTCACTATATTTTATCCATACGATATTGATCTAATATCAACTTTTATTATTTTTTAACAATTTATTCTTAATTAGCTCTTAACAATCTTAATTGAGAATATTGAAGTTATTTATACTCTGCACCTCTAATGAAACTTAAATTTTAGGATAATTAAAGGTTATTAAACAAATAAATTGAAAATTACACAATTTGTTAGCATCATATTTTTAAAGTTCGTGTTTTTTTATAGATAACAACCCCTTAAGAGGCGGCACAATATAATTAACCTGTTTTATATCGAGCAATAGATTCGAAGTTTTATATTTCTTTTATGGAGTTTTTATTTTTTATCTTCTCTCATCCCATAAGCAGATTTGCGGGGAATCGCATTTATGTAAAGAAATTGTCGATTTCTATATTGTAATATATTTTATTTTATTCTAATCCCTCTAATCCCTGTGGGATCAAACAGGCATCGAAAGCAACGCGGGTAGTTCAAATAGTAGATTACCCTAATGTTTCCTGCATACACGGATCCAGGGAGGCTTGAACGTCAAACTTTCCGGATTATGGAAAATACATAATTGCACCTAGTACGTCCCTCCATAACTGGATCCGATTAAACGCCGGTAATTGAAGCGGTTCCATAGTCTCGTCCCGGGGGATTTAACAGTCGAACTTTTCAACGTATCGCCCGGGCAACTTTCCTTGAACAAATACGCTGGAAACTTTTCGCCCGGCGGAATATCCCTGTTTACTGTTGACAATCGCTATTATCTGAGAGGAAAGAGGTTGAGTTACTGTACTTCTTACTTCTTTTGTTGAAAAGTTTTATGTTCTCCGGCCCCGTCCCGCCGACCACTTGAATCATTCCGAACTTTGGCCCGCGGGAAACGGAAAAGTGGATGTTTATGAAAAACTTTTTAATGGCCGATTCTGAGACACGATTTTCTTCTCGTGCACAGCTTTCATACCAAGGTAGCTGGAAATCGGTTTACCGTCAAGTAAAGCAAGAATTAAAGTCTAAAAAGTGTTTTGGCCTCCATCAAGCCTATCATCGTGATAATTGACTATAAAAACAATGATTTTTGAAAAAGAAATGAGTGGACAGTATAAATCGTAGATCTGAGGTTTTACTTGAAACATAAAACAATCAAGTACGATTTAAGCTTTTTCTATTTATACATATATTTCATGCAGTGATACTTTATTTGAACGAAAACTAATTCAATGACTTATGGTTTGCTGTTGCGTGATATGATATTACTATGATTACTCAATTAATTATACACTATTTTTTTCGAAATGAAAAATTTGTGTCACAGGCGGGATTCGAACCCACGACTTCATTTTGAAAAAAATTGTGTATAATTAATTGAGTATTTATATATTTAATAGAAGCTGATAAAATTTAGTATTACTATGATTGTTCAAAGTCTTCATTTTAATCACGTTACAGAAATTTGTCCAACTAGTGCAATCAATTACATAATTCAATATTAAATGCTATCCTACAATTAATTACTCCTTTTCAAATAAATAAAGCGACCCGAAGATTTCTATGTCGCATTTATTACAAATCTCATTATAAACTTCCTGAAGGTGAGTGAGAGTATGTCTTAGGGTACATTGTCGGGCGAAAATTTGGATAAAACGGTAGATGATTTCTTCGATCACACAAAGGAATAGAGAAGTTAATACTTTCAAACAACTGTAGACAATGGTACAGTCCATTCAGTAGTTTCCACTAAAAACAAAGACCCAACACGTTGGATTGATTTTCCAATGAAAAGAGACCACATATATCCAACCTATGCTCATACACGAACTCGACCCCTTGGAGATACAAGGAATTTCATGAATCGACGCAGGATACGTTCGATACGGACCAAGCTAGTCCTACAAGTCCGAGGATACCAAACCAAAGAACACTATTCAACCGTGCCTCCCCAAGAGAAAGTAGAGGCATTTAATGGCCGAAATGTTCCATTTCTCGTAGGAACACCCAAATTTCTGTTAGAAATAGGAATAACGAGATCGATATGATCAATAAAGAAACATTTATTATGGAAAACTATTCCGAGGTCAGTAATTGTCCAAAACATTTACAATTCGCAGCCTTACCAAAAAAATAATAATAATAATGAAGATAGGCTTTACTTTTTTTACAAAAAGAATATAAAAAGAAGATATAAAATATTTTATATTGCATAAACGAATATAAAAAATAATACATAAAATTAATTTGTATTTGAAAATATTTAATATGACTTTATTGTCGGAGCACCAAGAATAGAATCCATGAAAGTCCTTTTGTAAAAGCCCATTATCTACTTGACCATTTGCTATGGAATAGATTTTTATGTCATATCAGGAATAAAAATTTCGAAGATTTGAAGGAAGAAACTACATCATTGATAAAAATCAAGAAACATACCCGATCCAGCTACCATCCATGGGAAACACCCATGAAGCAATAAATGAGCTATACCCCTAAAGTGTCGTACATCTACAGATAATTAGGCCTTAATCCAACGAATATAAAAAAATTAAAAATTTGAAACGACTAAAAAATATTAAAAACATTATTTTTCTTTTGGATAGCGTCATTGGTTCAAGAGAAATTCAGACGAGCCATCCAAAAATAAAAAGGACACCTTGTATATTAGGTGAGTCAAGTTTATGAGTAGATGTTTTCAGCAAATTTGATTGGTGCGTGTTGTCTCAATGGGATTCATCAAACTGGCATTCGTGAATTTACGTTTAGTACGCTACCAAGTGATGAATGTTTAAAAGCTTATATGGTGGCATGGATGTCGAAATGACATCCTCGCACTCCTTTTATGTTTACAATGGATGAACAAAGGCTCACCTTTTGACCTTTGAGAGTGAAAGTGCCTTTATATTCTCCAGACAGTGCGCTTGATAGCGGCTCGCATTCTTCCTAGGGTGGGTTTAACGATCTGGCAAAACGCGACGTCGCATTTTTGCCATTTCGCCTGGGGGCCGGAGGCGCGGTGTGCAGCGAATCCGTGCCGCCGCCGCACAATATCCGAAGGGGGTGCGCTTTCGAAGCTTTCGAACGGGAAGGGGGCGGAATTCCGTGCATTCACCCTCGCCCGCCCCGTTTACAAACCCAATTTCAAGAAATCCCTGACTCACAGTTTCTTCCGCTAACGAGAAACTCTTCCCCGCTCCTGAGAAACTCTTCCCCGCTCCTAGCCTGCCGCCTCCGTCGCCATCGTGCGAGGTATAACTCAGATCCTTCCCCTCCCAATTGTAAGAAAAGCGTAGAAAATAACGAACCTTACGGGGAAAACGACCTCCTTTCGACCTGAAATAAGTCCGATTCAAACTCTCATAAATCAGCCTTATCATCTCTAATCGATAATAAATGCACATAATAACTCCATTATGTTTAGTGGTCTATTAACCAAATTACTTCTTTCAATCAATTATTCTTTTTAAGTAAAGTTTTGGTTGAAATGAAAAAGTCAGTGTCACGAGCGGGATTCGAACCCACGACCTTCGGCTCAATACGCCGCTGCTCGTACCACTTTATTTATCGTGATTTTGATCTACTCGGACACCAACTCGCCATCTCAACTGGCAACCTTTCGAATTTTCCCTCCTTTTTTCAAATGTGTAATTAGGATTCGATTCTGAGCGCCTTATGAAGCGGCCACGGGGAGCTGTAATTAATTATCCTTTTTATGTAAGGTCTTGGTTGAAATGAAAAAGTAAGTGTCACGAGCGGTATTCGAACCCATGACCTTCGGCTCAATTCGCCGCTGCTCTTACCACTTGAGCTATCGTGACGAATAATAATAATAAATGCAAAAAATAAATGCATCAATCCTGCATATTCTCTGTTCTAAAACTCTGTCATATTTGATACTATTGCATCATTTTGATACTAATCCTGTACATCAGAATAATTAAAATGATTTCCTGGCACGCTAAAAATATTTAATATATCGTTCTAATTTCACAATTTAAGGTAAAAAATAAAATTTAAACCATTTCAATTATTGTTCGCTGACCAATTTCCAACGCCCCGTTATTAAATTTAAAATTAAGAATTCTAAAAAATAATAAAAAAGAGATAGAAAGATAAATAGATATAGAGACGGAGAGGGAGAGAGAGTGTGTGTGAGATAGAAAAATACAAGACATATTCACATACACACAACTCGTTATTACAAAACTTAAATAAAAATCGTAATAATTTTCCTGCTTTAAGCATCAACTGTTCAATCATTAATTTGTAATTGGACCTGACATTAAGTTTATCTCGAAAACACTCTATAAAGTCCATAAGGTTTATGGGCTTAATCGACTATTACAACTTTTGAAGACGTCAACTTAATCTTATATTTACATCTTACAAAATCTCTCCCAACGCAAGCAGGGCGAGACATCCTTCATACGCAAGTTTCCAGTTCGCTTGGGCATAATTAGGAGTTCATAGGTTAAAAGTTGCAACAACTGTGAGCAATGAATGAACTGTGAAGCACACCGACTATTAACCTGTAGAGTGAAAGAGAAAGAAACAAAGAGAGTGAGAAAGAGTGTGTGTGTGTGTGTGTGTGTGTGTGTGTGTGTGTGCGCGCGCGCGTGCGTGTGTGCGTGCGCGCGTGTGTGTGTGTGTGTGTGTGTGAGAGAGAGAGAGAGAGAGAGAGTGAGTGAGTGAGGGAGGGATGGAAAACGAATATTGAAAAGCTTTTTAATATCGTCCATTTCAAATAAATATCCGCAAGTTCAAGCGATAAATTGAAATTTTCTGCACTTGATTATAGTTTACATACGTAATATAATTTTTAAATATCCGTATGTAATTTAAATATTACAATATATCTCACGCTGAAGATGAAGAAATGCCGAAACGTGTTTGACAGACAGGACCGAAATGATCGGTTACGACCCATGTAACAGTTCATCACCCCGGAGACAACACGGACAAATCTCACAATTGCAATTAAAATTATAAATTAAATGTTTCTGTCTGCTTGACGGCATGTTTGTCACTTTGGAATTTGGAAACGTTTGGAAATTTAACGATCCTATGTTTTTAAATATCGTGAAATTTTGCGATTACAAAGTTGTGACGGTATTTTAAAAGAGATTGAATCGTGGCAATTGTACGGATAAAACTGGTCACGGCAAAACATAAATTAAACAATTAAAAAATATGGATAAAAGGTGACACTTTGTCAGCTGATTTGTTAACAGTACTGTTCATAAACAGTGCAGAAATTCTCCCCTTTCGGACATACAATGGGAACAAAAGACGTCCAGGTTGGCAAATAATCCTTTTTCAACCCCCATCCTCCTCTTCGCCAAACAAAAAACTTGACGGTACAAAGAAATAATCCAATTAGCAGGGAGCAATCAACCCAGACCGATCGATAATTGAAACGGGGCGTTGGAAATAGGTCAGCGAACTTAATAATTGAAATGGTTTAAAGCCGTGAGGTAAAGGGAACCCCTCGGGCGAGGAGGTTCAACCCCCATCAACGGAGGGTGGCCGAATAACCAAACAACGCAAATTTCTAAAAGGAGTGGAAGGAATTTCGTTCAATGTACGTATGTGAAGCCTTGTTTGATTTTCTATCTATAGTGACGATTTACAACCCTTTCAATCCTTAAGACTTCAATTTACGGTTTCCCGTAAAAACAGCGATCTTGTTTCAGACGGAATGTTATTTAAGCCCACCCTTCGAAAGATTGGTTTTGAAACAATCCCTACGATTCGTTTCCCTCAGATCACGAGGGGGTCTTTTTGAAGATAAAAATTCATTTGGCCCTGGATACCGTTATTCGGCGTCGTCGATAAAACTTCCCCTTGTGTCTACATTCAGCCTCCAGAACTTCATTTTTAATCAAGACTACTCCGAGTTCTTTAGGATATTATCCTCCGTCCCCTTTCTCCGATTCGTTTCTTTTTTCATAAAAGCTGATTGCAAAATACAAATTAAAAAAATTCCTCAAAAATACAGCAGTCAACAGGTTTAATGGACATTGGCATAAAAACATTCAAAGATCAAAGAATTTTATTAAAAATCTAAACATAGAGGTTCTTTACATTATCAGTGTAATCGTTGTCAAGAAAATATTTTGCAAACGGAATAAAATCATATTGGCACAACCATTGATTCATACATTATTGACACATTGGAGAAAGAAAATTCTAATACCAGCCAAGGTTTATTTCAGATCTAAACATTCCAAATATTACTTTGGGACCACTCATTAACGCTGAAGTTTCCACTTTTTCTTGTCCGATTTGCCTGTTTTTCCATCCATATTTGAAAACTAACTCATTGGGACAAACGTACCCTATTATCCAATATCACAATCGATTTTTTATGTACGAAACCTGATGGATCCCCCTGTGTAATGTAAAAATCCTACAGTAATTTGTAAGACGCAATTCAGCGTTTCGGAATTTCGCCATCTTCAGTTTGTGGTTTGTGTGATTTGTATGAAGTCGAGTCTCTTTTACAAGTTCATGAGGAGTGAGTGCACGTATCGGCGTTAGTCGATGCCTTTGGTGGATTAAGTCTGGGTTTTTTTACAACACCAACAGAAGGAGGCAGATCTCGATGATCCATAACTACATATCAAATACATCAGCACACCATATAGGGAAAACTTGCAAAATCAGTGTTGTTAAAAAAATTGTGTAAAAGTTAATTTAAATTCCTTTCATAAATTTTCGTGTCGTTTTGGAAAAATCTGATAAGTCGATATGTCAGGGTTATAAGCAAGGAGAAGCGAAACGATTGGGCCCGCTATTCTTCGAACTAATGTCCGTCTCGAAAAATGTGCTTAAGGATTCGAACAGTGGTAACAGCTTACGATTGATAAACCTTCCCTACCTTTAGCGATTTTTTTTAAAATTGATCTTCTAAATTGTTGAGCTAATCGAACCCCTGCATCGACCGGCTATTTTGACTTGAGCTTCTGACCATAAATAATCTAATCTAAGCCAGATATTCTAGCCAATATGTTTTTTACATGTGGGATTTGATGTCCGCGAGGGTTCGCAGTTAACGCAATTACTGTACAGTGTGACAAAATCATCGACCAAAACGTTTTATAACTTGCAGAAAGAATGCTTTCTTAAGGAAAGAAAGGCAAAACGGATAATATGCCCTTTATTATTATGACGGATATATGATTAAAGTTGGAGTAGGTACGAAATCATGCTTTAAGAGGAATTAGAACAGTTTAGAGCTTATCAAGTCCAGTATTAGCGATGTTAGTTTTATGAAATTCCTTCCTGAGGTGGGCGGGGTGATGAACCAGTAGCATGGTCTTTTCCAATATTTGATCTGCCTTTTGTTATGGTCTATGGAGAGACATTACGTTTGATTTTTACTCTTTCTAGTTAAATTGTTTTGTTCAGCTTGTTATCTATATTAGTTTTCTGCTTTACTCGTTAATTTATTAAAGGTGACTCCTTTTATGGACAATTTTATTAGCAGTTTGCTTGTAATGGCTAATTTTGATCTTTTGTTGCGCTTTGTCAATTCAAATACGGTTAGAATTTTACGCGTGTGGCGTGATATTCCAGACTGTTGTTATTTTAATGGACACTGATAAAAACATTAAAATTGTCGCCGAATCGGCCAGGTTTGAGAATGAGGGTTTAAAGAGCGGTCGACGGTTAATCTCGGTGCTACCCCTGTTAATTTCCTTGTAACTGTTCCAAACAAGCGAGTCGAACTATTATCAACCGGGGTTTGTTAAAATCTGTTCCTGTCAGCCTTGGTCAACTCTCGTAATGGGATTTGTTCGGCGAACAACCGGCGGGACTGAGCCAATAATTAGTTGTTAATCCAGTGGCTAAGTTTCAACCGGCTCGCCCTCCCCGCAGAGATATCAACCGTCCGACGTCCGGAGGCGACAACCGGGCTGAAGTTTTGCCTTCATAACTTATAATTGTGCCCATTCTGATCGAATCCTACTGGCATTCCCGATGGGCGGGGGTTGTTTGTCGCATTTGGAGGCGCCCGGTTCTCACCCTCGAAAAGGTCTTTGTCTGTAAGATTCCGTTGATAATTACCCTTACCCTTCAAACGGAAGATGTAACATTTAATGAATTCCCCCCTTGTAACGTTGTCACCCCAATTAACAGGATTGATGACAAAGAGCATGTTAGTAGAGTGAAAAGTTAACAATTTTAATCTTCCAATTAATACGCGAATCATCTTGAACGGTTTCATAATAAATGCTTATCAGTCAATAGCCGACTTAAAATAAGTCGACGACCGAGAGCATTTGAAAAATCTCAATAAACAAAACGTATAATATGGTCGTTTTCATTATGATTTTCGAATCCTTTCTGTTTTAGTCTGCCAAACACGTAAGATCAGATAGCGAGAAGCTGAAGCTCGTCTGACCAATCAGCCAAAGGTTGCACGTAAAAAGGTCACATACAAAAAGTCAATGAATGTATCCAAAATCTCCAAAACCTGGGAAAACCCGACCCTGATACTATATTGGACGCAAGGAGACAAAGGACTTCTGGCTAACCAAGAAACAGACAAACTGCCCAGAGGGGAACCTCAATACCATTCCCAGAACCTATAATTGAGATAACAAGATCAATCACAGACTACTCCATCTGAGAATGGGTCCACAAAACAAGAGGAGAAGTGGACGAGCTCCGGAGGTGCAAGGACACTGGTATCTCAGAACACACCTACACGACATGTGTATAATTCATTAATGGCTCCGTTTGTATATTATGCAGCGAGGAAGAAGAAACTGGCAGATCTTCGAATGCGAAGTAACCGTTCGATGGAGACAACCAATACCAAGACAACTCGAGAAAAATATTTGCAGCAATGACCTACTACTTCCTAAGAGAAGGATCGATTCGATGGATCGATTGAATTGAACTAAGAAATTAGAGAAAGTACAATATGCCAGAAGACTGTAGTGCTTAGGGATTCAAAACCTCCGCTCCCTAGCATCATCATCGTTAGGGTTTTAGGCAGCTCCTAACACATTAAGAAAATACTTCCTCCGAAGCACCCTGTCTCTTCCCTTACTCTAAAAGGTCAAGGATGTCAACATACTAACAATGTGCATACAATAATAGACAATTAGCAATGCTCTATGAGATCGCTCTCGAAAAGGATCACAAGACTTGATATAATAACAGTGTTATGTGAACTTTCATAAACCATTATATTATTATAGTTGTATTAAATTATTTGATAGTATTGGGGTAGTGGACGACCATTGGGTTGCCACCTCATTCATCTTTACAACTAAATTTCATTCTACACACACTTAATTCCAATTATGGCAGTTCCCTTGAAACCTGATATCCCTAGTAAATCTTTAAAAACAATCATACATTTGTTTTCTCTATTTTTAACCACGGGCAGTAAACACCGCCGCGGAATGCAGACCCCCTGCTGTATTTCCGCCGATGGGGTCGATTTTGACTTCACGGCCAAAACACATCTGCTCCGTCCTAATTATAAAAACACACGACGAACTCAGGAGGGGCCGGCGAATAAAAATAAACACCCCGACCTGTAAACATTCTCCTTGCAGGAGACTCTGATCGTGTCTGGCCCCAGATGTGCCCGAGACCCCTCACCCAAAATTTACACGGCCGTTGACACGATATTTTAAACAGTACACTATCAAATAATTGCAAATGACTCTCACCTTCTAATTGTGTGATTATTAAAGGATCGTATAGATTGTCTACTAAATTGTATGGTTTATTAGTTAAAATTATATGAACTGAAGAAGAAAAGAAAGAGAGTGATTAACTGCAGTAAATTATATCTTGAATACATGAATAAATAGAACTGTGTTAAAGACACCTGTGGTATGAGGGAACATACATAGGTACACTCAATAAATACAAATTGAAGGCACGACCTATTTGTTCCACATAGAAAATAGAGGTTCATTAAGCCTATTATGTTCAGAACTCTTCTCCTGCCCTCAAGATTATGATAATCGTAAACTGCTCCAATTATTAGTGCATTTGAGGGTTCAGGCCTTTTTTAACGTTATTTTACCAATCATGTACCAATTGTGAATGATTTATTTTACTTGCAGCATTCTTTACATTTATGAAGTGCGTCACTTTTCTCTTATTATAACTATAGTTTACCCATGTCACTATTTTCTAACACGTTCTTTTTCTTTGTTGTAGGAAAATCTACGAGCCAGCCTTCATCTGACAAAGAAGACAAAGGTGAGATGTTTTTTCCAACTTTTGATGCTTTTCCAGACAAGATAATTTTCATCGGATGATGACCGCCCTTTACGCGGTTGAGTCGGTTTTTAAGTATTGCCGACATAAGCCATTTTCGCTCACTGTTGTCGAAAGGGTTTGTCCTTAAATAATGCACGATTCAATGAAGGAGGCATTTATCATGAGGGAGAGGCCTTGAACGGAATGAAAGGCGATGTGAAAGAATGACTCAGTGGGAAGAGGCCGGCCATAGCGACCATGTTAAAAATAAAGCCAAACTGTTCCATCTGCCCGAGTAGTCTTAAATGGTAACCATTAATGCCATCTTTTTTACCTGGGAGGTTGTTAAAATTTCCTTCCCGATGATCACATACTTCAGCCTGTTTTTAACGGAGCATAAGTCGAACACATTAGCAAAACAAAACTCAAAAAGTCAAGGCAACATGATCAAATTTTGTTTTTGTGCTGCAGTTAACATGACTGTCGGGTCAATTTAAGAATTTTCTGTTTTTGATGTTTTTTTAATTCACATTTGGGTTGTTATTTATTATAGCAAATGGAATGAAGTACTTTCATTTGTTAAAAAAATCTTTTTAATTTTTCGTTTGTAGATTCGGAATGTTGATCGACAGAGGCAATAACAGGAAGGAAGTCGTTCCCTTCCCATCCTGCGCTCCCCAGACGTGTGAATCACCGGTCGGAATGGACTCGCACCCGTCTATCCGTTTACAAAGTACCGAGAACGTACAACCCGGGGAAATCGACTCCAACGGAAATGAGGTTGAGGCATTCCGTCGGCAAGGGTTCTTCCCTGGCGGGGTGGTTGCAAACAAAGTTTCACCGTATAAATCCCCAACCCTTGAATGCCTGTCGGACGCGATGGGGTGGCGTGTTGCGGGGGTTTAATTAAAAACTTTTCCCCTGGAAGATAATTCATTTATATTGCGGGGGCAGGGACTTTGGCATTAATGCGCCGACCCCCAACTTGACGTATTAAAAACTTGGCGGTGTCGGAAGGGTTAATCATGGAAAATTATATTCCCCCCACTGTGCTCACCGTCTTCTAATGCCTTTTACTTGCTTAGTTTCCGGCCGAAACTTAACCAATTTCCTATTACCAGTTCGGATCCGACTGGTGCTTCTTTTCGACCAGACCCGAAAAAAATTACGGGGATCTTACAAGTTGATTGTCAATAAATCGGCACAACCGGTTTTCACATTTTTCACATACACTTCTTAACTAATCGGTCATATCTGGTCTGTCAGCTTTCATGAAAGTTCCTATATTATCTATACTTCACAAGAGGCGGGCTTTGTCCATTGCATGGTATTATTTCCCTCCCTAGCTTATTGTGAAATAGTCATACATTACACAACTTAACCTGTTTAAAACTTAAAAAAAAATTTTTACCATGAAAATTAAGTTGAAGATAGGATAAATTGGAGCCACTATCATTCCTTTTATTTTTCAAAACTTTAAAGACGACGCTGATCTTTAAGATCCAGGAAAGTTATGTGACAAATGACACCCTGACGCCTTCAGATCACTCCAACAGTTTCATCAGTTTTTTAGTTTATTATTTTTTACGGGTATATTTCAACTACGAGGTCATATTAACCCTTGGGTTCCAGGGTTAAAAAAAAATATTTTTAAGTCCATATGTCACGGTCGAATTCCGGGCCGCTGAGATTCGAACGCGGGATGAATCGCCGTGATGCGGCCACTCAATCAGTTTTTACAATGAATAGTTTCGAATAGACATCTAGTTCTGATTTATTTTATTTTTTTTACCAATGATGCTCAAAGATCGAAAATAATTTAAGATTGAATAATCCACATAATCTCCAAACTTATCGAAGCCTTGGAGGGATCCAAATGGTACACTAGTATCGAGATTACCCACATGTGGTCACAAGTGGACCAAGATGTGAGAGATCAAGCGTCGAGTTACAAGGGTTTAAATTTCCTGGAGACATTCAACTATTTTTGTATTGAAGGTTATTTAGAGGAAAATTGGAAATAAATTATTGTTTGATTAATGACAAAAGCCATATTTTCCCAGTGGGGTACAGACTTGAATATTTCTATTCTGTTTGGCACTGCAGGCCAACTGCAGCAGAAAGGAGATAAATATGAGAAAGGCAAATATATAACGCGTGTCGGTTGATAAGGCGGCCTGGAAGGGGGAGAGCCTTGGAGAGAGCAGTTTACAAAGAAAGGTGCAATTAGGAGTTGAACGACCCTTCCGCTGAGGTGACCTTTGGGATAACGGGTCCGTATCGGCGCTTATCTGCTTCCGAGCCGGCCGGAGACACTTATCCATCCCACTCCGAACTCCCCATGGAGATCAGTGGGTTGTCATTTGGCACGATTCCCGGCCGGGGTCATTTCGAAACGTTTATTTTTATCGTTTATTTTCATCAGAGTGAAGAGCTATAAAACAACGGAATCGTTAAACGTTCGACCTTCGGTGTTGCATTGTACGATAGACGGTCGACTGTTTGATCGATGACTATCATTCCGGCTCGAAGTGTATTATCGCAATGGGGCCTCATTGTGTTGGCTTTGGTGTTCCCCAAGCCCTCCGGATTTATTTAGATCGTCGTGATTTCTCGTATGGCCCTGTCTGTTTTCTCAATGCTTACAGTCCCAACTCCCAAAGTATAAATGTAAAAATTATGCTGGTATATTCATATTTTTAAGATCTCCTTATCTTCAAATGACGGCTATTATTAAAATAAACATTGTTGAAATGAAGCCGTTTGCTTTTGAAAATAGTTGCTTATCCACGCAATCGGTTTGTCAGGTTTCTATATTATAGTAATCTTCAATGGAAGTCCTCGTCAATTTTAATAGCCACGAGATGGTATGAAAATCCGTATCATGAATAATTCGACGGATTTCCAGTTTGAGAATCAACCGTTTACTCCGTGTTTTCAGGGCGAGGCTGTTCAAGAGGATAATTTTCTCCAGGGGCCGACGGTTATGTAATCCGATGCCGATCTCAGCTCAAAAACAAGGATACTCGCCCCGGGGCAATAGTAATAACGAAAGGAGCAAACGGCCCTTTCGGAACATCATAATTAGGAAGGGTCATTATCTGCGAGCGTTTATAAGTCCGCGACCCGGTGAGCACGTAGGCATCAGAACCGATCCGGGCGGTCGACACGTTATGCAAATACGCCTTTTCCACTGGGGCCGGTTGTGACGGTTTCTCGACGTCCAGATGATAAACGGAGAAAGTTTTCCAACGGATTCGATCCGGATTTATTCGCCAGGCTGAATGGCCGTTTTAAAGTATAAAGGGCGTCGTGCCAATTGGGTGGTACGCGGGATCGTCTGACCGGGTCCCCCTGGACACAAGCCAGCGACCTTCAACCCTGGGGAACAGAACTACGTCCCGGACGTCTTGTTGCGCAATTAATATCCCCGAGAAGACGCAGGTGTCCAGGATGTCCGACTTCCTATCCGCGGGGAAACAATGTGGACACCTGCCTCCGATTCGGGTCGGACCCATTTTGTATTCTACCACATCTTTTCGTATTCCGTTATATTTATATCCCCGTCATGAAGACGGGTCAGACTTTCTAGTCTGTTTTCTAGTGAATGTTATATATAACATTTACCGTGATAATAAATCAGTAGGATGAAGATTCTAGAGACTATCTATAGTTGGAAGAAGAACCAAGAACATGACATAATATACAAGTCATAAACCTAAACAAAATATGTATATAAATAACATTTTACAACATACAACAAAAATCATATTATCGATCTTTTTCTCGGACTTTGTTGTTCATGGTGCTTCATAAATATTCCTAGTTTCTTCTTTTTTCTGCATGTTGAAGTGTGGTTCAGTCTGTTCTATTTTTCAAATCGCCGCTGGGTTGTTTTTTACTTAAATATGCTTGAAAAATGAAGAATGATAGAGTGAGTGCGGTGTTCAATCCTTTTTACAAAGATAATTCCTACTCACAGTAAGTTGTTATGCAACGATTCGGTTTTCGAGCTTTTAGCCCATCATCAGGTTGAAGGAATTCTACCATGCCTTGTTCTACTCTATGCCTTGTTTCACTTTTCTCTTCCTTGTTGGTATATGAGGACAAGTTTGATTTATTCATTTTAAAATTTATCATTTAAAGTTTATCTGCGTTTCGGATATTTTGAAGATTAGTTCATTTAATTATGAATAAATAAGAGTATATTATGTTTCATTTTATTTATGTACAGTACTATTAAGGCAGGCTGGTTTATTATTTATTATTTAACGGATTACCTTTCTTGTTTCTCGAATTTCATAGCGGCCGTTAACGTTAATTATTTTTAAAATATATCTTTTCTTTCAGTTCTATGTACGCCTGGTTTTAGTCCAGACTTTTTTTAGCCGAAGGTCGTCGGTTCGAATCCCGCTCGTGACACTGACTTTTTTATCTCAAACAATGCCTTACATAAAGATTAATTAATTGAAAGAAGTTATTTGGTCAATCGGATGACTAATGGATTTATTTTAATGTGAACCTAGTTATTTCTCTTTCTTTCGGACAATAGATAGTTCGTTTTTCTTCTTACATTAAGCAAACCTTTTGCAACATTTTTACATCTCCTTGGCCATTATCACGGTCTAAATTATTATTTTCAAGCTATTTTAAGTCCATTTTTTCTAATTGATTTTTTTTTTCTTTGCTTAATTTACCTTGTTATGTGTGCCTAGTTTTCTCTGTGGTATTTAAAAAAGTATATTTCTGTTCCTCGCATTGGATGAAGGCTATAATTGATTATTTTGTATTAAAAAAAAACATTTTATATTTAAGATATGTTTGGTTTTATTTTTCTGTTTCCTTGATAGTATATAGGCCTAAATTATTATTTATTTAAGCCTTTTTAGTTTTTGTTCCGGCTTGATTTCATTTTTTGGATTTGTTTAATTCACCTGCCTTTAAAAAAATATATAATGCCCATTTTTTTTTTTTTTGTAACAAAAATCTTTTTATATTTAAATATATATTTTGTTTAGTTTTCTGTCTCCTTGATAGTATAAAGGGCCAAATTACACATAATTTTTTAAGCATATTGAAGAGAATTTTTTCATCTGCTTGATTTCAGTTATTTTTTTAGGTGGACCTTTGTTTTCGGTCATTATGGATGCACGAGGGCCATAATTGATTATTTTTTGTTTAAAAAAAAATCTTAGTATACTTAAACATATCTTTTGTTTCATTTTTCTGTCTCCTTGGCAGTGAAAAGGCCTAAATTGTAGCAAATTTTTTAATCAGATTCTAGTGGGTTTTTTCTGTTTGATTTCATTTTCAGCCTTGTTCTAGTTACTTTTGTTTGAGGTTTACATTTTTTTCTGTATGCCTTTAAGATATATTTAATTTGTTTTAATTTATAGTACCCATTCTTCGGACACGAAGATCACAATTGATTTTTGTTTATTTATTTTATTGTTTTAACTACATCTTTTTATATTTACACATACCTTTGGTTTCATTTTAATGTCTCCTTGGCAGTATAAGGGCCTAAATTATTATTTTTTAAGCACATTAAGGTGGGTTTTTTCTGTTTGATTTCATTTCTGTTTCCTGGATATCATGGAAGTCAATGGAATATATCTTTTTCGTTCCTCGTGGTGTCTTTCTTCACTACTGTCGTCCTAGTATTTAGGCTAATATTTCATTTTCAGTTTCCGAACAATTGATGTATTCGTATGAAAATAAACCTCAGGCCCCATCAGTAACAGATATGCAGGTCAATTTGGTCGACATATCTACAAAATGGTTTTAATTTTTTATCTTTTCAGTTATACAAATGTTCACACTGCTTGTATGGTGTTATGCTTTGTCCTTGAACACAGATCATGATGTTGGATGCTGGGCGTGTTTAACATATTCTCGCCTATGCAGCCTTTTTTTGTATTTAATTTCGTAGTTCGCGTCGCTTTCATAGCCGCGAGGCTGAAAAAAAAGAAAAAGAAAAAGAAAAGAGGCCGCCCTTTTTAATCCGCCAGTCTTTCCACGCTGGGCCGGGCGAGGGCGGACAGCGGACTTGTTGATACCCCCTCCCGGGCTGCCGTCTCGTTGAAGGGGGGGCCGCGCTCAGCTTCAGTCCACGACAGACCTCCGCTCATGGTGTATCCAACTTGGCCAACTTCTGCGTTTTTGTGCTATTTTTTGTGAAGTGTATGTGAAGTGATTGGAAACCGACGGGACTTCGCCGGCCGAGGTAAGTCTGAGATATCGATTTCCTGCCGTTCGGGGTGCCTTTCATGTACGTGAAGTCATTTTATACCCACCCCCCACCATCGTAATCGCACATGCCTTTTTTTTGTTCCGTGTCTTCCATTAAATTTCTCTCGGCGGAAAATTGACTTCATTACTTTCTGATTAATGTTCAAGGATACTTATCGCCCTTCTCAACAAAGGATCAAATTTGTTTCAACAAAATGTTTGTTGGTTTCTATAGGTTTTGTTACTTTTTCTCGGTCCGTTTATTTTCGTTGGTTCCCACTCATACTGCTTTCGTCATTGCCAGAAACGCCAGAACTTAAACCAGCGAAAATGGACGTACCCACAAAACGCATATCGATCACGTCATCATAAATACAATTTATAAGTTTTTATAACCAAAGACGGAATATTATTGGCAAAAGTTTTAAAATCAATTAGAAACTATATTAAAGCATAAACTAGGCCAAAAAGATACGAATAATTCTAGAATTTTCATTGTATAGTCGATCTAACCTAAATTACTTTGGCTTTTCGTTTAATGTAAATAATCATATCGACAGAAAATAAAGCTTAAATAAACCTAAAAAACTTTGGGTTAGTTAAAATTCAAGTTAAAATTCACTAAGGTGGAAGTTTCTCCAGGGTTGTAAATTGATTTGAAATTAGATTGATTAATTTAGATCCTCAATTAAAAAGTTGAAACGTCTTAAAACAATATCTAGTCGACTTAGAACAAAACTAGATGTATTTTCTTTATATAGAACTGTTAGAACCTTATTAACTGTTAATTAAAAGTGTTTTTTTTTCATTTTAGGCCAAGGTTTTTAAATTAGATTTAGATCCGTCATTAAACTAAGACATGATCTAATAAAATATTCTCTTCACAAGCTTTTGTGATTTTATAACAATAGTATAATTGTAATTTCGTATTTGACTAGATCCCTGGTAAAACGTGGTTCAAGGTAAGGTTAGGGAGCCAGACTTGATTTTGCTCGAAAACAACTTGACAATTTTTTTATGATTTCTCTACTGAGCTTGGACTGTTATTTAAGTTGGTTTTTTAATGTCTGCCTTGTAAATTTATTGGCTTAAAGGATCAAATATTTAAGTGAAAACGTCCCCTGAGGGCAGTTCTTTTTCAATTATTTTCCCCAGCTTGGACCGGTTAATCTAGTTGTTCTTGCCCTCTCTGATATTTAATTTTTAAATAAAAGTGAGTAATAAAAGGTGGTAAATTTATGGATGGGATGTCTTAACGACATTTAGCGATTTCGTATTTGACTAGATCCCTGGTAAAACGTGGCTGAAGTTAAGGTTAGGGAGCCAGACTTGATTTTGCTCGAAAACAACTGGACAATTTTTTTATGATTTCTCTACTGAGTTTGGACTGTTATTTATGTTGCTTTTCAATGCCTGCCTTGTAAATGTATTGTATTAAGGATTTTTTCTCTTATTTTTGGTTATTTCATACTCGACTAGATCCTAGATTAAAAGTTATGGATACCAGATGGAAGATTCAGCTTTCATTCCTGGAGAATTTCCATGATTTCTGTACTGAGGTTTGACAACTTTGGGACTTTTATTGTTATCTAAGTCGCTTTTTAATATCTGCCTTGTAAATTTATTGTATTAAGGATTTTTTTTTCTTATTTTTGGTTATTTGATACTCGACTAGATCCGAGTTAAAGGTTATGGAATCAGGCTAGATTCTCTGCTTTAAAACAAGTTGAGAATTTTTTATGATTTCTCTATTGAATTTTCTCAACTTTGAACCATTATTTTAAGTTGTTTTTCCATTACTGCTTTTTAAGTTTATGGAAATAAGCAATTTTTTCTGGTCGCTATTTGAAGTGTGACTATATCAAAGGTTAAAACGTTTTGGTTGCTATGGCCTAAGATTCTGTTTTCAATTCTTGAAGAATTCCATCATTTCTGTACTGACGTTTGAAAACTTTGGGACTGGATTTTTTTTTCAAATTCCTGCGTTTTTGAATCTATACTCCGTCAACAGATTTTTCTTGCACATAGACAAAACTTTTATTAATAGATTTAGATCATTCAATTAATAATTAGAATAATTATCAAGCTTTGAGTAGTCTTGACTTGATCAAATATGAAGGATGTTCTGTGGGGCATGTAGGTCTTGTGTAGATCTTGCAATTGTTTTCTCCAACTTGGAACCGCTAAGCCAGTGATATTCATGTCCCTCAGCATTCTTAGTCTAAAAATAAATATAACTATTTTTGACGGTGATATTGTGTGATATTGCCCAAATCCTTAATTAAAGTTAGTGGATACAGGTTATGGCGCCAGACTGGATTCCCCTTTAAAAGGACAGCCAGAGATTTTAAGACTTCTCACCCTGTTTTGTAGCATTTCAATTATTTTCTTTGAAAACATAATCAGTTTTTGCCCGGCATTTGGTATTTGATATTTTACTAGATCTATATTATTGTCAGGCGGAAAAGTCTGATCTCTCTTCTTCCCTGGCCCACACATCGTACTGGAGAATTTTCGTGATCTCTTTACTCCTCATTGTCAATTTTGTACTGACATTAAAGTTTTTTTCAGTTCCTTCCTTTTAAATTTTTAATCATGAGGAATTTTTTCCAGCAATTTTTAATGCGATATTTACTAGGTCCTGGGTTAAAACGTGGTTACAGGTTATGGCGTCAGACTAAATTCTGCTTTGAAACGGTTCGAGAATTTTCATGAGTTCTTTTCTCGGTTTTACATTTCAATTAATAACTTTAAACTCATAACGTTAAGACATTTTTTCCATTTGACTTGGCGGTAAAAAAGAATTTGCTTTAAATTCCTGGAGACTTTGGAGATTTCTTTAATCTATGTTTTACCATTTTAGACTGTTATTGATGTTTAAGTTGCTTTTCAATTCATGCCTTTTAAATGTATGTATTCGTAGCGATAAGGAATTTTTATTTGACCAAATCCGAGGTTATTTTTTCAAATTCCTCGAGAATTTTCTGATTTCTCTACTGAGTTTGATTTTTTTCCAATTTATGCCTTTTAAATTTATAGATTCGGAGTTTTTCCTGCTTTTGTCCGTTTTGTATTTTGTCCAGATCCCAGGTTTTAAAAGTCATGGCGCCAAACCGAAGATTCTGCCCTAAAGTATTCGATCTACCTAATTTGTTTGAGTTCGTACCAATTTCATTTTATTACCTAGAATATCGACATAGTCCAGGTAATAAAATGAAGCCCGTTTTTACCAAACATCGTCCAACGGTTTTCCTACTTTAGATCAAAGCTCAATGAAAAAGGTTCAGGTTCAAAAAAGCGTTTCCGAGGAGTGGGCATGATTTTTTAAAAATTCTTGCTCGTACTGTACATTCAAATTAGAACATGTTTTGGTTCGTTGTTTACGCTGTTGTCCGTGAATTTTACGAATATACAGCCTTGTTTTTGAACAGTAAATGCATAAATAAACCCTTTTCTGATTTACTTTATACTTTTTTTTGGCCAAACCGCTTGAAGATTTAGAAAATACTGTTCAAGGACAATTCGGCCGGTCCCCCCTTTCGTAAAAAAGCGGCAGCACAAGATGAAAGAAAAATAGTACAACAAACAGCAACTTGTCTCAATATGAATAAATAAAAAGGCTTAAAAAAAGTATCTTTGTATTATTTTTATTCCACGATCTACAATAGATTTATCACTCTTGGCCGTGTTGATCTCGTTTTTGAAGCATCATGGTCGATTCGACCTTAGAAGTGTTGTGTTCTGCTCCAGTGAACTGACAATTTGATCGAAATAGATCATCTCCGGTCTGGGCTTCCCACTGTTGATTCTTTTTCTCATTCATTTGAACAATTTTCTCGTATCATGAATGGAACTTGGTACTTCAAGAGTGCAAATTACTACAAATATCTGTTTTTTTGTATATTGCCGACACGGGTTCTTTTATGTTGATAGATCCAGTTATAATCAAATTGTTTCTCATGAACAGTGTAAATTCTTTAATGATAGTGATAGTTTTTTCATTGCTATCATATTGTGTACAGTATTTTTAATATATTTAAAAAAATATATTTAAGAAATCGTTAGAGCTGATGTTCCTTAGTACTAATAGAATCCTAGGTTACAGTTTGGCCAAATTTTACGACATGGATGTTGAGAAAAAATGATGAAAATTGTTTAAATTAACCAATTTTTTACGTCCAAACATGCTATTTTCTCTTATCAGCTTTGATATTAAACTACCTCTTGATATTTTATTTATTCATTCATTAATTAATTATCGTTTGAATTTATTAATTAAGATGACAGCCTGTTTTATCGAAAAATTGGTTTAATAGAAACTATCTTCAGTTGAAAAAAAATTGTATTACATAATTGAAAGTTAAAAACACGATTTCTCGATGAATTTTACAATAGGTACATTTGGTTGTAATCATTTTTTTTTTTTTTAAATTTCAAGTTTTTTAACTATTTTAAATATATTTTTAGTAATATATGCATATACATTCTAAGATTTGTTGAAGATTGTCCTTTTAAAAGGGTTATGTTCAAAATCAATTTTTTTAAATTGGGTGTATGTTTTGAGTAATTTATGTATTGAGAAAGGCAAGAAAGAAAAGTTTTTTTTAAATATTTTGTATTATTGCTATGGTTCTTTAACCTTATACCCATTTTTTGTTTGACCGATATTTATTTTATCTCATCTATCACAATTTAAAAAAGTTCAATAGTTTAAATTAATGGTTGATTGATCAAATCGCCCCCACCAATGTGTAAACCTAATAATCATGTCATCAGTATCATCATTCAATTTATATTGGATTTTCTATGGTAATGGTCATCGTTCGAATTATATAAATATATCATAATATTTGTTATTTCTTAATATAACTATTGAGATTTATTGTGATCGTTCTGAGATTTTGATTAATTCGAAAGAAAACAGGTAGGACGAATTCATTGGTCCAGGCGAGGAAAAAAGTTGGTCGTATTGATCAATTCCCTGAAATAGGTTTAACGCGAGGAAGATTTATCTGTTGGCGAGAGGGGCCAAATTCCTTGAAATTTTCCCCGTGAGGTTGGCCAGATCTTGTGATTTAAACCAGTACATGATGTATGAGGAAAGTGTGTTCCCAGTATGTAAATACGTGGGAAATGTTCGGGCAGTTTTGTTCATCCCCTACGCCACAGAGCAAACAGTGATTTGAAATGCTGCAACCCTAATTTTATACAGCACCTCCATTAACCAAGGGATCCACGTCATGAATTTTTCCCACTCTGCTTTTCCCCCCTTGTTAAAAAAGAAAAGCTTGGAAATAAACGAATTTTACTATTTGAACTTTTTACGTCAACAACCGCCGTGTAGTCGTTTGTAATAAATTATTAAATTCCCATTGTTAGCAATTTTAAACTTTTTTCTTGCACGACAATTTGTCGAGCATCTTTGTCAATGGTAAACATTTCGTTCCCGGTTGTCGTGCTCCGCCTTTTCTCGCTTTGTTTCTTTTGTCGTTCAGATCATACGTCAAAACCACAAAGCTCGAATTAAATCCCTTAATATGCCCTTAATGCTCTTAATGCTCTTATTAATGATTAATCAAAATAAAATTAATCCTATTTACATCAAAACCCTTGTCTATCATAATTATTGATTCTAAACACCAGTTCAAATCGGAGAAAATTCTATGGTATTCTACTTAAGAAAATTATGAAAAGATATTTCGCAATATATCCAGATGGCCGTAGTTCCTCCTGTCAGTTTTTCGGCGTAAAATCATCTCAACGACTGCGGGGGGGAGTAATTAACGTGTAAAGAACAATAACATAATAACACGGCATTCAGGGGTATTAATGGGCCGACGACTATTTATGAATACAATGGCCTTTCACTGATCTCATTACGGATTCACCATTATAACAACTCTTCCAGACCGGCGGGGTGTAATTAGTTTTGCTCCTTGCATAAGGAGGATGGTCCCAAAAACGATTTTTACGTAATTTGATTATAATATGCATAGTTAAACAGCAGATGAACTTCATTTCTTGAGATTTTTTTATGATGATGGTGGCCTTGTAAACTAACAACAACATAATCCAAATTGAGATTATATGTAAATATATTATTTAATTTTAGCTAAACATATTTTTAGTTAATCACAGGTCATAATTTCTTGAGCGAATGTTGATGATAGCCTTGCTGCTGACTGCAGCTTTACCCAAGTTAACTCTTGGGTATAAATACTTAATGTAAAACCATTTAGCTGGATATGTTCTATTTAACCTAATGGCTCATCTTTTCTTGACCCGAATGTGATGGGCCCCAGTTTTATTTACATAATTCCTATATTATGATTTAGCACAGTTAATCATACTACAGTTCATCCTTTGGGGATGACGAGCATGCCAGTCTCAGCGGAAGTATCTAACATGACTTGGGTGTAAATACAGATTTTGAATTTAAACGTTATTATTTTCTACAATGGGACATAAAAGGGATGAGAACCTTGAGCTAGACAAGAGCGCGTTATCATTCCTTGAGCTCATAGTTGATGATGCCATTGCATGCTCAACATCCTTCCTGGGATTAAGAGGATCGCAGTCCATCATCGTTAATTAAAACCCATTGTTGATGATAGAAAGGTCAGAAGCAGTATTGGAAAATTGTTTACCAGTAAAATAAGCCAAGTTATCATTTATTGCATTGCCGCAATCCAACCTCAGTTTTAGACGTATTGTTTATGGTGACATGCGAAGGGCTTAAGATTATGTTTTTGTTAAATTTCATGTTTGTCATCGTTCTTTTAAGCAGTTTTTTTAATGACAATCAGGTTGAAATCCTGCCAAGTCAAACCAGCGCGAATCACGCCTAATTATCAGAAGTTGGCCTGGCTTAAACGCGATTTACATTTTACAAAACGGGTGTGGGTTTATGTGTAGGAGTGGTTTTACCCTAATAACATGTTATTGTCCAGTCTTACATTTATATTTTCTATTTTCAATAAAACAGATAAATTACATGTCAACAGGGCGCGATCGTTTTTGTTTTTTCATCAATATCAATGAAATATTTGTTTTCGTCTTGGCTAGAAAACTTACAAATATAATTTTGTGTATGGAACATGGTGTTTCAATAATAAAAATTACCCATTTGATCATCAACAATTGATTGATTGTTGACCGATACAAAGAAAACAAGAACCATTGTAACCTTGATAACGTGCAATTTTTGTTTCCATTTTCGGTCCGTATATCCTCGCTCTTTGACCTTGGTCGTCTTTATTCAAGATCGATTAACAAACTGTGAGACCATATGGCAAGCATATAAGTAAGTCCACGAAGCATTCAAGTGGATCAAGCGGTCAAATTACGTGTGATTAATGAAGATCGTGCGTCGGCAAAAATATATTGATTTATCTCGAACGTGTTGTTGCTAGGCGGATTGAAAAGACTAAGAAGACATTTATTAAAAGCCTATTTAATTTTAATTGACAAGTGCAGTGCAAAAGGGAGCAATTGCTACGAATTGAACTTGTATAAGTTGTGATAAACATGTTGTTTTGAAACAATTGAGTGATCGAGGATCACGTTTTGAAGTGATGGGGCTGGTGTAGTTTTAAAACTCTGGCATTCACGATTTAAATTGGTGGGTGGTGATATCCCAGGGGCGTTCTCACAGGTCGTCTGGACGTTCTCGCCGTTCGTTCAACCCGTAAGCTACGAGAGGGTCCATCCCTTCCATCGGCATTTGGCACCATTGTCCGACTAATTGCTTTTAGGTATGTCCTTGGCGTTCTGTTGCCACGGGAAGAGGGGCCAGGTGCCCACGGGGCAGATGCGGGAGCAAATCTAATTGCGGACTTCACTAATAACCGACCTCCTGGCTGAGGGGCTTTCTTTCGGCCGAGGGCAACGGCTCGTGCCCGGATCCAACATGTTTTAAATCACTGTCCTATTTCCCCGACAAGATAAAAAACAAGAAAAAACAGCTGTTACGGAGTTGGAAAAGGACAATAAACGATTCAGCGTGGATCGCTCCTGGGCAGGTGATCCTTATCTGGCGTAATTATAGCTCGGAATCTAACGACAGCAGGATGTGCGCCTTGTGGACCTTGAACGGAAAAGCACGCGCAGTCCATTTTTATCACCGTTCTATTATTCAACACAATGTCCTATTATCCTTTATGCAACACAAACAACACGCCTACGTTTTTTTTTTTTTTTTCGTTTGACAATGTAGTATTTTAGTTAGTCAAGCTGAGCATTGATCGCTCGAACAGCTTAACGATCGCAATAATTCTACTCGTTTGTCTTCAAGTATAAAAATCCGTGAAAACACGTCATGTTTCGCTTCGTAAAACGATTTGAACATTCCCACTTGGAAAGTCAGTAAAACGATTTGTCCGGCAATAAAAACGAACTACCGGATGGAGGGAATGAACCTCTAAGATCTTTGTGACTAACTGCCGATTTCTGCACCAATGCCAAGAAGCCAACAAATCTTTGATGGTAGCAAATTGACTGGTCACCCATTCTTGGTGAACTACTTTAAAAGATAGTTCTCACTCACAGTTTGTTGTTTTCGACGATCCGTATTTCAAGCATTAAACTAAACGCTCATCATCAGATTGATAGAATGAATCCGCCACTCTTACAATTCATGTCGAGAGACGTGTTTGTAACACACACACATTCGAGCCGTGACCAGTCCATTAGTATACCTATTATGAAGTTTGCATTATTATCCGGAGCTTGTCATTAAGCTTGACGGTTTTTATCAGATCAAAGGTTGGTAAGTACTGCCGGATCCTTCAGGCGTGGGCTTTTCGACCCCAAAGAGTAAGAATCTCACCCTGAAAAGGTTTGAGGATAGGTTCCGCAGTTTTTTTCTTCTTCCTGGCAATACCTGCTCAGACTTGTTTCAGGTGCTCCATGTCCAATACATCGGCCTCCGGAGTGCAGTGTCCAATCAACAGTCCGACTAGCATTCTAGGCCTAGTATTCTTAATGCATTGTCTGATGGATCTACGTTTTTAAAGTTTGGTATGCCTCAAAGAATTCAACTTTCAATGAGCTGTCCTCAAAGAACTTTTCTTGGCCTCTTTATCGGTCTCTTGGTTATACCTCTGCTTGGGATATACTTGTACCAATACTAGGGTAATTTTGATATCTCCAATGTCCAATTGGAGTTAAAGCCCAATAATAATTCAATCATTAAAGTCGCCAAGAAAAAAATTGTAGGTTTTTATGCGAGTGTCGAAAAATAGTCGAATTATATTTGGTTTAATTTCACACTTTAGCCTAGATACAACTGAAACATCATGGACTTGCTAAGATAGTCCCAATGTCAATAAAAATGTTGTTTCTATTTGTTTCCTCGTTTTTTCTTTCTTTATAACTTCGATCATCTGATGTTGGTGAAATACGGCATCTAACATATACAAAATTGGTTGTTGATGAATTATATTTGCCTTGGCGTATCAAAATCAATCAAACGAACCTATGGCACTTTCAAAATTTTACGTTTCATCACTAGCGTGGAATAACCAATTAATACTAGTTTGAAATTTGTTTTTCGCACCATCTCGTGTTTGTGAAACATGTTTCTGGTAGGTCTGTTTGTTTTTCACCCCTCTCGTTCTAGATCCAGCCTGTACAAATGCGATTACCAATTACACAGCGTTGTTTAATGAATATACACAGGATTCATCGAATTGTGACATGATACGGACGGACAAGCTGCACAAAACAAAATGAACCCAGCAGACCGTGGACCGAGCCCTGGAGTTAATTCAAGCTACGCTCTTAAAAACAATGATTAGAAAAAAATGATTATAAACTGGAATCTAAATTGGATTGCATCAGGACTGAAAAATTAGAGGCAATTTATTAAGTTCGTTAAAATGGTGATTTGTTTAATATTAATTTACACTTGCTGGAAAATGAATAGGTAAATTTTATAGTGATCCTCCTTATCACACTTTCCTATGGAAGCGTTCCATCGTCACTCTCATCTTTAAACCACACCAACCATCTAAACACACCTTCTACAGTCGTACGCTACATCCTGTCTAAAATCCTCGAAAGAATCCTTTTGAAACGTTCAATTCCAAATACCAGTCTTAGAAGCCAGAATGGATCCAAGGAATCCTTTATAGACCTTAAAAACTACTTTCTACCGTGTCCAAATTGCCTTATCCTTTTATTTCAGTGTGCGGGGTAGCAACGAATACTCGGATATTAGACCAATCGAAGCTGCTATACCACAAGGGAACATTCTTCTCCCATTCCCATTCTGTAATCATTTCACCACTAACTATATCCATATGTCTCAATATCATCATGACATCATTTTGTTTTCTAGCTGTAATCCTATTCAAGTCGAAAGCTTATCTGATGTTGCAAGAAGTGTAAAACCAAACTCAGATTAGGCACTTGGACTATACGTAGGCAGGATACTTACGTCGAATCCCAATCTGTTAGGATTGTACAAAACTTTACTTTGACCACCTTGGCACATGGAAGAACAGATGAGCCCAGCTGTTCAATCCTTCCAGCAAAAATCCTCAAACGAACTGTCCAAACTTCTTACTCCGACAATAACCTCCCAATTCGTATCTTATCGTTCCATTTCTACCTTGGATTCATCTTAACCATATTGTTCAAGCACTGCAATCTGCTACAATGACTTCCATAAACCCTCACATTGAGTTCCAACGTTGGCTGGTATCTCGAATTATATGTCCTTCAGGTGTCGTGATGTACCTGTGTCAGTGACCGGATAATAATATCAATGGGCATCATATTAAGTGTAACAACTTATTCTCAGCTACGAATAAATTATTTAAAGAAAATATTTACAGGTTTGGAAAACCTGTTTTGTTGTCATTTCCGTTTTTCTTTTAAACCGTTTATTTTTTTATTTTATTTTATTTTTTTTTTTTACCTAAAAAGCCCGTTTTATCACGATCGTATGCGAGTAATTTATGTAAGTTTATGCAAAAACTGCGATAGAGGATCTCTTTTTTAGAAGAAAGTCCGACTAGTACCATTTAGGAGAAGTAAGAATTTCCTGCTCTCAGGGTGTAATTATTTTTCAATCCTTTCGCCTACTTCAATTGGTATTTTGTTTGCGCCGGGAGGAATGGAAATTCGAAACAATCGAAATTCGAAACAATCGAAACGGCCTAATGTGGACAAACGTCTCACGCGTGGGCGGTCCGCCCACTCTCGCGTTGTCCCGAGGCGTTTCACTTCCGACGGAAAAGAAATACGGTTCGTGCCGGCGGTCAGATTCGGGCAAATTTATCTGCATTGTGGTGAGTTTTTTCCTGTTAGAATAAAGAACTCGTGGTCGGCCCGGTCTCGCTGTTTATCGTTATGACTAATAACTCCAGGCAGTAGTTATGATTTAGGCGCGAAGAAATATCCCGACAGAATACGACAAATAAAAAATACAAAGCTAGCCTTCAAAGTCACGGTCTTTTACTAAAGTTTGAAAAGGTCCATGGGACTTTGAAAACACCACCGGTTACCATCTGTCTGGCTAAAAACAAATAAATAAATTAAAAGTAAAAAATTATGAAAAGGTCAGGTTTATTGTAAATAAACTGTAGTCTTACACTTTTTAAATATATTAATAAGATTTTTCCAATAGCAAAGGAATACGACTTGGCTAGGATGGATACTGGCATCAGAAAAGATCCTTTTGAACAAGAAATTTGGTGTACTTAAAGCAATTAAAATTGTACAGTATTTGTTTTGTGGATCCAACTCGGAGTTTTGTCAATTTTATCGACCAGAAAAATAAATATGATCTATGTGAAAATCTTTTCAACCTGTTTCAAACTTACAAGCCATGACACATGGTGTGTAAGTGAAATGACCTTCTGGCTCAATTAACATTCATATTTCTTACCGCTGTGGCCAGACGGTAAAATTACTCATTATTAAAACATCCAATGTGGAAAAAATTGATTAAATAGCACTTCGTATTATTTAGCATCGTAATATAACAAGTAATGCGTCATAATTTCTCGTTTTAAAACCAGCGAACACAGACGGACTAAAATCTCATTCTCATGAACTTCTTTCCAATTAATTCAGTAATAAATGTGATTGGGATGGCATAATTTATGCATTGTGAGCAAATATAAATCTCCGTATTGTGATATAGCAGTAAGATTAGACATAAACGGCGAGAACAACCGGACCAGAAATTGTCCTGCATTTATGTTTTCTGAGGCCAGTTTAATTCCTAATGATGTTTTGGCTGTTTTTACTGAGTTAGGATTTTTCTAACGAGGAAAACAAGATGCTGTGAATCGCCAGAACAGCGAAAAACAACCAACCGGACAGTACATTTATTATGTCGTTTATTTTTTAATGTGGCTATTAATTCAATCCTTATAACATTCTGGAACAAAAATAAAAATGATTTGGAAAAATATTTTACGACTCGACCGTGTTCAAAATAATATAAAAAATGTTTATTAGAATATTTTTCATTTCGGTTCCAAGTGAAGATTGGAATGATCTATCCAGAAACCGCGAGGGTAGGCGGGCCCAAAATTTCCCATTTTTCGGCTTTTTATATATAAATGTGTCTGTTGAAACATTCAATATTTATTTACAAGTCCATTGAAACCGATAATATGAGTGCCCCAATTTTTTTCTGTACTTATTGTTAGATTTTAATGAAGGTCGATAATCTGCAGGCCAAAAAATAATGTTGGGATTCATGAGAACATTTGTTTTTAAAATTCATCTGGTTTTTCAGCATTCGAAACTGTCTGGTCTGCAATCTTGAAGCGCATAGTGTTGAGCAACAGCGAGAATGGGCGGACCGAAAAGTTTTCAAATTTATGGACTGCAGATAAATCCGAGTTTGCATTCTTAGACGGACTGAAAATTTACTTATTTTATAAGGAACTTTTCCCAATTTATGCCGTTTGAACCAAGACGTTTTGTCACGGATTTGAATTTCTTGCCCAGTCCAAAACAAAATATGACTGGATCTAGAATAAATTAATCATTGTTGGTCGATACGCGTGGAATTCTTTCAACCTTGATTGCATATCATGAATGCAGATAACGTAAAGACCGTGAAATCGTCTTGGAAATTACGTCATACCCTCCAATGCAAGATAATTAAAAAAAGATACAACTTCTTCAGATTTTGACCTTAACGCTTTATTGATGTTGATATTAATACAATTTACCTTGATTTTAGGGATGGCAATCTCTGTTTTATTAGTCTTAATTGATCATTAAAATTAATGTAAATATGTATGTAATTGATCATAAGTTGATAAAGAAAGGCGGATCTTGTCCAATTTACTTTACCTGAGAGCTCTGTAAGGTTTCATTATGCGAGTTTGGTAGAAACGGTAGGAAAAGTTAACAAGATAACATAATCGCCTTGATAACTCGAGAGTTGCCTACCGTTCACATACGAGGCCAAGGACCGCATGTCCACGCATTGTCCTCCTTGAACCAGCCATTATTTAGACGGAAAAATCCGCGAGATGGGCCAAATGGCACGGGTTCAGGCGAGACCACCTGTCTGATCCTGGTTAAGGGACGCCCTGGGCCATGAATAATGCAGAAGGGAATTTATGTCGCCCTTCCTTTGTAGTCGGCCCGGGTGATAAAGGGCTCCTTGCTATTGCCCCGAGGCCGATTTTAACAAATAACCCTCATTGTCAAAACCTCGATGGACAATTAGGGCAATTAAATGCTTATGTAACGCAATTTTGATTTTTTGTTATCTCTCTCGGGGGGAGATAAGAGGCCATATTCAGAACGGCCTCTTCCTGTTGTATTTTTAAATTATTGCTGTTTATCTCCAGAGGATGTTTTCCCGCATATGCTGAGCTAGACGACTAGGGACGACTTTTTTTATAATGTGATCCGCACCATATTATAAATATTTAAGGGAGAAATTATATTTTTTAAATAATTTGTTGATGGGTTACTGGTATCTTAAGATTTATTAATTTTTTTTTGTATCTTGTAAGAAATTTCTTCAGTCAGACTGATGCGAAATAAAGTAGTCTGTGAAAATAATTTGTTGGTGGGTTTCTTGTATTTTAGATTTATTAAATTTCTGGTATCTTGCAAAAAAATCTTCAGTCGGATTGAAGTCTGTATAAATAATTTGTTGGTTAGTTGGTAAATGATTTTCAATCGGAAATCTTTTTCTCCATCTGATGTTATAAAAAGTAATTGTCTATGTCTTTATTGAAATCTAACTGCCAGCCATTTCACTTTGAGGCAAAAAAAAAAAAAAGTGTCTTAATAATTTGTTGGTGAGATGGTGGTAATTTGAAACTTATTAATTTTCTGGAATCTTGCAATTGTTTTCTATCAAAAACTGTTTTTCTGACTCCTGATGTTGAGGGGAGTAAAGGAAAAAGAAGCCTGAGGTGATTAAAACCTGGCAGGAAGCGTACTTCTGATGCTCGTATTGTTCTCTTTCGGTAATTACTTTTTTTACCATTCATTGTTCGTTGGGCGAGGCGCTTAAAAGGGAGGGGGAAAAAGGATAGAGAAAAACACCATACTTTAGTATGCAGTCGTGTATCTGTCTTAAAAAATGACGAATCAATTTTCTTGATTTTCACGCCCTCTGCTGTTCTTATTTTGTTCTTTAATCAGGGAAACTTTGCCCTTTTATATGCTTTTTTCATTGGCCAATGGCGCCAATGCAAAGGTTAAGTAGTGTGAAGCTTTGGTACAGATAAATATTATAAACCTTTAATTTTTTTCTATTGTTTCTTTTATCTTTTTACTAGGGTCAATCATTAAAAAAAAAAAAAAAAATGAAATCTTGAAACCTTATGCATTTAAAAAAAAAAAAATATTCGTCGCGATGGTCTTTAATTCGGAGAATCATTAATGACATCTATCATTTGGCCAGGATGCTGAAGTTTGACCAATGTTTAAAAGAATGGTCATGATGATCAATAATTCCAGGAACATTAACCATAATTAACCTTTAACCTCATCTGGACTACTGCATTATCTAGAAATAAATCATGGCCTGAAATTTCAGGAATTAATGAAAGCAAAGAATGTTCGCATATTCCAGTAATCATTAATGTGCAATTATCATTTAACCTGGATGATTTATCTCGCCCATTTTAATGTTGATGCTATTTTAAGATATTTACCATATAGAAATTATTAATTAGCTGAAATTTCAGGATTTCTCTATCTGTATTTGTCCAGAATTATTTCACCAATAAAAACTTAATCAATGTATATCCTGAAATTTGACCTAATTTCTAAAATATTCAATATGACGATGAGGATCAATAATTTCAGGAATGACAGTTATCATTTTCCTGGTCATCTAAACCACTAAAATCACAAAAAATTCCAAATAATCAATTATTAATATTGTGAGATCTAAGTTAAAAAAAAAGGAATTTTACGAAAAAAACAAGAATATATTGGTCAATACGATTCCAGAAAACTCCGAACGTCTCTTCGTTGTACGCTATTGTGTTTAGCTAGGTTAATGACCTATATTGCGCATATTTCTCGTCTTCTTACAAAAACAAAAGTGTAATGTCCTCCGGTCCGTCCATACTCGCTGTTTTCCCTGGACACATCCGTTGAGCCAAAAGGGCTACAACGGGTGAACAGCATATCAAGGCTGATCAGAGGATGTATTTTAATCACAGCTCTAGGCGACCTTATCAAACCTTGAAGTTTTTCCGGCGTATCCACATACAATTTTTTTTTCTCATTCATCATGTTATTTCAAGACCACGTATTCAAACACTTGTTAACTTGTAATATGGTCACATGGAGATATTCCCAGGAAAAGTATTCTTAAATGCCGTTTTTACCTGTCGCCCTTAACCGCCTCGCTTCAGCCGTCGCTCCTAGGCCTTGTTAAAGGGAGCTAAAGGCTGCAAAGCCTTCCTACGACGTTCTGACGAGGGAAACTTAAGAAAAAAAAACTGCCAGTGGAAGCCTCGGCTGCTTAATCACTGTCATCCTTATTCGCTTAGGCTAACCGTAGATTACTAGCACTTGGATCTGTTATGTCACAAAAAATAAATCCTAACAGAATGCATTTGGCGTATTATTGTCATTAATTGTTCACGAGAGCCGAACACCCTGAAGAGGTCGCAATAAGGGTTTTAGCAGATGGTGATCTGATCTGTAACTAATTGGATCCTCTTCCTCATCACCTGTATACTGTCGATCTTCCCTCCATAATCATGATAGTTTCTTTTCTTTGCTTAGAAATTCCCGAAATGATTGGGATGACTAATACAATTCTGCACCGTCAGTGCAAAACTAGATAAGACAAATTTTGGTAAAATCAGGAAAATACATATTCCAGTGTCTTTAGGCCTGGAAACCTAAAGACAGAAGGAAAAAAGTTACTACAGTTGAAGTTGTACCAAAGATTTGAACTTTAAAATCGCTGAAAGTTCTGTTTTTGGGATACAGTTTTCTCCCGAGGTTGCAGAATTGTCCTGGAATTAATGATCATCTCTATTTTATTCCTAGAAAGTCGTGTGATATCAAGTTGTACATTGATTTTAGATGTTTGAGATGCCAAATGCTATTGTGATGTTTCACATTTCATTGTTTAATGGTTTATAGGGATGATAAAACCCAGGCCAGATCTAATGATGATTATCCTACATGATGCCATTTAAAAAGATCGATCGATTTTGCATTATTTCTCTCCATGTTTTTAGTATAGTTGGACTAAGAAACACGGAGAAAAATCATAATTCGTACATAATAACAGAAAATAATTGACTATAGATCTTTACAATAGACTGTCCTGGAAAGTCACTTCATTTGTTTTTAGATGGTAGGAAGGACGAGCGGATTCAACTCAATTAATAATTAAATCCATTATGTTTAGTAGTCTGACTGACCAAATTACTTCTGAAGCTATCGTGACTTCTTACTGATGTCCCGATAGCTCAAGTGGTTAGGCCAGCGGTGCGCATTGCGCCGAAGGTCATGGGTTCGAATCCCGCTCGTGACACTAACTTTTTCATCTCAACCAAGACTTTTTATAAAAGGAATAATCAATTAATAATTTTTATACCTTATTCCTGGAAATATTTTTTCATCGCGGGAATTTTATTTATTTGTGCGTATGTGTAGAAAGTCCTGAAATGTCAAGTTATAAAATGTTTTTAGTAGTCCCAAAGGGTGCAGGTCCTTTATGTTAAAGAACTGTAAATTCACTCCTGAAGGGGGGTTATAAAATGCTTTTTTAATTCCCCTGGATTCCGTGCAAAATTCCTTTCTCAGGACCTTGTTAGTATGAACTAGATAACCGAACCCACGAAACAGAGCAGTACTTTTGATATCTTTATCTGGCCGAGTTGGCGCAAACGTCTCCTTTCAGCCTCCTATCGCCCCCTGCCAGAGAATAAACAAGCTCCTGGCGGTTTTATCGAATTCTTGTTGCCCTTATCTTCTTTTAATAGCTCGTATGCATTCGAATCGAAACATTTGTAATTCAAATATCTCCCGGAATTATTTTGTAACCGCCTCTTCGCCGGGAGACCGTGGAGGACCCGATGAATATTCATGGGCTCGGTTAGAGAATATTGCAGCTCTCTCACAAAAATAACTCGATTAAAAAGAAATCTCCCATTTACATAGAACTTCACACGGTTTTAACAGATTTGACTAATGGTATTTTTCCAGCCAAAACTTTTGATAACAATATTTTTAGTTACAGCATTCTGCTGTGATCAGACCGGGCTGGCAGCCTTTATAATATTCTCACGAGGAATCTTATGTACCAGAAGATATGTCTTTCAACAATTTAAAATCAAATATTTACACTATAAAACTTACTGAGATATTGAGAGTTTTTAAAGAATAAAAAATGTCATGACTCATCATAGTTATCTTTTGAAAGGCTCGTAATAATATCCTCATAAAAATATTTCCCGAGATAAACCGTCGAAGGATGAAGATATTCAAGCCGGTTGTGAATTCGAACACCGGATTTGCATAAACTCACAATAGGCTCCGATCTTCCCACTCCAGGCGGGATACAAAAGGAGCTGCCAGGTATGAAAAGGACACCCATTTTATCGCCGCGGTGGTTACGAGGTACGGAAGAAGCCGAGAGGGAAAAATAGGAGTGAGAAATAAAAAAGGAAGAGGCCAACAACGGCCTAACGGGTCTCTCCCACCTCCTGGAGAAGAGGTCCTCCATCGAGCCTGCATGTCTTGCCTTACATACTAAATCCTCAATCGTCCTTGAACAACCACGTGCTGGATTTAGCTTCACGTACAGTAGAATGTTTTTTGCAAATGAAATTAACGCGTGGCACAAGAAATAAAATAAATTGTAAATAAACGAGTCTCAAGCGATCGCTAATACATTTCTAGATGTGTATAATAGGATGGAGAAGTTGGACGTTATCGTGTATCAAATTTGATTAACAAAATTCATTAAGGATGTTATTGATAATAAAAAAAATATTTACAAAGTCATCTTAGGCAAATTTGCCGATTGATCAAACCAGTATGCCTCTAATGAAAAAAGAAGAATGGGGTAAGAAGAGTCAACCTGATTGTAACGACAGACCTTCTCTGATGAGTCTGACATAGCCAAATCATCGAACGCTATCAAACGACTATTACTTACGAATTGATGTGTACATATGCAAAAATTATTGGGATGGGACATATATGGGAGTCAGATATCTCAGCAGTATCTCAAAAGGTTTGTAGAGGTGAACTGGGCCTTTAGCCAACCATTACGCACCCTGCCCGGATAGGGTAAAAAGGGTCAACTATGACTGTTAGTGTATTGGATTTCGCTGGGGTTTTAAGGATGTAATTACTAATCACCGAGCCAGTACTGATGGTATAACCAAACGGTCCAAACTACGAATACTTATAAGTACATCTCGTCCAATGATAGAGAAAAAATTCAATTTGGGATGTATAAACTCAGCAGAAATTTGACTATTACCCGTGTGCTTTTATTGAAGTAGATGCTGTTGCAGCTGGTTTACCAAAGCAGTTGAATTCAGGAGAAATATCTTTAGTAAAGAGATCCCTAATTCCTTCTGCTATTGGTGATGTAGGGTTTTTTAGTGTCTTTAATTATTTTTACAGTAGTTGCATACATAAACATGTGATAACAGATTTAAAAAACCTCTTCAATCTCGGAAAAGTTTATTTAGTATCACGATCATGAGCAACACGGCGAGGATATGACAAGATTCCCTTTCAGCGTTGGATTTTTGAACCTCCTCGTCTACTTTTAAGACGCGAGAAAGCCAGACTTGGTGTGTGTAGACGTCCTCATAGATCATGACGGCGAAGACAACCTTCCCGCAGCCGTTGCCGATCACGAGCCCTCTGGAGAGTATGCCGGTCGTCATCCCGTTGCAGATGATGGGACCCCCGGAGTCGCCGACGCACGGGGCGGACTCGCCTTGGACGACGAGGAGGCACATGGCGTGTTCCATATTTTCCGTGATCCTCGCACAATCTATGGATCGTAGCAGGTCAGCTTTGATAGTCGCTAGGACCATCTTCGCCTTGAGACCTTCGGGGTACCTCAGGCCGAAGCCCGCGAGGAGGCAGTTCTTCTTGGCATCACCCCTCGATGAGTTGGCCATCGGCGGATATTCTATTTCAAGCATGTCGGCCGTCTGTACGACCGCGACGTCGTTCTCGACGGAAGGCAGGTAGAACGGGTGGATGTAGACACGTTTCACCTTTTTGTGCATCATTTTCTTTTCGAACAAATAGATGTAAAGGTTGACCGAATTCTCGAAGAAGACTTCGGTTCTCGACTCGACGAAACAGTGGGCAGCTGTCAGCACTTTGTCCCTTCCGACGACCACCCCTGTGCACAACCTGGACGAAGAGTTCTGCATCACCGTTATCAGCAACACAACGAACTTGTACTGGGAATTTGTCTCTACTACATCCCCGAGGAACATTTCTTATCGTTTCTTTCAAACCGGGGGGTCATTAAAAAAAAACATATGTTTGGTTTTATTTTCGCTTTAAATAAACTTCATTGAAAGTCGTTGCGTAAATGTGTAAATTTATTTAGACGGCCTAGAACGATTTTTATCCACGCGTTAATAAATAAACATTCGGCATTAATGAGGCTAACGGTTGTCTTTATTTAATTATTCATGCTGTGTACATCTTTCATGGAAACAGAGACAGAACTCTCTACACTTAAACGAGAAATTCCAATTTCAAATTCAAAATCCTACCAAGAATTTGAAAAAAGACAGGTGCTCTTTATTAAACGATCGGCTCTGAACTGGAAAAGTATCTTGAACTTTTGAAATCTTTTAGTATGCATAAAAGTGAATTATGCAAAACAGCGAAATTGATCGTAACCGTCGGTTACATGATGGATGGAGATATATTATACTTTAACCTTTGACAGACTATTTTTACCAGGTCGAAAAATTTTCCTATTATTTATTTTTTGTTACTAAATAAACATTATTATTAACACTTATGCAACGCGTACTTGCCCATGACGAGTTGACCCTGTTTTATACGTTGTCTTCTCAAATTCAGAATTTCATCACATTTGGAAAAATTATTTTGAAAATCATCTACGGGTGTCCCGTGAACAGACGTCAATACTTAAGGAAGTTTAAACAGAACTGAAAAGTACCTATTGCCACTAGAACTAAAGTCCTTTTGTTAATTTGAATTACTTTAATTATTTTTCATAGAGGTTTCACCATCTTATGACTAATTTTAAATCATTTGTAACCGAAAAATTATTTGTTTAGCAATTAAACGTTAATTTACGCTGGTAATAACTGATGTTTCAGAAATTAAGTACGTAAAGTTTATTTAGTGGGACAACTTAACTGGTATTGGCAACTTCTTGGTATACCTGTTTAAAGTCAAAAGGTCCAATAGCCCTTCATGCCCCGAATCCGATACCGATGATGACGTGCGCCGTAAAATTCTATCTTGTAGAATTTTTGAAAGGGAATGAGAAGACCTAAAGCCCTCTTCCGCAAAAATTGGCCCTAACTTTAAGCGAAATTGTTCAGGATCAAAACATTTTCAAGGCGTTCAAAACATTAAGCCTGAAAATTATTGGCTGTCAAGTATAGGGAGCATATTTATTTATTCTTGTGTATACGTATAACTTATCTCCTTTATCATGTTTTACACCTAGCTTTTAGTTTGGTGTGGTCCGCCGGTATAGGGTCTCCCTAATGTTTGGTCGGGTGGTCGAATGATTTTTTGACGTGTCGCCTTATCGTGGTCGTTTGCAAACTCATCGGTCCGCTTGTTCTCGTTGTGTTGCCAGTCTTTTAGCCGAAACAGGCTCATTTCCAGGCGACCTTGTGTCGATTCTCGTTGTAAATACCGTCAGGGGAGATCCCCGGTCTGGTCGGGCTGACTCGGCGAAAAATCTGCACAGCCTGCTCCTTTCAAAGCACGGCCTTTGTTGGCCGGAATCAAAAGGCGTTTCGTTCCGGAATCTTTACGCCCGCGATTGTGCTTGAGCAGCGTCTCGAGAAAGGCGAAATTGCTTGTCTGCCTTGGGATTTGTATTTCCGCAATGAGGCTGAACAATAATGACTCGGTTAAACGACATATCAGATTACGATGAATATGTAAATTCTAGTCGATAAGTTTTCGTTTTCTTTAACACAAGGGGACACTTTTAGCGTTGGAAATAAGGAAGTAGCTTAGCCCTTTCAGACTGGGTGGCTTAAACATGCAAATCCGCCACTTTTTTAACGTTCCTGTAAAGCTTTTTGAACAGCAGAACCTTCTGCCGGTTAATATGGAGAAGGTACGTATCATCTGAAGCAAGGAGTGGCAGATTGCATCTGAAAATTTAAAAAGGGGGACACCGCTTTACACGAGTTACTGTGAAGGTCTTTTGATTCTGCGGTTTACACACCCGGACGAGGAAAAGTCAAGGTCTTCACATAGCACTACATAAAATACACTGGAAAGTGAACACGTACAACAGAGTACAGAAATGGGTCGTGGTGCACTTACGAACTTGGTGAACAACACGAATTCTTTTCTTCTTTTTTTTTTCAGTCGAAATATTTTGTTTGTTTAGATTTTAAATAAAAAGACCCGGCAAATATATTGTAGCAACCAATTAAATGACAACTTCTGTTGCTACTACGACCACTTTTCCAACCATTTTTTATTTTAACAAAATCTTTCGCTTTGATGGGTTGAGCTGGATTTTAATGAAGGCCTTGTTAAAGATTCCCTTCCAATTTCACTAAGTTTTTTTTTGTAAATAAATAAGTTAATTAAAGTATATTTTGGCGCGTGGTTTTTCATGTAGTCTTGAACTGTGATTATTGGTCTCGTTAAAAAAAAGGATGTAGGGTTAAAATATTATCTAATCTCTTAGTTATCGGTACGAATACCCAATCGACACGTGTTCTTCGCCACGTTTTGCAGATTGAAAACATTCCGTGTATTTTTATTTTCTAAAATATCGCTGAAAAAATATAAAAATCTTCAAAAACATGTCCTGTTAAATCTTCAGAAACATGTCCTGCTGCATGACGTTCACATAAAAGTCGATTAGCTATATATAAGTTCCAGTCATTTGTTTAGTTATAAATATTTCAGTCTAGTATGGTCATATTCCATGCCCTACGGACCTGGAAGGATACGGAATTTTGTTATTATTAACAGTTTTTAAGGGGACATGTTTTTAAGGTAAAACCTACCTGGCTGCATTTGTACAAGAGGTGATTTCCATCAAATTCCAATTTTGTGCAGTATTGCATAGTCTATGAAGTTGATCAGGCTATTTCCTTTTTGGATTTAAATCACATGAGATGTTTCAAAAGGAAACCTGCCTTCGTGTATCTAAATACCGATCAGATCTGAATAAGGCAGACTGGCTTTTAAAAAATGAAGACAAATCGCGTTTAATATTCCGTTTGGTAGTAGAGATATCTCCGCGTGTTTTACTCCGGCTATTTCGCCATCAGGAAAGCGGGCTCTCTTAAATTATTCGAGTCACCATCTGCCGTTTTATCTCCTGCACTCTACCCCAGTTTCGAAATTATCTCGTAAGCCCCTGCCCGCGGTCGTGGAATAATAAAGTGTTTTTTCTGTTTACCGAGCTTCAAGGTTGGTCTGGAAGGAGTGATGAGTCGCCATTAGTGGAAGAATCATAAACAAGCCCAGGCCTTAATGTCCGTCTCTGACATTGAGAACTGACCACCTTTTTCTTCCCGATTACGGGAAAAGGCAGTAAAAAAGGTGTTTTCATGATGCCCTAATTCGCCTAGATGACATTCAACGATAATTTTCCAATTACAGTCGCTTTAATATATTCTTTGATAGCGATCCTTAAATAGCCTATTATATGTTGAACAACATAATATTGTGTTTGATCTTTATCGTCCATAATAGCCGACGGCTCTTGGCTACTGCTCTCAACTCCTTTCTTAAACCAAGAAGAGTCAATATTCTTTTAATTCGGAAATCGATATAATTATATCGATAAGTCATTTATAGGTTGAAAAAAGCACTTTGAGTCATTTATTAACTCATTACTATCGCCATATTTTATTGGATATAATAATTGCAATATCAAGGTCTTGATGCACTCTTTTATTTTGATTAGAGACGTAGAAATGACCACTAGTTGTGAAAGGCGTTGGGAAATGGTTAGATTCGGTTTAGGTTACATTGGTTTGTAGTACTCCCTTGTGTTGAACTATTCAATCCTAGACTTGTAAATTGACTAGTTTTTAGCGTCAATTTACTACGCTTTCCTAGTAGACGTATACAAATCCGTCATACGTTTAGATTCCTGTTCGGTCACTCTACTAGTACGCCTCATATTTCATGTACTGTTGCGAGGATACAGCGGTAGTGATTTTTACTCGGGGACATCTTGTTGAAGAAAAACAATGTGTAGTTCCTTAAGCTAAGAAGAAGAAAAACTTGTCATACTAAAGATTGCCATATTACATTTTTTAGCCCGTGGTGTGATTTTTGTCTCTTGTCTGTTTCAGAAGACCGTGGAAGGACACTCAGAAGCCTAAGGTCCAACAGCATAAGCAGGGATCACCTCCAAGGTTAGCAAGTCAGATAGCGTGAAAAATTCCTCCTCCCTTCTTCCCCGACTTGTTCTCTTGTTTTTCTCCCTTTCCACGCAATTCGTCACGGTCCGCGGCCGCCGGCCCGGGAATAAAGAAATAGCCCGGTTTTCTATGACCCATTTCGTCCTGGCGGAACAACGCAAATAGTCCCGGTTATGATTCAATCCCTGCGGGAAGGGCTAGGACGAATGGATTGGTAACCATTTTAAGCATTTTTCACAATTGGAAGAATAGAGCAAAAAAGGAATGGCGGCGAGGTGATTGTTTCAAGAATTTTTTTAGATGAAAACGGACGTAACAGCAAGTACTAAAAGTTGATCATCCATTGATTATGGCTTAACATTAACCAATCTATAAATTATCGAGCTCTGATTACATCCCTGGATCTGCAAAATCTCGTTGGTTTATTTAATTACTTGATTATGATAATTATTTTATTTACATAGTATGATTTAATGTAAGGAAAGTGGTTAGAGCTAATATAATAACATTTATAAATGAACGTGTCTCTCTCTCTCTCTCTCTCTCTCTCTCTCTCTCTCTCTCTCTCTCTTTCTCTTTCTCTTTCTCTTTCTGTATCTCTTCCACTATCTCACAAACTTTTTCTCTCTCCCTCTCTATTTCACTCTCTTTGTTTCACATTCTCTTTCTTTCTCTCCCTCACATCTCTCACCTATCTCCTCCCCCTCTCTTTTTTTTCTCTCTCTATTTCTTTCTCACTTTCTCTCACTCTCTCTATTTCTTTCTCACTTTCTCTCTCTCTATTTCTTTCTCACTTTCTCTCTCTCTCTCTATTTCTTTCTCTCTCTCTATTTCTTTCTCACTTTCTCTCTCTCTCTCTATTTCTTTCTCTCTCTCTATTTCTTTCTCACTTTCTCTCTCTCTCTCTATTTCTTTCTCTCTCTCTATTTCTTTCTCACTTTCTCTCTCTCTCTCTCTCTCTCTCTCTCTCTCTGTCTTTCTTTCTTTCTTACTTTCTGTTTCTCTTCCACTATCTCACAAACTTTCTCTCTCTCCTTCTCTATGTCACTCTCTTTGTTTCACATTCTCTTCTCTCTCTCACCTCTCTCCTCCCCCTCTCTTTTTCTCTCTCTATTTTCTCTCTCTCTCTCTCTCTCTCTCTCTCTCTCTCTCTCTCTCTCTCTCTCTCTCCCCGCTTATTTTTGGTGGCCCATAGATGTCCAAACTAAAAATTCGTAATGAGGATCAGTTTGATTTACTTCATGCGATTCAATTTACAGAATAAACCTATTTTCACTTCCATTAAATACAACATTAACGATAATAAAAATGAAAGTGGTAACCTTCGGTCCCACATTCTCGCTCCTTTCTGACAGATTCGTACCATTCAAAAAATCAGCTTGTGAGCGTAAATAATTTAATATTTAAGAAAAATCGAGGGCTATTTATAAATTAACGACAATATCTCTATCTAGGTTTCCCTAATCTCGCCGGTTTTACTCAAGATTTGTACCAAAAAAAAAGTTCAGCAGGTGTGTATTGTCGAATTAAAAGTATTCACCTTTAAGGAAAAAAAAACAACGTTTGCCTGGAGTGAGCATTAATGATTTATAAATGAAAATGAGTTGATAGTACATCTGGGTCTGCCTTATCTCGCTGGTCTTATAAAAGATTGTTACAAATTTAAGAAATAGTCTGCCAGACTAGGGTTATCTGCATTAACTATCGCCCTGTGCCCCATAAAACGAAAAACTATTGTTTAAAAAAAATCTAAATATCTTATCTTATATAGTTCAAAAGTCGTGAACGCAAGCAAAAGAAAAATGCCAACGATTAAAACACAAAACCATTAATCGTGCTCCTACTCTTTAACGGCATTCCATTTGAAAAAAGGCCATTAATCGGCATCTCAGGAATCTTAACATTGAAACAACCTTAATCCGCCACCGGTTTCGAAAGGTCAAGATTCTTGAAATATTGATCTTAATTTTTCTGTTATATATATTTTTGTTAAATCTTTTAAGATTTTTCTCTTAGGAAATCGTAAATAATTCAACAAAGTGGAAATGTTTATTAATGCAGGCTGTAACTGTTACCTAGCGCAGTGGAGGATCTCAAATAATAATAAAGGATTTATCATAAGGAAAACCTTATCATAAAAATCGCAAGTTTGTCTTTACAAATAACAACGCTTCAAATTCAGAAGAATTTTTTTTTATATATAACATTTTACCACTGGCGGACTCTCCAATTCGACAAATATCCTAAGAAATAATTCTATCTTAACAAAGGAGGAAAGTAATTGAATGGCAAATTTAAAATATAAATGCACTTTTTATCTTAAGATCGACTTATCTTGCCTCGTGGAGAAAAAAGTCTTGCATTAAAAACAGTTTCGCTAATACATTTTAAATAATTTAAATTGATAGAATAATGAGTCTATTTGTTCTTAATTTCCTCCTAAAAATATCTCTTACAAATTTACCCTTGGAAATGCACAATAAAAATTTATTTGATTTTTCGTTAAGGTCGATAAGTTGCTAATCTGTTTCCTAATTAATACGAATTTATTAATGAGACAACAACAGACGTCATCGAAGCTGTATTTGTTTCAAAATTGAGTAAAAACTTTTTCTAATCAGTTTTCCAATTCCTTAATTATTTGCGCCTTAAATATTGCAATAAATGCTATATTTAATCCATTATATTTCGTTGTCCGATTGACCAAATAACTTCTTTGAATTAATTAATCTTTAGGTAAGGTCTTGAGTTCAAAAAGTCAGTGCCACAAGCGGGATTCGAACGCACGACCTTCGGATAAATACGCCGCTGCTCTACCCCTTTGAGCTATCGTGACTTCGATCCACTGTATATTTAATGCTATATTTAATGTGAACCTTAATAATTTAAGTAAGACTTAATATTCCTTATGATAAATTTAAATGTTTTTTCTTTATTCTATGTATAACTAACTAATCGTTAAAAAAAACCTCGATTTTCAAATTTGTGCAGAACAAAAGTCAAATGTGATGGTAGATTTATTTTTTTCCCAGCAATAAAAATAAAATATGATTTTTATTATGAGTAAACGGGTCAGATTTCGGCTTGTATAGGTTGTGGAGTTCGATTCCAAATCATCGCCCCTGGAATTTCTGACCACCTCGAAAAAATTCTGATCATGTACTACTCTGGCTAATATGTAAAAACATAACGCAATTCTAAAATGTAAGAAAAAATAATTTTCGAACCAAAAGAAGACACATACTGACTTTTTTAGATATCCCCCCTGTGTGGTCTGCTATGGGGATGTTGGTCCTTACCGATTTTGGTCTGTCATTCGAAAGATTCATAATAATTCCACTATTTTTCGTGGTCCTCTTGACCAATTAATATCATTCAATTAATTAAGGTTTTTAGTTGAGAGAAAAAAGTCAGTGACACGAGCGCAATTCGAACACACGACCTTCGGCTTGATACGCCGCTATTCTACCACTTGAGCTCTCAACTAAAAACCTTAATTAATTGAATGATTCATAGTAATAATAAATAGGCCAAAATTTTATTGTAAATTCTGTCACATGTACAAAATAATGTTTTATTTGTATAAGGAAAAAGTTAGACTTTTTGACTGATCAAGATATAAGCAAATAAATTTCCTACTAAAAATGTTTCCAATGTAGATATTTTTATATTTTTAACTAATATTGGCAAGGTATTGTTTGTTTTTTTCGATGACTGATAAGATTATAATATGATCAACGTCTTATAACGAATTTTCTAAGTGTATTTTCAGAATTCTTCTTTTATCCTTATTTGATAGATGATAAAAAAAAGTAATTTAAACAAAATTGGCGTTGAAACCTGAAAAATGTTGTTCAATTTCCCGTACACTAATTGTATGTTTTCTAATCTTGTAATTTTTATTCTTGGGTATAAGGCTGTCCGGACTCCTAGGGTCACACGTCCGACCGTCTTTTCCTTATCACAACCTGGATTTCAAGTGCGTTTTCGGAAAATAAAACGCGACCTGGGATATTTAAACAGCTTGTCTTGACCTGGATTGACAGACGTGGTCTTAATTTTAATAGCAACCGGTCCGCCCTCAAGCTACCTGACCCAGAAAGCATGGGAGAGAGAGAGAGAAAAAAAAACCTTTTAGAAAGTAGACGAGCGACGACCCCTAATCTAAAGCGAGAAAAATATTATTTGCCTCCCTCCCTACTTCTCGTTATCGGACGGCAAACATTGTGCAAGAGTGCTTTCGGATTCATCGTTTTTCGTGGTAAATATTTGCCAACCTTGCAACGGGATACTGCCAAAGCGAAGTTGTTTTACAACCCTGGGCTAACGCGAGAAAAATAATATTTAAAAAAGAATGTCAAGAAGAGTAAAAACCGACAAAATTAAACACAATCAAATCAATAAATACAAATAAATAATAAATTATTCAGAAATCGTGAGATGCGGTCTGGTGTGATGTACGTTTCAGAAAAACATTTTCTTTATCGTGCCAACGTTTCGATCTTTATTGAGATCATCTTCAGGGCCTGGGATTTACAAACATTGTTTACATTTAACAAATACATTTAGGATGTGGAAAAGTAAAAGTAGGATGTGTAAAAGTAAGTGGAATTTATACAATGCAAAATCTATTTTTTATATTCAATCAAATTATTTCTACTCACTCAAAGTATTTGTCTTCTATGTAATTGTGCCATTCTTGCGTGTCGTGTTAAGAGTGCCAGTGAGATTTTCCACATCCTAAATGTGTATTTGTTAAATGTAAACCATGTTCGTAAATCCCAGGCCCTGAAGATGATCTCAATAAAGATAGAAACGTTGGCACGATAAAGAAAATGTTTTTCTGAAACCTACAACACCAGACCGCATCTCACGATTTCTGAATAATTATCGATTAACGGTCACTAATCACCACACATAAATAATAAATTTCAGCTATGGTTGTAAAGTCAAGTACTGGAATGGTAAAACACCGCACTAACCAGGATAAAATCTGTATCGTTAATTAGAAACAGCTTGGAAATGGTAAAAAAGATTGTTATTTGCAATAAAAAAAATTATAAACCTCAATATAAAACATACATAATAATTATACGAACTCTCTATAATACCTTTCTGCTTGAAACTACATTTTGGTTATAATAAATCTGGCCCTGTTAATTCCTCTAGGGGGTGTGTGCAGTGATGAACGTATAGTTTTAGTGTTTTGGTCGTTTTCCATCATTTTGGTTTGTTTTTCATCGCTGTTTAGGCCTGTCAGACACGAAAGATCAGATCTAACCTGACCTAAACAGCGATGTTAAGCAGAAAAAATTATAGGAAACGACGGGGTGCATAACTCCGTAGACACAAGAGGAAATGTTACAAATTAAAGATTGATCCGTTGAGTAACCGGCAATCAATTTGTTGAATCCTTTCGTTAAAATATTATACCATTAATTATTTTTCTGCTCTTCTACCGTAACAATTCGCGGACCATTATTTTTCACAATTCCACAGGGTCGTTGGCACAGGTCTGGATGCTTACGAAACAGGACAGGAGGCATACTTACGATAAGGTCTAGCATATAAAAATCGGCTTCTCGCACTTTTTATAGAATAACTCGGCTATATTTAATAAGTTGTACTTTCTACCCACTACCTTGCTGTATCGACATCTTTTCCTGCTGTCCCATAAACATATCTATCTGCGCCAGACCATTGAAATCGCTGTCATAGCTGTACTATATATGTGTCCCGACAGCCTGCCTATTTATGATCATAGGAAATGCTAGACGGACTTCTCTCACACTTCAGCCAAAAATTTTAATCTTGTAGGGAGAAAACTTACGTAACTTCGCGAATTGTAATCTGTTTGTAGTCAATTTTTTTATTTATTCGATTGGTCTTGTAGTGGATTATTTGACTTTTTTATAGTCGGAGGATTGTACCTCATTGAATCTTGAACAAATAGAACAAAAAACTTCATCTTCTAAACAAAATATATTCTAATAATAAATTATAAAAAAACATCAATGCTTAATTACAAATCGAAAAAAAAATAATTGCCCAATGACAAATTATAAAAAGATTAATGCTTACAATAAGAATAAGAAAAATACAAAAAGAAAAATTAACCACAATTCTTGTGCATGCCCAAGTAGAAACACTTACTGTGTGTCTTGTGTACAACTAAATTAAAATAAAAAACATAAACTGATAACACTTTATAATCAATTTTAAAACTTAATACGGCCCACGTTTTTCTTCTCTCCTTTTTCTCCTCTCCTTTTTGTCACCAAGAATGAGCCGGTCAGTCCTAACTCCTCTCACACTAGGACTGTGTTTTCTATTAGTCTCAATGGTGGGGAGAAATAGCGGGCTTTATGAAATGAACGTTATAGTCTTAAATAGCTCTTTAAAACTATGTAAAAAAGGTAAGTCCTCGCGGAAAATCTTTCGTAATATTAATCCAAACAAAACATTTAGTAGCTAACTCCCGGTCAAAATAAGTACTGAAAGCATTGTTAACAAAGAATATTCGCAAATCGTGAGATGCGGTCTGGTATGAAGTAGGTTTCAGAAAAACATTTTCTTTATCGTGCAACGTTTCGATCTTTATTGAGATCATCTTCAGGGCTCAAAGTGTTTGTTTGCTGCGTAATTGTGCCATTCTGTGACGTGGGGCACTCTCAACGCGCAGAAAACAAACACTTTGAGCCCTGAAGATGATCTCAATAAAGATCGAAACGTTGGGACAATAAAGAAAATGTTTTTCTCAAACCTACGTCAGACCAGACCGCATCTCACGATTTCTGAATAATTGTTAACAAATATTAAATTAGGCTTATTTTGTAGAAAGAAGTTCCTCTTTCAAACAGTAATATGACATGATTTCTTCAGGTTTAAATTGAGAAAATAGTGAGAGCAGTGAAAAATCATATTAAAACTTGCGTTTACCCTCCACCCTATCTTTTTCTCTTTCTACGCCATTAAAAACGTATAGCTCCTACTCACTCACACATAAGCCAAAACATTTTTTATTCTTAAGGGAGATAGTACCTTCTTCCAGGCACAATGGTTTCTTTGTTTTACATACTATAAAGGCATCTGGCGATGACCTTTATAAAAATAAAGCAACAGATCTGGTTGTTTCATCTTATTGAGAAAAATTCTATCAGATTTATTATGACTGCTCTCTCTTGGTCGTGTTTTCCGGTTGGCTTAACTAACTCTTATTGACTCTATATTGTCCATATTGGGCATTTCGACTGGGCTTACTCGTTTCGACACAGGTCCGCCTAGTCGCGCACTTTTGAATGGGGCAATTTTTTACGCTAGGTAAAAGCGGCAGGGGTAATAAATTTAAACGGAACTGTTTATGCAGAGGCCAACAGGAGGAAATTCGCAGTTTACAGCATGCTTGAAATGCAAAACGGTGTTACTTGAAAGTGGGAAAACAAAAGGATTTTATATTCCATTAAAGATTGTTTATGCAACAACGGGTTACAAGGCATAAAATTTTTATTGTTTACTAAATTTTTTCCCCTTCGTTTTTGTTTATTGTTGAAAATTATAAATGTTATCTGATTATCTTGGGAATATTAATAATAAATGAAATCACGGAGACTTCCACCAGTCTGCAAATTGACCTTTTCGCCCAGTGACCCGCGACAGATCCGCCTCTTTCAATAACAATGGAGGAAATCTTTTTGTTTCCGTTCTTTGAAGAACAAAGGCCAAAGGATCTTTTACGATCCTTAGGAAGACCTTAATTCCCGAATGTAATATAAAAAAAATATATTGCTTTCTTTCCACTGGATATAGAAACGCCGGGATACTGTTTTGATATTCCATTATAAAGCTCATAATGGAGGAGGCTGGCAGATGTCTGGCATCGCATTGTTGCGGTCGAAAGCAGGTGAGCTTTGCGAATGGAGGGCCAAAGAAAGTTTAAATGGGGCCTGCCTTTGTGCCCGACGGGACGGGGATGGAATACATTCAGACGTCAAAACCTGGAAGAACACCTCTGAAAACGGAATTTTAGACGGAAAAACCGCGGACCCATGTGCACGGAATATTATGCAGAGTGTTTATCGAACCCCGCCGGCTCTATTATCCATTCATGCCAAGTTGGCTCTAGGAAACTTATCCTAGAGTTGAGAGAGAACTCGCTCCGTGAATAAACCGTTAGAATTTGATGTATGATTGTTGCCTTAAGCAGTTGAAAGGGAATAATAATCTTCCAACCTAAATCGGCAAAAGCATTTTATTCACAGAACTAACAGCCTTCAAAAATTTATGTCCAATAAACAGTGTTTTACACATTTATAATACATAACAATTTTTATTGTTCCGATGCTCCACTTAAATATTCATAATTTTTCTGGATGTTATGAAATTTAACATTATGATAATCTTTAATTAAGGTTTTGGTTGAAATAAAAAGTCTGTTACAAGCGGGATTCGAACCCACGACATTCGGCTAAATACGCCGCTGCTCTACCACTTGAGCTATCGTGACTTCGACTTTTTATCTCAACCAAAAACTTAATTAAAGATTAATTAATTGAAAAGATTTTTGGTCAAGCGGACCACGAAACCTAATAAATTATGACAATATTTTTTTATAAGGTACTGATTAAAATGTAAAAGTTAGAGTGACGAGCGGGATTCGAACCCAAAATCTAAAAAAAATAATTTGGTCAACCAGACCACTAAATATAATGGATTTACTAAGTATAACCTCACTAACAGCTCCCCGTGTACACTTCAGAAGTCGCCGATAATCGAATCCTGATTAAACGACATTTGAAAAATGGCAAAAACTCGAAAGGTTGTAGTTTGAGACGGGAGTTGGTGTCAGAGTGGATCGAAGTCACGATAGCTCAAGTGGTTAGAGCAGCGACGTATTGAACTTCGGTCGTGGGTTCGAATCCCGCTCGTGACACTAACTTTTTCATTTCATCCAAGACCATACATAAAAGATTAATTAATTGAAAATTTGATCAATCAGACCACTAAATATAATGGATTTAATTATGACAATCGTTGGAATGCTCGATTGTGCGCCTTTCACCCTACGTCAACAACGTGATGTTATGGCATTATATGAGAAAAAAAATAAGGATGAAATCAACATAAAAGCCCTCACACGTTTTATATAATACGGTCTAAATTATTTACGGAGACCGAATGCCATTGGCTGCAGTTTGGAGGGTTGTTATTTCTTAGGTTTCTGCTAGATCGGTCGAGTGGTTCCAGTGTTATAACCATTTTTGTGATTTTCGAGTTTCTTCAAGGATTCTCAGGGGTGCAAAAAACGAATACTCTGTTTCTTGCTAATAAAATATTTTAACCTACTTTATTAAATCGCTCGGTCATAAATTATGCATTTCAGTATGGCTACCTTCCAAATACAGTTTCACTTAGTGAATGACGAGCGACTTAATGAAATAGGTAAAAAAAAATTAACAAGAAACAAAGTTGGTATTCTTTTTTCACCCTCAAAAACCCCTGATGAATACAAATTTTTAGGACAATCAAAAAATGTGCGCCTTTTTGTGCGATTTTTAAAAAATCGCTAAATTAGGTATTTCTTTGAAGCGGCTCAATCGATACACACTAATATTTACATGAGCTTAGGACCTTATAAACTACACATAACGGCACCAACATCACCACTGTAAATAAGTAGAACCGGAAATTAAAAATAAAAGGCTGTAAGAGTTATTGTTGATTTTTTTTTTTTTTTTTTTTTTTTGTATTTCTCACTTATAACGGCATAAAATTCAAAATTGTAGACATTGCCTGAAAGTGGACAAGTTTCTGAAGAACTCAGGAAGTTCTGCTTTCCAACGATTATCACAATGTTGAATTTGGATAAAATCCAGAGGAAGTATACAATTTAACTGTGAAAAAATTATTTTTATTCTTTTGAAAATTCGTATGTAATGCTTTTACAGGGTGCTTAAAATAATTCAAATTGGTGTTATCAAAACAAATTTTTTGGCCTACTTTACTCCAATGATCTTTTGGTTTTTGGAACTTTTTCTATAAACTAACCTTATTGAATACCATCGTGATTTTTAGCTTCTTATTCTATGTAAAATTCAAAATCAACTGATGTATTAAACCTTGAAATATGTACTCAACAAAGGCGGTTTATTTAAATATGTGAAATTATTTATTTTTCGCAGCCCCTAGGGCCCGTTGTCAAGAATGCCCTAGTCTCGTGACTAAAATGTTTCAAACTAGTATCACCAAAAAAAGTTTCGTTAACTGTTTCACCTTGTAGTTTATTTTAGAAAGGAAGGCAATTACGTACAGGGAGAAAGAGAGATATAGTTTTTGTATTTATTCAAGTGAATTTGGCCACAGTTCAAGTGCTCCGGAGTTTAGTTGGATCATCTTTTGTTTACATAACGATTGACGTAATTTCCCTCCTCTGTTTGTTGTTGAGTAGTTTTCTACTTCTTTTCTCTGACCTCTTTCCTTTGTGTTTTTTGTAAACTTGTCCTCCTAAATAAACCAAGCCCTTGATCAGATGGGTTCCCACGGCGTGTAGCAGTTTCCAGGAATGTGAGGGTGTGTTATGAATTGCAAAAAGCTCCCCTTCCTCCCCGCTTCTGCTGAAAACAAAGAAGCCTGCTCTGAATTAATTGAAAAGTTCTACCCGGCCATGGGGGGTGGGGCTCGTGCAGGCTTGCAGCCCCCGGCGCGGCCGTGAATCACCCGGCTTTCTCCTCCTTAACCAGTTTTACGACAGTTCCTTTTTATTACGTCGACCCTCCCATAGAAAAAAGACGGACCTCCTCCGCCAAGCTCAGGAAATCTCCCCGAGCTCCCCATCTCGAAAGCCCTCCCTCCGACTTCCATTCCGACCCTTCTTTAACAACCCCCTGGGCCACTAATGACAGGTGGTAAATACAATCGGACGACAGCACAATAGTCGATCCTAGAAGCAATGTTTGAGTCAAAGATAAGTATTGTGAAGGTGGTCATAATTCCAAATTGGCTATAATTACTGCAATGGTCGATCGATGATTAAATTCATACGCGTTATTTCACGGTTAACTTCATCTTTGGTTGACATTTTATAAGAGTAAGCGAGGAAGAGTTATTATTATTAATGTAAATAATCGTAAATATCTATTTAGCTCTCATTCGCGCGCGCGCACACACACACACATACAAAAATCATTCACGCCAGTAATTATCTCGCTCATATTTAATTGCACTCGTCTACTACCCCCCTCTATAGCTGTCTCACAGTCACTAACTCATTGAATGTCACTCGCACAAACACATTGAATGTCTCACAGTAATGAACGCATTGAGTGCCACTCAGGCTCATAAACCCATTAAATTCCACTCACACAAACACATTGAACGTTTCACTCCCACTAACTCACTTAATACCACTCACACAAATCCATTGAATGCCTCACAATAATGAACTCATTGAGTGCCACTCAGGCTCACAAACCGTTTAAATTCCCCTCACACGAACATATTGAATGTTTCACTATCATGAACTCACTAAATGCCACTCAGGCTCACCAACTTATTGAATGCCACTCACACAAACACATTGAATGTCTCACAACCATGAACTACGGCATTAGCTGATGACTCATAAAAACGTTGAATGCCACTTAGGCTCTCAAAAAGTTGAATACCGCACAGATTCGCTGTTTATGATTCAGACTCACCGAGTTTTTAACATGACTCACATTCACAAACTCGATGAACAATTTAACCTTAATTTGCCATATGCACAAACATTTAGGGTACGTGTTTTTTAAAAATTAAATCTTATACCTCGTTGATTGTTTTTTAGCCCTAAGACATTGACATTTCGACAGCTTTCACTTCTTTTATTCAAAATAGACATTGCATGGACTATTTTCGAGATTTTTTTTTGAGTTTCCAAGGATATTGTGATCAGTAAATTGATGAGGTGTCAATGCATGATTGATTATGATAGAAAACGCCTTGGGTATCAGTTGAATACACAGTACGCAATCTAAAAGGTGATGGTATTTTTTTCTCGTTCAATTGGACTGGTCTTTTTCTAGACAGTGTAGTCAACGTGGTGGATGTGGACAGTCTCGTTTCTAGTCTCTCCCCTTGAACATCGTTGAATCGTTTGCTCCCCTTTTCCCGGTTTTGTTATTGCAACACCAATGTAGGACAATATTATTGTTCTATTCATTAGAGCCGGTATAGAACGGGGTCCCATTGTGGACTCGGGCCGTACGACAATGGCCGGAATCGCATCTCTAATCCGACTGGAAGGTCGACTAGTGCGGAAAAAAGGGAAAAGCCCTCTTGAAAACTTTTGTAAATCTAGTTGTCTGTAGGGTAAAAGTTTGCTACAGGAGGGTGGACGGGCCCAGTCACGAGTTGGAGAGGTTTAACGGCAAAGTCCAAAAGTTTGTTTTCACAAATTTTAAACCTTTCGTTTCAAAAGGAGCTCGGGTAAAATTTGATTAAATTAATGTTTAACTCAAGATATTGTAATTATCGTTTCTAGAAGGGAAAAAGTAAAAACCTTCAAATGGATTTTTTATTCTGTAATAAAGAAAAAAATCAGTATTTAAGACGGTTTCGATCAAATAATATTCCACTTGACTCAAGACTTTCCTGGGTATTGCACAATCCCTTTGTTTTTTGTTTAAATTTCAAACTAGACTTTTTTTGTCTCAATCTCGATTTGTGTTGTCAAAGACAAGTTATTTTTGATTCCGTTCATTGAAAAACAATTCTGGTCAAATGAATCTGTTCATGATTTTCCACATTTTTTCTCTTTTTTTCATTGTTGTCTTTTAAATATCAATTCTATGAGTGTCAAGGTTCAAGGTCATTCCTGTACCGTTCATTGTGAATCGTTCCGATCAATTATTTGACTATTGTATGTTTAACTTAAGACTTTTCTTGGAATTGCATGTATCTATTTTTTTCCATTCGAAACAGGATATTCCGTACATGTTACGAACAAGGTATTTTTTTTAACAAGATTCAAAGTTTTACAGACTGTACAATATTGAGTTTTCCCAGGGAAATATTAGAAAATTTTGATGTTTTAAAATGAAGTTTTGTCATATTTGGTCCCACGGTGGAGAAACAACGTGGGGGCGAGGGAGAACCCGTTACAACTAAGAGATATTAATGAGGCAAAGTCAGGCTTATAGTATTGGATTTCTATTATAGCTCTTGGTTGTTATGTGTTTTGTTGTAGTTTTTACTTCTTTACAAGTTTACATAGTTTGCCGTGTTTGTTTGGTACGTTATTCATCAGTCATCATTATTGGTCCTTAGTCAGTTTTTATTATCAGAAGTCCCCGGAAGCCCCTAGAGTTTTACACAGCCCGAATCAAATCATCGTTTCGACCGTTTTCAATTCCACCCTCGGACCTAGTTTCCGGAGCGTTTGGGGAAAAGCGAATTTTCCAGATTAGCTTTGAATAATTGGAACCCGTTTATCGGCCTCGGGTTCAACGATCCAGAATCGGAAGGCTGCGTTTATTGCGAAGGGACCGCTTGTCACAGATTTCCCCGATGAGATTGCATTTAATTACCCTGGCCAGTGTAAGGGAGAAAATCAAGTTTGGCACCCTGCGAAACTTTTCAGTCGGCGGTACATTTTATCAATATTCATTCAGGGATAAATGAAATCCTCGTCATTTTTCTGGAAGGGAAAAATCTTAAATAAAAAACGTTCGGGTACTTTTTTTAATCTTCTCTCAAAAGAAAAGCCAGCTTTTACATTCCTGGGATCGAACGGTATAGCAGAAATGATATTCAGGGGTCTTAAAGGTCTTGTCTTGTGTTGCTCCCAGTTGAGCAGGATAACCATGGGCCATCAAACTCCTCACAAAGGTGTAAGTGCTGTCACAATAAAGTACTGTCAAAATGGAATCGGTTAAAACATAGCGGTACTCATTTTTATGGCGATTACCATCCAGTCGCCATGAGAGTGAAGTGATTTATCATCCATCCTGTTATTATGTCAGTCATCGTGCACCTGAAGCAATGCAGATGGGCGATTATTTTTCAATGTGATACTAATTTATGGGTATCCAAGTCGCGCTTTTTCTCGAAAAAACAAAGGGCAAGGTTCAATCAATTATGAGTGTAGAGGTCGCAATTTATCGATAAACAAATCAAAAACATTGAAAATAAAAACTCAAGGGCGTTTGAGCTATGGAAATTACGAGTCGTGAATAACTGCTCAATAATAGGGATATTGCCAATTTTGTAGTATTTACTTTCCCTAGCATTTTTTTAAATTTTATTTGTATTAAAAATTGCATTATAATTTATTAGAAATTATGTTTTTTACTGAAGGAAAATTTAATTAAAAAAGGCAATAATTTTTTTAAACAATTAATATTGTTTATGTCTTCCGTTAGTTAAAACTTCTTGCACTTGTTAGACATACTGTTAATAAGATTGTCACTAATTTCGTAAGGAATTTCACTCCATAGATATTGGCAACGTTGGGCTCAGTTGTTGGCTAAGGATGGTGATCGAAAAGCCTTCTCTCCAACGCAATGGTGGAAGGAGCAGATGGGAAATTCCAAGGTTTCCTAAATAGTGATGAACAACTCTGCCTCTATGAGGTCTGGTATTGTCATCCAGAAATCCCTGCCAACGAGATCCCTGGTTTGAGGGATGTATTCCTCGATAATTTCTTGGCCATAATGGACAGCGGTAAGGGTTCCTTCAACAATATGAAGTCCAGTTCGTCCTCTAGTGCAAATCCCAGCCCAGACCTTACACTCCTCCAAACTGCACTGGAGAGAGCACGAACTCTTCAGAGCCTTTTATTACTGTACAGACAGAAACGCGACTGATCAGTAAAAATAACAGCATTCCAATTTCTAGACGCTTGCCGCAACATATTCTCCTGAGTTCCTGTTGGCGGGCTCTTGCGTCGTCTCAGAGGGGCATTGGTAAGGCCAACTTCCCACAAACGATTAGTAATCGTTTGTTTTGATAAAGGCCTTGCCAAACCATCTTGAACATCACTTTCTGGCGGGCACTATTGGAAAGGGTTCCGTCGTGCAGCGATGACAATATAACTGTCCTCGCTTAGCGTCGTAATCCGCTGAGCGCCACTACCAGGCCTTCAACTGGCACTTCCAGCCTCTCGGAGACGGTCTAAAGCCCGGTAGACCACGCTCTGAGAAACGCCAATTGTCTCTGCGATATCCACTTGCCAGTGACGTCGATGACTCATTCTCACAATTATATTGGGAACTTCTCGTTCAAGATGATGTCTTTCCATGGTTAAAAAGAATACAACAGCATTAAAATGGAAAAAAAGACGAGAAAAGGTGTTTGTTTACAAAATGAGTAATCTTCATGTTTACTATTCTTAAATAAATCCGTTATTAAAAATGAGGATTAATAGTTTTTGTTTTTGGTTTGTATTTTCTATTTTATTTTATCCAACTAACAAGAATATATCAGTTAATTTAATTAAAATTAATAGAATAAGAATAAATTACAAATATTCCTATTCATTTTTGAGAAGTTTACAGTTTTACATGGAAAAATTCGGGTTGTGTATATCTCACAAATCAAGGGACATATTTCCTTGGTTGTTATTGAGCTCTTTTCCGACCAGGTCTCAGTGAAACGCTAAAAATAATGAAGATCATTTTTAAAAATAAATATAAATAACTCTAGGCAAACAAGAAGCCGTTTTGGCAGACGGGAGCCGCCCCAGGGGCTCATCGACTCCGTAGTTATTAGCATGTTTGAATGGGAGAGTCTCTAGGCTAGGAGGAACAGGTTTGTTAAAAACCAGTCGGCGTATACATTTGGATGGCTATTTCCACTTTTTGCGCGCGCGCGTTTTCAGTCCCCACCAAGCACTTTGCTAGAAAATGGTTGTCTAACAGTATCCACCGAGGAGCGGAAAGCGATGTGCGACCGTTTCGGTTTCCGACCGTTTCGAAGCAAGCGTTTACTTTCGCTGACGGTGCCGCTGAGTCAGCTGTCTTCTCTTCTGCTGACACCCTCCGCCATTCATCTCAAATCAGATTCTAGCCCGATAAGCAGACGACCGACGGCGGAGTCATCGGATCCTCTTGACTTTCACCGCTCAGACTGGGCCCAGGTTACACAACTTTTTCAGTTCAGGATTCTTTCGGCCGCGGCCTTGCTTATCTCCGCACTATCGAGCTGTTCCCGGCTCGAATCGCTGATTTAGACCATTCGGCAAAACCGTTTTTGCCGATTCGTTCACATTTTACCGTCACCTAAATAACAAATATCTGCTGAACCTTGTGGATAAGCCGACGCGTTAGTTATTTCAATTATCAGCAGTTAAAAAATTATCTTATTCTCCTTTCAGCACCTCCAAACCTTCTGCCAACTACATTCTCTCTTTTAGTTCATGAACAAAATCTATACCGATAAGTTTTTGAGCTCCTATGATGAATTTCTTCTATAAAAGAGAATTTAAAATAAATAAAATAACTATTGTTGGAGTTAACTCAAAACAAATTATTTAATCGGGTTTAAACATTTTTTTTAGCAGTTAAATGTGAGTTTATAGAAAGTTTAACCGGCGAGTTGAATCTAGTTGAAATAAAGTTGGAACTTTTTAAACACAACTTAAAAAGAAATTTAAACAAGTAATCAACTTGAAACGAATTTGAACTGGTAAGAATCTAACTTAACTTCTAAAGTACAATGGTTACAACAAAATAAAATAATAAAAAATTAAAACAATGAAAGTACGAAAACTGTTTTAAGGTCACTTAAAAATAAGTACATATTCGAACCATTTAAATTAAATCAAATAAGGTATTAACAATAGGGTATTAAATGAAAGTTTAAAAAAATAGTAAAATATTACTTTAATAACTTGAAAGGAAATCACACTTAGCAAACTTAAATGACACTTAAAATAAGTTTACAACGCTTCTGGAACATGAAAACAATTTATAATACAACTCAAGCAGAACTCGACAAAGTTGGACGAAGTTTAATGCGGCTTAATAAATCAAAGTTGAAAATTGCTAGCTTGCGATTTTAATGAAACGAAGTTGAAAATCACTTGATAATGGCATAATAAAGCAAAGTTGAAAATAGTCCTTGATTAGATAATGAAGCGAAGCTAAAAACATATAATTGATTGATTGATGTAAGCTCAATACACATATACATAATAATTGAGCTTCGGCGTTTTCCAGACTTATCAGTACTGCCGCTGAAATTGGGCTACAGATTTTTTTTTCTATCTTATTCATTTTTTGTTTCCTGTTAACAAACCATTTATTCAAATAGGGTTGTACTCGATATTCCTCCGTCACCCTTTACACAAACTACAGTGAGAGTTAAAACATGCGGCTACCTTAATATTTGTTAAATTCACTAGTTTTCGTGGTCCGCTTGACGAATTAATATCTTTCAATTAATTAAGGTTTTTAGTTGAGATTCGAACCCACGATCTTCGGCTAGATACGCCGCTGCTCTACCACTTGTTACGATAGCTTAAGCAGCATATCTAGCCGAAGATCGTGGGTTCGAATCTCGCTCGTAACACTGACTTTTTTATCTCAACTAAAAACCTTAATTAATTGAAACTTAATGTTTGTATTATCTTTTAGGCGATCCTCCGTTGATTATCTTGCAACAATATTTGGTCCGTTTAAAAGGATAGAGGAAAATAAAACACAGAAAAAATCTCCCACTTGTGCTGCTTACAATTGGATTTTTGAAATAAATCTTTGAATAGCAAATCACTTCTTTGTTGGTTTTATGTAAAGCTTCTTTCTAACTTGTTGAAGTCGTGATGAGCGGTCAAGAATGAGGTAGTTTAGAAAACACCTTTTTCATTTTTTTGCCGACGTTTCCACCTTTATTCGGGTCATCTTCAGGGCCTGGGTAAATTACAAAACATATATTGATGGATTGGAAAAGATACAAATACAGAATACAAATTCACCTTTCTCAACACTCACACAAAACCAATATAACACCACGTTATGCACTACACTTTATGTGAATATGAAATACTAGTTTCAAAATATATATTTACATCTTAAATTGTATATTTTCCAATCAACATATGTTTTGTAATTTACTCAGGCCCTGAAGATGACCCGAATAAAGATCGAAACGTCTTCAAAAAAATGAAAAAGATGTTTTTTCTAAACTACCTCATTCTTGACCGCTCCTAGCTACTTAACAAATTATGAAAAAACAGGTCACTAAGAAACACACATATCTTTCTAACGTTTTTTTAAATTGTACTATTTTTAAGTTTCAACTTTGTTAGAGTGATGGTTTTGAGCGATACAGATACAAAAACATCGGCTGTCTCATATTGCATTCATTCTAAATGTACACAAAAAAGAAAAAGAGGTACAGAAATAAATTACAAAAAATTCATTTCGTCCAAAACAGAAAAACTGGGTGCTGTGCTCAAGAATTCTCACATCGGATGACAATCCTACACGCTCTCTATATGGAGCCAATGGCATATAATAGTATGTCCTAAAAGTATTGCCCGTGAATCAAAGTAGTATGGCCTATTCTTAATTAGGGGTGTATGACACTCTTATTTGAAACATCCGACTTGAAGCAAATTTGGTTACTACTCAACGGCAAAAGTTAAAAATGGTCGGTTATGACTTAAACCAACTAAAGAAGGAATCTTTGAATATTACTTGCTAAAACATAGATGGTCAAAGCCTAAAACTTTTTAAAATTTGATTAATGCCGACCATAATAAAAAATTTACCTTATTTTACTATCATTCATAATTGAGGTTGATCAATCCTGAATTTTATGTGCGACACTTCTTCGTTGAGCTGCCCAGGAGTTTGTCGTCTTTGAAAGGACCTGCGGATTTATTACCAATCTGTTTACCCACTTGATAAAATGTAGAACTATTGGACTAAAGATATAATGGTGGTTACTGATTTGACGAAAAATGAATATTAAATATAACCAAGTAATTTGTCGCCCGGCTGCATCAATCATTTGAATCTCAAGGCCCCAATTCATGTTACGAGTGTGCAAACGTTGTCGACTTAATCCAATGTGGGAAAGAGGGTTTAATTCAGGCAGATCGATTAATCCAACTCGGGGGGGGGGGCAGGTATGTCATAGCAATTTGGAACCTATTTAACGTTGGCGGCGAACCGGCTCTTGAATTATTTATAATGCCATATGCCCTTTTTACACCAGACTGGAAAAGCTCTTCGCCGACGTGTTGTGGGGTAGAAAAAAAAATAACCCGACTGGGGAACGGAGCAATTTCGGATAAGTTAATCTACACAGGTAGTAAGGGCATCGACCCCCTCGGCAAAGGGGCCGGCTTTTTCTGTTTTCTCCCTCACGGATTCCCCCCCTTGCCTTTTAGGGCCTGGATTCCTCGCTTCCGGCCCTAAAAAAAAGACACCGTCTTTTACGGGGTAGGGTTTTTGTTCTTTTGTTGTTCCTTTTTAATCGAACGCCCTCCGACCTTGCGGGCTATATCGGGCTTGCATTGGCAATCATCCAGCGAGAATGACTGCAGCGGATTTTATTTTGAGGTACACGGTCGAATTGCACACGGACGACATGTCCCTCGGCAGGTTTAGCCACGATTCTGAAAACGAAAGCGGACTGATTTGTAGCCCTCGTTGGACAACTCCGAAATTAAATATTTCCAAATAGTTTTTCCATTTGTCACTTGGTCAAGCTACTAACTTGTAGTTTTTTTTATATCTTCTCGTTGTTTCAACAACTGGACATCTGCAGTAATTTGTTTGCGCACTCCGTCACTTTCGTTACTAACAAATTTAAGAATTCCTGGTAGGATAAGAAATAAGTTACAAAAAGTATGTTGACAACTGTGCTGATGAATTTATGTGCCTGTCTCGCTGTTTGACTGTCGGGCGCGTTTGGTTTTTGCAGTGGTTTGGTTGTGTTTTGTCGGCTTTGGGTCCTAAATACAACAGACCAAACCAGAAAGTCAGTGCTGTCCACAAAGATGTAAAATTACATAAATTGGAACGAAACTTGTTTGGTCCCCATGTTCTCGCTGTATCAATGTTTAGTAGATTTTACTTTGAACTTGGTTTGTTTTCTATACACAGACCTTATGTTAAAACACTGATATTCAGACTAATCTGAAAATTCACAGGTTTCAATTTTTGTGAGCTTCAATGTAGCTTGGTCGTTCCCAACCATTGATGTCCTATCCTCGTTTTTGGTTTGTTAGAGGTATCTTCAGTGGTTTGCGAGTGCGATTTGTCGTGTGACCTAGCAAAAATAAAGACGGACCAAAACAGAGAGAAAAGATGGACCAGAATGATGGTGAACGTCGTAACTGCAGGTAATGCCTGTCCTCCCTGCATATACATTTAAGTCTCATGTATGTACTTTTCAATACTGAATTATATCCGTAAAGCTGTTCTTCTGAAGATTGAACTCTGATATTCAGATTATTTTATATTCCATCCGACTCTGAGGAAGGATCTTTGTCAGAACTATAATAATCTCCCATATTTCATCTGCCAAACATCTCTTATTTATTTAGTTTTGTAAGTTTTATAACTTATCGGATTTAAAACTTATGGAAAAACACCTGAGCTCACCGATAGGTTGTACTGCTTTAGAAAAGCGACACTTCTCGGTCGTTGACTTGCATTGCTTGATGACTCCTTTCATCTGTCAGGGGGAAGGCACGATTCCCGATGATTATTTATTATTTAAATTACAATCTTCTCTAATGATGTAATATGTCGTAATGAATATACAGTTAATATATTGAAATAAGAACCATATAGTGTTAAGGATTCTTGTTATTCATTAACCCTAGTGGGATCCACAAGCTTTCTAGCTGTTCATCTCTGATTTAGTAAATCAATACTCGAGGTTTTTCGAAAGGAAAAAGCAAATTATGCGTAACAATCTTGTTTTATTCCATAAAAAAACGAAAGTCCATCGGTGAAACCGGTTTCGAGATTTCGTTTCCATCTATAGGTCGTGTAAAGGTAATTAAGCAGTCCCTCGTACTTTTTGTAACACCCTTCGGCTCATTCTCCCCCCCCCGATCCAGGTGAAAAAATACAAAAAGAATGTTTTCTTCCATGCGGCCGTAATTGTGGGAGCCACGGACAATCAATTCCGTGAGCGTGAGAATCCGATGCAAATGTGCAATGATGTGGAAATCACGGCCTTGATGCCCGCCTGACAATCGGTTTATTTGAAATCAAAATCACGGCCAGACTTCCCCTTCCGGCTCGTTTGCATTAGGTTGGAAAAGAACCTTTTTTAAAGCCCCTGTGCGGGGCGTGAAAGGCCGCTTTTCAAGTCGGACGAGCAAGAAGAAAAATTGTAGTTTTCATATCGGCTCCGTTTTTTTAAAACAAGGTAATCGACTAAAAATCATGTTGTGATTTAAAGAACAGCTGCATGTCCTAACATGGGCCCTGCTTGACCTCATTCCGTTCAATTTATATGATTATTTCAACTGCATGTTCACCTTGTCACTTGGCGTAACTTTTTTTCGATAAATGGGCCGATCCAATTCTTTAAATTTAATTTTTTATTATACACAATCAAATCAATTCTTTAAATTTTTTTTTTATATACAATCAAATCCGAAATAACGTTGAGTTATATCAACAATCTTCGGGAGAGAGGTTTCATTCCAACCGCCGTTCATAATTTTCGATCAGTACTGATTGGATTTGTTGACCAATACTGGACTTTTTTTATTAAAAAAAAAAAAAGAACTTTGTTCCTTGTAAGTGAAATGTAATTTGATAACAGGTCAACACAGTTCATTTTAAATAGTACAGAGAAAGTTCAACGCAGGTAATTTAAATGGCAATGAGAAAGGTCGACACTGGTTATTTAAATTGCCATGAGAAAGGTCAAGACTGGTATTTTCGTAAAGAAAATTTTATGGCCAATACTGTTAATAGACATAGGTAAAGGTCAAAAGGTTCTTTTAAGGTTCATCGTTGATTGTCCCAATAGAAATGAAAAAGTTGATCGGCATAATTTTAATTTAAAAAATATTGTACCCAGTCGTAATGTTATGCGAATCAAGGTAGATGGGATGTTCAATTAAAATTTGGACCCTTTGGACTTATCTTACGTTAATTTGTAATGTCCACCATGAAATTTAACAGCCGTTATTGATCCGTAAGTCGTGTTTTGATGATTTTCATTAAAATTGCGATGGTTGGTCAATATAATTTTATTGAAATCCAACACCCTGAGGTCAAAAATAAATAAATGGCTGTTTTCATTGAATGAACAGTTGTTTTTCTATCGGAATTGTAGAAAACCTTATAGGTTAGGGTGATAAATAATACAATTTCGATTTGTTAATAGTGCACTATCGTTCCATTAGTCAAATATGAACGGAATGGATTTGTTAACTTAAAAAACAAAATTGAAATTGACCCAGGGGGTGGTGGCTACCTCGCCGTTTAAAGTGCGAGTGGTACAAAAAGGAGTATGGACCGGTTCGGCTTGTAAAAAAACCCAGAATTGTTCGTCTTTTTCGGTAGGAACCGGTCGTGTTTTTTGTCCCTGGGCAGCCCTCCGGAACTGTATCTTTTGACCAGTGGGAGCAGTGAAAGCGTTATTATCCTCGACGGAGAAAGGATCCCATTGTGCCGACTGCAGGCCGCGAACTCCATGGCCTTTATAGAAGTTCTGGGTCGTCTTTAAACGGACGAGACCTTGTAAGTCGTAGATCGATTATAGTTTTGAAGAAAAAAGCTAATTTCCTGCTGTATTATGGCCGAATCAAGTTACACCTTGCATCCATATTCAAAAACTGACAGAGCAAGTGTTACAAAAATCTAAGCCATCTGGAAAAACATTTTTTTTAAATATTGTTTTATCAAAAATTATAACGTTTGTTCTTTACACTCGTTTGATCAGACGGTGCAGTCGTATCCGATTATTCATTGCCACACGACGGAAACAACGCATTACCAGCCCCACCCGTGGGAAAGTGAACGTTGCCGATCAGGAGCGTCACAAATTGTAACTGCACCTGTGCGATTACTTCTTTTTTCTTCTTTTTGATTCCTTGTGATTCTTCTTTTTACACCTTTCCTTAGCCGAAGAACGGCTTGCCTCACGCTTGACCTGGATCGCAGAATTGTGCAACTACTTTTATCACAGGGGGGTCGATCAAGGCCGAGTTAATAGCCGTCTTGCACCGAATAACAAAAAGGAAACGATATCAGATACAGTCAGTTTTTTTTTTTTTTTTTTTTTTTTTTTTTTAACTTTGACATCCCACTTTTTGAAAACTTCCATATTCGAGAACGGAGGCCATCGAAATGTCAATGTCACAGGAACAAAAGGGAAAATGCTACTAAAGGACCAATAGTGTCAACATTAGGTATTACAGATTGTAAACCTTCAAGTTATTTAAGGTTGGCCAATTTCAAGGTTTTCATTCAATTCCAGGCTAAGACAATTACTTCAGCATGTTTTCAAAAACCGTTCCACGTATGTAGAAAGCGATGGTTAATCCAGGAAAATTATTATAAATATCAATAGTTAAATAAATTGAAAGAAAATTTATTTAACTATTAATATATTTTTAAAAAATTAACACATGAACGAGTTCATCCCTAACCAAATTTAAGAGCTCAAATGACCTCCAAACTTTCCATTTATATTTTCACTTTATTTAACTGTGTTCAATTGTTTATTTTTGGAAATGGTTGACCTTTCAAGTTTTGCCTACTAATGAATAAACCGACTGACGAAGCTGTTCTATTATGCCGATCATCGTAAAAAAAAAACGCATATGTCAATATTTGCAGGTTTACGACGGGTATATTCCTTTTTTGTTTTACGTCCAAACCATAAATGACAGAAATTTAAGGATTTTGGAATAAACTTTTTAAAAGTTGTTTTTATGGTAAGAATAGGTAATGACATCCTATAACAAGAATTTTTGATGAATAATTTGTTTAAAATATGTATAAAACTCTTTAAAATAGTATATATTATGTTCTCAAAAAAAGCCAAGTTTAAAATCTCGTCTGGTCAATCATATTATAAGCCTTTAAAAGCTCAAGGATATATCCTCTTCTTTAATCAGACGTGATACGCTAAATAGATTTTTTTAAAATTTACAGTTCTTAATTTATTTAAATGTCTTTCTTAATTTACAAGCTAATACTATAGTGCAACTTTAATATTTATTGCCCTGTTATAACTTGTTCATAAAAAAATAAAGCCGTTTTGTAACCTTTGTGTTGCATTAGTGGGGCACAGAGAGTCGGATTGTTACTTTCGATTCCTGAGGCTTTGAGGTTTTCAGACCGACCTGGCCGTGAGTAGAGCCTGACAGGTTGTGCAATAGCTTTTATGGACTGTTATACCGTTTTCAAAGGGACTTCTGGTTGTTTGTTTTTCCGATTTGTTGAGACTGCCTCAGTGATGTTTGATGTGGGTTTTTTTCTCTTTCTTTAAATGTGCCGGTTGTTGAGCAAGTAAGTTTTACCGGTTTGAAGTTGGTTTTAAAAACCTCAAGATGGCCAAAATAAGATGGTTATGCAAGAAGTTTAAATGAATTTTTTCCTGCATGGTTGGATTACCATCGTAGGATAGTTTTCGGCTAATCGATAAAATTATTTATTTATTTTTTGTACATATAAAATACCAGTTATACAATAAATTAATAAATATGAATATAGTTTTTATGTGACATTAGCAGTGAGCTGTCCATCCATTAATGTTCATGATGTTAAGTCGACCTAATGCAAATGCAGATTTATATGACATTGGCAGTGAGGGGTGCCCATCTATTAATGTTGTTGATGTTAAGTCGAACTAAGGTAAATGCAGATTTATGTGAAGCACCATTCCGCGAGAATTAGCATCGGTTGAAATTGTTTAAGGTTTCATGAACCAAGTGGGCCTAACCTAGTCTATATAGTGGATGTGACAGGAGTTCGAACCCATGAAAATCTTATACATTGGGTAGTTTGCAAAAACCCCTTCGACGTACATTGATGGTCGCCCTTAACCATTCTTCCTTTCCAAGGACCATCGCCGCTGTTAACGTAAATGAATTGGGCCATGTATCAATAATCTGGAGGAGCAAGTTGGTGTTCCAGTGGAGAACTGGTGGAGTTCCTTGAAGATCAAACAATTTCCTTGGTCCGATAAGAATGTGGCCGCAGTATCCTGCCGGTTTAGAATTCAACGTTTAACTATTCACGATAATCAGAAGGAGCAAGGTCTGATCTGGTGGAGTTCTATGAAGATTAAATATTTTCCTAGGAAGAGAAGTGTGGGGCCTATAGACATCCAGCTGGATCAGACATTAACAGGAATATTGCTCTAAATTATTCCTGTCTAGTTTCACTATGCCACAATGTTCGTTGATGGTTTAACCTTAATAAATTGGGTCATGGATCATCAGTCAATAACCTGAAGTAGCAAGGTCTGGTCTGGTGGTCGTGGTAGGAGTTCCAGAAGGCCAAACCTTTTCCTTGGTCCGATGAGAAGTGTGTGGCTGAGAGTTATCTTCTGGATCAGAATTCAAGTGTTCACACTCGAGTTCAGAGTTCATCAGGGATAAACTCTTGATGAATAATTCCTTTCTAGTCTCACTTTGACCTCTTGAAGCAACTGGAAAACCTGTTAGACCGCAATTGTCTACCAGGATTAACAGTAGTAAACAGCCATTAAATCTAATTTTCAACACAGGTGAGACACCACATGAAACCAAATAGATTTGCGCAAATTTTCTATCCTCTCTGTGAATTCTTACAGCTTAGTGCTGCGGGGACGTCTACTGCACCTTATCGTGTGTAAATGGCGAGTAACGGTGTCTTTCGATATTTCTTGGCAAGTACATGTAATTGTTTTGAGCCCTGTGCACTTCCTTCACACAAGTTATTGGTGAAATCGTGCAACATCATGCTGGTTAGTTTATTACATCCTGTTTTACGAGTTGTCAAATAATAATTAGATGGCCTTGGCTCATCACACGTCTTGGAAGGAATGAAAATCCACCTCAGGCAACGTGGTTTCCTTGCACCCAGGTCGCCTCCCTAGGTTGATTTGGCCGGCCGTGCGTACCGTTGCGAAATAGGAAACCGTCCCCTTTTGCCCAACCTGGAAGGGTTTGTCGGATAGATAAAAACGGGAGAAAATCGGCGTCCAAGGACGTCCCCTCCACGACGGAAAAAGAACCAAACCGTGGAGAGGAATGGGAGCGGGAACCGAAAAATTACAGGTTTCCGACCGTCGAGTTTCGTAACTATAATTTTCTCGGAATGGCCGTTAGTAAACTGCTGCATCTGTTCCCCCTCCCCTTCAATCTAAAGCCGGGGATGTGAACTTTCTTGAAAAGAAAAACCACTCCGCGCACAACCGACGTGGAAGATCCCCCACTCGCGGGTGAGACACAAATTGTTCCGGCGAAAGGCCAATCTCCTACTTGAATCTCGCTTTTCACGTACCGCAGGATTCATCAGAGCCGCCTGAGAAATTGCACGGGCCCAAATTGTTCCTCTTGAACGACAGAGCTCCTCGACTTGGCTCTGGGTCAATGGATTCGGCGATATTCAACGCCAGCCCTCACGATTTATTTCGTCGGAATGAAACTTTGAGGTCAATCTATTTGTCACGGCTTTTATAATATCCCTTTCGTTACACCAGGGGATTATGTAAAAGGTTTTTTATGGGTGGTGTGAGAGATCACGTGAAACACCTATGAAAAGAGCCATTCAACAAATATTACGTGTCCATTTTAACGTCTCTTAAGGACAGTGAAAACCTTTGTTAAAATATCATCCCATGATCTTTTATCTTCATTGAAATCGGCCTAAAGTGCATTTAAAGAGATAAACCGTGCTAACAGTGGTAAGTGTTAAACTGAGATTTCCTCTTGCGGCCTGCAAGGTGAACATGTAGTTTTTTGTTTCCGGTCATCCTAGTATGCCCTTTCTAGCTAATTTGATATGTCGCCGTTCGACATTTCGCCATCTCCATTTACATAGAACACTAGAGCCCTCAACCTATATAAGGAAAAAAGCAAATAAGTGTTAACTCTTTCAAAGCCAGCAACCGACTCATCATTATTTACATATTATGTTATATGCCAACTTGCGCTGTATTCCTTAATTACTAAAACAGATTAATAATAAATAAATTTCTCCATCTGTGCGCTTGGTCGAATGTAGGTTCTAACAAGAAATTTACAACCTTCTTGTTTTATGATTATTTGGAAGTCGTGAGATGTGGTCTGGTGGGACGTAGGTTTTAGACAAACATTTTCTTTATCGCGCCAACGTTTCGATCTTTATTGAGATCATCTTCAGGGCTCAAACTGTTTGCTTTCCGTGCAGATTAGATGGCACTCACAACACGACAGACAAGAATGACACATCTACACGGAAAATACTTTGAGCCCTGAAGATGATCTCAATAAAGATCGAAACGTTGGCACGATAAGGAAAATGCTTATCCAAAAGCTACGTCACACCAGACGGCATCTCACGACCTCCAAATAATCATCAAGTAACGGTGACTAAACACCACACATTTCTTGTTTTATCTTATTTCAGCTCTTTTTTGTATCACATTTTTTAAAAGCCTTATTCTCGAATCAGACCCACCACTGAAGATGTCGTGAAGTGTCTTGACATACCAAGAAAGCAAGAATAGGCAGACCATACTACAGATGTTTATAACAAAACTACGTTATTTCGGAACTAATAAGATCTTGAGTCCGCTAACTGGTGGGTGTTCCTTTTGTTCCTTAATTTACAAACTCTTCGTTAAACTGCAAGGAAGCAGAACGGTCCAAGAAAATTCAGGACAGCTGCCTTGTGTTAAATGCGTTATTTTGCTATTTTGGTATTAGTATTATATAGGTATAGCACCAGTATACGTCCACAATTTCAGCCGAGACCCCTCAACCAAAAGACACGCTTATATTGCTGACAGCAATTTATAAAGGTGAACGACCTTTTGGAATTTTCGTATTCTAAACGTTCTAATAATTTGCGTTATTCTAATAATAACTCGCAAAACATTCGCAAATCTATGAATAACCAGAACATGTCAGCACATTTAGCATCTAAATATGTGGGAATTTGGTTAAAGTATTTTTTTGTTCCTTACTCACAGAATAACACATTTAATACAAAACTGGTGCGTCAATAGCCTGTGCTAAGTGTTCCACATCATCCTTCCTTGGTTGTTTTTCGAGGTGTTTTAACGTACATTTTGAAGAAAAAACTTACATCATTTAGTAGATGACGTTTTTCGTTTGCCATTTAACGCAGGATCTCTTGATTATTTTCCTGTTCTTCTGTAGACACAATCAGAACTAAACAAAGGCACGGAGGATCCGATGAAACTTGATTCACTTGATAAAATCAAATGACTAGAGTTACCCCGATTTTCTTTTTTTTATCTGGTGATTTAATATGTGAGATTATCCTAGCAAGTAAATTTTATATATAGTCTTAATATTTTTTAATATAGCTCTGTTTACATCTAAGTCCTACATTTATTTTAGTTGTGTTTGGTGGTTTTTGTACAAAAATAAGCAATTATACCATTTTCGCGGTCGTCTTGCCACAAATGCAGACAGCATGCCACCCGTGTTCTAAAATAAAAAACCTTACCCGGAAGATTTTCCAGTAAGGTTTCCAGGAGATGAGTGGCGGAGCGAGACCGCACGACCGCGAAGGCAACGATTCCAAGGCGTTTCGTATGATCTTTCTCTGTTTTGAAGATCTCGACCTAGCCGGGTCGGCGACCCCGTGGAGGAGATAAACTCTTGTAATAAAAACGACCCTAAATTAATCGGTTTACGCCCGGAATGGGATTCAAGATCAGATCTGCCGACCCCTTTCCCCCTTTGTAATTGCGTTTGTGTTGCTTTTATAAAACCTGCTAGGAAAAGTAAAGGCCCGCATGACGGCCGGACAAAGGGGGGTCTTTCTTCCTTTCAAATACGATCGTTTACAAAGGGGGGAGTCGGGGACGACTGATTAACGAGGACGATTGTTCACTCTTGCTTTTCCGCCCAAAAAAGAAAAAATCTAGGCCTACCTGACAAAAAAAAAAACCGACCGTGGGCCATGAGAAAAGCCTAGTAAGAAATCAAGGTTTCCCTACTATTCAAGAGGGGCTCTCCCATTGTTCATTGATAAGGAAAAAACCAAACAAAAAATAGCCTCCTTTAAAGAGATAAAGAGACTTAAAATACAACAAGAATAATAACACACACATAGTGCCTTCCTGAACGATTTTTCACTCTTATGAACTTATTTTAATGTTACGTCAGTTAAATTGTACGAATTATCGTAGTTGGGGTAGCCTATAGTTTGGTCATTTCTGATTGTTTTATCAAATATAGGCAGACCATATAATTAGAAAGGGCCAAATTATGGTGTTTTGAAACCATAGCAAATCAGAGTAAATATATATCTCCCAATTTTTAAAACGATACTCTGCTTTATCAAGGTCAAAAAAGCGAAACTGTTCGGTCCAAATTGTTCGCGAACTCTTGGAAAACGCTCAAAAAACATTATTCAGAAATCTGAATTGCGGTCTGGTGTGTGATGTAGGTTTCAGAAAAACATTTTCTTTATCGTGCCAACGAGGGCACTCTCAACACAACATGTAAGAATGGCACAATTACACAGAAGACAAACACTTTGGCCCTGAAGATGATCTCAATAAAGATCGAAACGTTGGCACGATAAAGGAAATGTTTTTCTGAAATCTACATCACACCACACCGCATCTCACAATTTCTGAATAATTATCGATTAACGGTCACTAATCACCACACATTTCTGCCCAAAGAAAAGTCGTTTTAACTTGAAACATGGCTTTCTTTGCAAAAATATACAAGAATACGGTAGTTAGGATATGGAATTGGGAAAAACCTCTCGTTAAGCCTCAATCGACTTTTTTGTGGCTGCCTTTTAATTCTTCTTCTTAATTTTTAAACTTTTTTCATGATGATTGCCGTGCAATATTGTATAGTATGATAAATGTTTGTACTTTATAGAGTATATTTTAACTGTAATTTTTGTAAACTTTTTAGTTTTTTTTCATAATGTTTTCAACCAATTTAATTTTCTTTTTTGATTTGCGAAAAGGGACGTTTAAAAATGTTTTGTCATTTTTTTGTCGAAAATTTTTTTTCCGTTTTCCAAAATGTTTAGTCGAAATAGAAATACATAACCACGATAAAATTACGATTGCCTTTCAGAATTTGTATTGATAAAGAGTGGAAGTTAATACGTTTTATAGTTTCTGACAAAAATGTTCCTAGTGATAAAAAGAATGCAACTTGGTCGTCAAATAATGTCGTTAAAGGTTAATTATCATAGGGCTCAAACTATTTTTAAGTATCGAGCATTTTTCTTTATTTTAAAGCTAACCCTTTTGAACTGAACTGAAAATTTGAACTTGAACTGAAATCATGAAATTAAAACAATATCAGAAAGAAAATAATATTGAATAGGGAAATGGTACTTAACGAATAACCCAATCTGTCGTGTGTCCTTTATGTAGTATACAAGTAGAATTGTTAAATACATAAGAAATTAATCTTCCATGGTGGTGCATCTGACTGTCTTGTAACGGAGGTGTCCCCTGAACAGAGTACCCATTATCTAATGCTTCATTCCGTAAAAAAAGTTAAGGCAGAGTAAAATCAGAACCAAAACGGTATCAAATGACTTCTATTTGTCGCAATTAATTATCCATTATTCGTACTAACTATTTTTAATTGGATGATTTTTAAAAATATATAAATGGCTTAACTGTAATTCACAAGTGGGCCAAAAGATTGTCTGTCCGATGAAGGACAGATGGAATTAAAGGGGACCAAAAATCGTTTGATCGCCATACTGCTGACCGCAAGGTCAAAATTGACAATTTAGCATTAATTAGAAATGATTTTCAAAAGAGATTGTTTTTATCTACAATCACGCCGATCAAGTATTAGGTCAGGGAGTTTTGTAAACAGATTTTAACAGATTGTTTATGGTTCAGTTACAATTTACATTAATGGCCGGTTCCGCTCGTAATTTCGCTGGTAAATTTTTAACAGCCGAGCCAAGGACACAGCGAGACCGGACGGACGGAATCGCTCTTGACCTCCGTCAAAGGAAAAGTATGTACGGATCGATCGCCGTCTAATTGTAAGTTCCGGTTTTGCCAAAGGGCAGCCACCCCTGGGCCCCATTATATTTCATTAATCTCCCTCCTATCTCCCCTCAAGATATAATTGCCTTGAACGTCCGGTACCACCATTCCTATGCGTTGGCCAACTCTCATTAGCATTCTCCCGGTTTGCCCGAAGGGGGACCTACCGACGTTTTATGTATTTTTTTTATGTTCGAAACTGTAGAAAATTCAAAAGCAATTATACAGACCGTGAATAGATGGCCATCTAAATATCTCCGCTAAAACAATGGCCTCCTTTTTTTCTAAAGGGGAGATATAGTGGGAACAGTATTAACAACAGTCATTTCGATTAAATTAGCGCCCGACTTCCCATTGTGTAATCCACAATGCGAAATATGATTTCCATACATGATTAATGATTTGGGAGAAAGTTATTCCTTTTTTTAATCCCCCCAACGGCTTTGTTGTCCCGTAGAATAATTTTCTGGAAGGCTCCCATCGGGCTCTTGACCTATGCCGTCCTTGAGGTTTACATAAGTTTTTTGCCCCATGGGAGAATTGCAAATTAAACGGTCATTTAAAAATTAAACCAAACCCCAAGCCATTGTACTTGGCGGGAATACAATCCAAATCAGTTTTATTTAATGGAGTTTCGTCCTTGGACGAGAAAATTGATACCAGGTGAATACATCATAAGGTCGGATCTAGTTAAAATTGCATTAATCTCTTTTTCGGTTGAACGGAACTTAAATTACATCAGTCAATACAGCGAGAGTGGGCGGACTAGAGTTCTAATTATATACACCCTTAATCCCAATTTAAAGAGAAACTCCAATAGATTTAACCACTGTGGGTGAACTTGTTTAGCTTATTTGAATTCCTTAGTGTTTACAATAAGTTAAAGCCTTTGACACTTCAAAAATTTTGTTATTTACTATTATTATTTAAATGGTAATAAATTTGTTAAATTTGTCATTTCTTCGGGGGAAAAAAACAACAAGTAAGTACTGTTTAGGCTGTTGAGAACTTATCCCAACAAATAAAACTCTTGGTTTGTGATGTGCTTGGTAGTATCTTATTTTATTGTGAGATTTCTCCGTGTGGTCTGCCAGTACCTGTAATTAGTCGGTACATTTTGGCCTGCCAATACTCGCTGGGTTGATTTGTCAGACGCGTTTCATCATTGTACCGAAAGCGTTGGACGGTATGCCTCTCTTGGGAGAGTGAAAATCAATAGGCAGTCTGCAGTAATGCGTCTGATGTGTTGGTTGCTCTTAAGGGCTGCAGGTTTTTGGGGACCTAGAATTGATGTTCTGGGAGTGCCGGAATGGGTATTTGCCATGATGATGAACTTTCCTGGGCATACCGACTCGGAGTAGAGTAGCAGAGTGCAGCATATTAGGTTACACCAGAAGCCAAACTGCTTTCAAAGATGGAAGTCTATCACTTTTGATAGACACGGCCCAAGGACTAGGTGCAATCTCCCAAAAATCCCCGACCCTTCTCAGGACTACGAAATCATAGAGAAAATAATGACCATTAAGCAAAAGAGGTCGTGAGTGAGCTTCTGGGGACAAAGTTACCTAACAAAACATGATGTAGTAATCACCAACTTTCTTCATGTTAAATCCAGTCAAAGCAGAAATCCCGTTTCGATTAAGTTTTGATGATGACCTTCTGCGGTAAATTTCGTCAACTTTACAAACTTTTCCAACTTCGAATCGCCGTCATCAGTGAAAATAGGTATTGTGACTGTGTGGAATACTGGGATTATATTTCTACGGGTTGATCTACAGTTGAAGACCTAGTTCAACTAGGCTTAGATAAGTTAAAGCCTAATTGGATAAATCCTGCCAGTGATTGAGTCTGCTTGTGATTGAAACCTCTGCTAGCGTATATTTTGGATCTGCTGACCGTGACGACCAAATTTCCTAACATCCTACTGATTTAGTTGGACAGAATACTGCAAAGCTCTGGGTCAATTCGACAATACTTTTGTTGTTTATTGATAAACCAAATCTAGAATATCTGAGGAAAAATATGTTTTCCTGTGTAAACTATAAACTGTACATTTACACAGTGCATTTAAGGTATTTCCATTTTTTTGTAACCGATCTTCGCTCATTTTTTCATAGATAAAATTTCAATTTTTGCGAACGGAAGAGAAAACGCCCACGGTATTTCCAGTCCAACTTACAAGTTAGTTGGGTGTTTCATGTTTGATGTGGCACTCTGTATATGTCAGAATGTTCGTAGAAGGCCGGAACATAAAAGTAAGATTGTCAGATAACACCGTGTCGGTAGTAATTTTATATATTTAGTATAAATTTTTGAATTTCAATATGCTTTTGGCTTAGCTATTTTTCTCAGAAGCCTTATAAATTATTAATATTTTTTGTATAGGTTTCCTTTTTTCCCTATCTTTTGTATAATTTATTAATATTAGATACAAATTATTTATGTAAACTTGTAGAAATATTGTCCGTGACTTTCTTAGCACCGGAGTTGTGTTTCTGATCTTTGACCCCGACTGTATGAGGTAATTTTGCAATTACCGGCGTTCATTAATTTCTATCAAGGCCCCCGTCTCAAAGGCCTTTTTCCCATGGCTGTCCCCAGATCGGCCCGTCTAAGATGGACTGAACGAGAAGTGGTTCCGGGACGAAGTTTTCAGCCGACGGGGCTTTCCAATCGGAGGTGCTCAAGGTGAATACATGATTCCAACTTGAAATTTACTGCACGATTCGATTTTCGCCTTGCCTTCGAAGAAGGTCGTGAACTTGTACCACCTTCAAAAATGTTATATGCGAGCTGAACAGCTTTTATAAAACAATTTTCTCAGAAGAGCGTCATCAGACTTGCCTGAAATAAATCAGTTTTGCTGTTCTGTTGTTGAACATTGTTATGCTGGAACTGAAATCGAGTTAGCTCATTTTGTGGTTAGCCAGCGTTCGCTGGGAGAGGAATAAAACCGACGGGGTTTTGTTCGTCGGAGATTATTATGCAGACTCCGCCTCGGGTGTACTTGTGCGACCTTTCACCTTTCTTCGTCCGGAGAAGAAAGGCGTTTTTCATCCGCCCACTCCTTGAGTGCGTTGACCCAGTTGGCTCGCAAGGCCAAGTCGATTTTACTTGTCTCTTGCCGTAAAGACACTTCTTGTCATGTTTTTGCAACGAGGAAAATCCAAATGGGTTTTTGCGGTCCATTCTGGATCTGGTGCCACCGCTTGAAGAATGGGGAAACAAAAGAAATAAAATCCGAGGGAATGTCAAAAACGGCCTTGCCATCAGCATTCCCCGGTGCTGTTTCAGCAGCGGGGCGAATCAATGGGTCGAGAGGGGAGAAGGGAGGACTGGCCCCAATCCAATCCTGCTCAATCTGGATTCAGCGCTCAGCACGAAACCGCTTCATTAGTATTTAGTCTACGCCCTTGTTTACTGACAGGGAAACGAATAGGAAACCACGGTATAACTTCCTGTGATTATTAAGCAAGAGCCTTGCTTTGAATCGAAAAAGAAAGTCCCCCTTTAAATAATTCATATGACGATTAAATCAATTTGTGTCGTTTTGTGTTTCAGAAAAGCGAATAAAGGTACGGCCCGTGCCTAAAGTGAAAAAGAAAGAATCCCCGAAAAAGGAGGAGAAGAAGAAGCGGCCCGAACCGTTAAAAGAGGAGGAACAGCCGAAGGAGGAGGCCGTGTCGAAAGAGGAGCCGGCCGAAGGTGAGGAGAAGAAGCAGGAGGACGAAGGTGAGGACGACGAGGAGGAAGAAGAACAAGTGAAGTTAGAAGTTGAAGTGAGTGATGTGTGTAACCGTGAGGAAGAAGTAGTGGAAGAGACGAAGGCAGAGCGGGAAGAGAAGGAAGAAACCCAAGAGGAGCGAAGGCAAGAGACGGCAGAAGGAAGCCCTTGCATTGATGATGATGACGGGCCTTTGCCTGCCTCTTCACCGTTCAGGTATGTCAATTTCACTAATGAACACCTAAACACGAAAATAATCGCCTATTATGGTTCACGGTCAAGAAAACAATTGACATTTTCCACCGTTCATACTTAAGAAATAATCGAGGTCAGGAAACAAGTCTTTGTTTACTATTCTTTGTTCCAATTGATTTTAATTAACAGTTCGTTTTATTACATTAATTGCATTTTCCGACTTCCTTCATTAGAAGTTTTTTATCATTAATAAATTAATGTTGGGCAATTATTTAAGGAGGAACAAGATAAAAGGTTAAAAGTGTCTTAAAATGTAAAAGTAAGAGTTAAACAATAAACACAGTTAAACTGGTGTAAAATTTGGCCGTAAAAAGTTTTAAACAACTAAAATATTTCAGTCTAAAAAACAGACTTTGGTAAGATCATGTAATTAGTGAGTTCGGGTTACGATAAAACATGGTTAAAACTGTCCTAAAGTTGAAAAAGATGACAAATATAAAATTATTTTGAGATGATAATGGTGAAAATAAAATAACTATTGTCCCAATAAGTTTTAAACGTGGTTGGGTTGCTGATATAGGAACACTGATATAGTGAATAGCGTGATTGATAATATGCGTTCGATAAGTTAGACACCCGTCATTTAAAGACAAATAACAGTGAGTGGCGTCACGTCTATGGCCGCGGTGCATAAGCTGAATAGCGTCTCAGCTTGCCTAAAGGTCGTTGTGTCGCTGATAATTGGAGAAATAAAAGCGGGTGTGGAGTATTTGCAGCCTTACGTCATGACTAAGGGTAGCGCATACGGTTCTGTCGCATTAAAATAAGTAATTGTTAAAGCATAAAAGGCATGACGGTGTAGATAACCTGACCCGACAATGTTGATGGTTTCCTCCTACTGAAAACATAGTCTTACGGCTAATGAAGATAAAAACCAAAGGCTACAACTAAAAAGGAATAAAAACTGTTCTAAAGAGTAAATAAATCTTGCGTCCCACAAGGGAGCATTCATCATCCTATACCGTTTATACTGCTAACCCATCCCAAATACCATCATTACCACACGTGAATGCTACCGCTATTTTGTCTTATAACGCAAAACCTATCCAAGCAAGCTCCAACAATCAAGAACATCTTAGACTAAAGACAAGTCCTAAAAGTCAAGGCTGAATGATTAAAAAAAAAACCGTCTGGACATCAACAACAAGGAGCTTCCGACTACTTAGGACTGCTTGGACTTAACAGAAGACTTGAACAACTATGAATTTAAGGACTGTTTTGATTGTAAAAAGGTGACCTGGTGCCACCAAGCCATCCAATATCCAGAGCATTCAATCTTTTCAATCAACCTCAGACGTATTGTCACTATTCGATACGACTATCCATAATGACCTCAACATTCTTTTTTCCAACGAGCTGGATCCCTCTCCCAAAAGTTCCACATTAAGCACTTGATCCCTCCTAACCTTACTCCCCAAGGTTTATCTAGTCTTTCCCATCCTCAGATCACGCCACGTCGCCTTAAATGACGAATGACCTCGAGACCTTGCCCCTTCATCCTTCATTTGTTAAAGTTACAACCATATGAAAATTGTTCTTTCCGTTTTTTTTTTACTGCCAACCAGACATATAACTGTTTAATTTTAAAATTGTGTGTGTACAGTGTATCGATATCATTTCATCACGTCAGTTCTTATCTTAATGGGCACCATTATCGTTTGTTTTTTTCTAATTCCAAACAATCTTTTGGCGAGAAAAAAAAACGCTGGTCTGTTTAATTATTTTTAAATGGTTTTCCCATACATCACAGAGTTATTAATTAAAAGTATTTTTATAAAGTACATAACATTTTTTTACTAGTTTTATAGTTTGGTTATTATTATACGTTGTCACTGGTTCTATTTAGAAGTTTGTCGTATGGGTATATATTTCTTTCATTTCTTCATCACGTCGTTTTGATTTGTGTTGAAACAAAAACAGCCCAGCATATCGAAGACTCGTTATTGATCTAATCTGCCTGTTTCCTTTTTCTCCCCTCGAACCGGCCAAACCCGCATGGGAGCGAACAGAGCCAGCGAGAACATGCGGACCGGTTTAATTGGACGCGTTCGACACGAGTTCAACCATTCGCCAGCAGGCCCTTCCTCGTTTTGTAATTTTTCCTTGACTCTGTTATTTTTCTGCCGGGACTACTCATCCCGACCCGTTCCCACGAATGATTACTTTTATCGCTGCCTCGTCGTCTTTTTTAGTATATTTGACGGATCTAAGTGTGGGTAAAAGGTTTTTGTTTATAGGAGAAAATGGATTCGACGTGACAAATTAATCAAACGCGTTTAATTCAGGAGGACGAAGCGGTAAATGTGATTTATATAGTTTTTTTTTAATAGAAAAGGAAGATGCGCATTGGCCCGTTTCTTGTAACTCAAGACTAATCCCTCGACTGCAAATTTCACCAGATTCTGAAATCCCGGAGTCCTTGGATATCAACCTGGTTAATTGGTGTTAAAATATTTGAAAGGATTGGGCGCTGTATTTAAAGACCATAATTCCAATTTGAGACCGTTGAGATTGTCAGAAGGAGGGGCAAAACGGCTCAAATAGTCGTCAACGACTTGCGATGGCGAGACCCAGACACGATTTATCGGTTTGGTCAGTTTGTAAATTTATTTATAGAATCGTCTGGCTGCCCGATAAAACAAATGGCACGATCTGTCACAATCGGGGCTACGAACCGAAAAACGATTTTGTAGCGAACCGTTTGGACATTATGTACCAAAGATTAGAATAACAAAATATTTTCAAGCTATTTTCTCGAAGAATTTTCTGGGGAAAAATCATCCGATAATGTTTCTTCTATTGTATTATCCGGGACTGGCTTATTTCCCTTCAAGAAAATCAATTTAACATTCATTAATTCATTAATAAATTAAAATTTCCCTCTAAAGATTTTGCGTTTGAGGCTAGATTCCAAAGAAACTGGGACGGAAGAAAAAGATCTTGGGAACAATCCTTGTCATGAGTAACGCTATAAAGGTCAAAACTGCCCCAAAAGTATTGCGCTAACTTTGTTTCTACTCTTCGAAAAATCTAGAGTCAGAAAAGTTCTGAACTAAGTTAAACTCAATAGATAAAGTTGAGACTGTAGAGTTTCCAGTCAAACTATTTTGAAGACGTTTGGGCCCCGGGAGTGACTGGAGGTAGAAGATTTGTGAGAAAGAGTACTAGCCAATAGGTCAGCGCTGTTATAAAATTGTTTTTGTTTTTTGAAGTTGTCGAAAACTTTCGGCCGTGAAAAATTACTAAACAACTCAACATTTCAGCTTTGTTAGAGGGAAAACCAGAATTTCTTTGCCTTCTTATGTAAAAGATTCTAGTAAGGATTAGAGAGAAATAAACAACAGGTTAAAACTGTTAGAATTATATAACAATCATTTTAAAAATTAACACAAAACATAAAGAAAAAATTTCCATAATACTTTTCAAACAAACTATTCTCAAGATCTTCCTTCTCTGGGATGAAAGACTCGAGGTTAGAGATTTATGAGAAATAGTTCCGGCCAATAGGTTTTTAGCTATTACTGTAATTAAATATCACAAAATTGTTTTGTTCCGAAGTGAAGAAATATTATTATAACAGTTCTTTTTTTCATAAAATTATTCTTATCAAATGTACAAGCAAACGAGAATAAGCGATTGGGGGAGAGAGAGAGAGAGAGAGAGAGAGAGAGAAATATAGGTGACATAGAGAGAGAGAAGGGGTGTGTGTGTGTGTGTGTGTGTGTGTGTGTGTGTGTGTGTGTGTGTGTGTGTGTGTGTGTGTGTGTGTGTGTGTGTGAGTGTGAGTGTGAGTGTGTGATTGCCAGAGAGATACATTGAGTGTCAAAGAGAGAGAAGAGAGAGAGAGGGAGAGTGAGAAGGCAGAGAGAGAAAGAAAAATATAGAGTGAATGAGAGAAAAAGAGAGAGAAAATAAAGACGGAGACTGAGAGAGTGAGTGAGTGTCAGTTAAACAGATACAGAGAGTCGGAGTGAGAAAGAGAGAGTGAGCTAAGATGGAAGTAGGGAGGGCGAAAGAAAGAAATAGAGACAAGGAGGGAGGGCAAGAGTGTGAAAAGAAAGACGGATGCTGAGAGAGAGAGAGAGAGAGAGAGAGAGAGAGAGAGAGAGAGAGAGAGAGAGAGAGAGGATGACGCAAATGCATGCGTAATAAATAATGATAATAAGTATTTTTTATGATAACAAATTGCCTGTTGTTTGATAATAAGTATTTTTTGTGAAAACAAATTTTCTGTTGTTTGGTAAAGGCGCCCGTTGAAATTGTCGCTTTAGGTACTGTTACTGAACTATCAAATAACAATTTCAATAGGCCAAACATGTTTATTCATTCAAGATAATTCTTTTCTGGTAGCCTATTATGAAAACGGCTGACGTCATTTTTAAACAAAACCATTTTTTCTCTCTTATTAACATAATTGAATATTCACTGTTGAAATTCTTAGGGCTTTTCATTTTCGTTAATTTTCGCCACCCGGTCCGCTCGTTCTCGATCAAATCAACTTTTCACAACTCAAGGGTTTCGTTATTTCAAGTTGGAGACCCACCTCCCCCCCGTGCGCTGCCCCATATTTTGGAAAGGAGTTGCGAAACGGTTGGAAAGTTTTCTGTTATTAGGGTGAAACCTAATTTTCTACAAACGATATTCTCGAATCGCTAATGGAGGATGAGGGCATTTTTGAAGTCGGGCCAAGGCAAATAAAATAGCCATGCTTCGGTATAAATAATATCAACACACTGGTGTGGGCGAGCTGTCCACAACACTCGAAGAATTGTGTGAAGAACCATCCGGCGTGTTAAAATCACCTCGACGATAAATTATTAGAGAAAAGGGGGAAAATAGTGGAATGCGTGAGTTGGTCGATGACGCCAGCATACAAACACATAAACACGCACCAGTATCAATATTTACCTTGAAAGTAAATTTAACAATGTGACAGTCAGCGCTAATGATTCACCCGATTCATGATCGAAGTGATTTTCCTTATCGCTGTTTATTATTAAATTGTTATCGCTTTAACGTATATCAAGATCAATAATTCAGCTTATGTAATCATTTTAAGTGTATCGTTTCGTCTTTTCCCGTTCGTATCGACGTTTGTTTCGCGAGGAACCAGCTTTCCCAACGTTATTTCTATTTCACTTCAGATATTTTTTACCTAAAGGAGAAAATTATGGAATTTTACGTTTCATCATTTCCGTTTTCTCCTAATCTCTCGCCTTGTTGGCGTAATCCCCTTGATAAAAAGCGAAACTTTACTGTCCAAATCATCTTAAAGAAAGTCGTTTTGTAGTAAATTATAGTTTATATAAATCCATACTTATTTAATCAAATGATGACTATTCATTTTATTTTTAATTGATTTTTTTTTCATATTTCATAAGTACTATTTTACGAATCATAAAAGTTGATCAAGAATAAACTTTCATTAATGCTCTAACGACAGCATGGGGGAAAATCTGTCAATTCTAAAACAGTTTTACTCGATTGTAGAAATAGAACTTACATCATCCAGGAATCAAAAATTTTCTTGTCATCCGTTATTTTGACTTTACCTCTATTTTATCAGAATATAGGTTTATATATCACAATGCATTCTTAAAATTAAAGATGGGATTCGATATGGGAACAGCGAAACAGTTCACCAACCTCACAGCAAAACTATTTCTTATTTTATGTCAGCACTAATACATTGTAGTTCGAGATCGTGAGATGCGGTCTGGTGCGACGTAGTTTAGTAAAACATTTTCTTTGAAAGTGCACTTTCAACCCGACACACACTACACAGAAAACGAACACTTTATGCCCTGAAGATGATCTCGTTACAGATCGAAACAAAAATTCTAAATCTACGTCCACCCAGGTCGCATCTCACGATCTCCAAATAATCATTAATTAACTGTCACTAAATACCACACATAGAGTACTATTTTCCGCACAAATTCTCAAGTATTTCATCCCAGACAAAGATATTGTTCTAACAAGGCAGTCAGAAAAAGCTTTCAGAGATAAAAATGTTTCTTTTTAAACTTTTCTAAGGCCGTACTTCAAACTCTTGAAATGAAGTTTTCCAAAATAACTATAATATAACTAATAATTTATCCCTTTTGGCTAGTATTTTTCCTCAAAAGCCCTTAAATGCTAGAAGTTTTCTGTTTATTTTCGGATTAGAAGTTTATCAACGACCGAAAGACCGGCTGAAAAGTTACAATACAATGGACTTTTTCAGTTGTTCGTAACTTTTTTACGGCCAAAAGGTTTCAACGACTTCAAAACAAAGCAATTCTGTAATATTTTACGGAAGTTTGGGTTTTATTATTTCTCTTACACCGTCTTCTGTATAGTTACTATTATTATTAATGAATGTTTAGCTTATGGGCTGTTATTGTTCCTCCAAGAACTATTATGATTTGATTTAGAATTGAAAAACATTGAAAAGTATTTTGAACAGTTTAAGTTTGAGTTTTCGGTTTCCTTAACACAAACCCTACTGAAAAGTTTGAAGAGGTTGAACTCTTTCAGACCTTTTATACAATCACATTTTCAACAACTTCCATACAAAACTACTTTTTATCACTGAAATGTTTGTAATTTATTAATGCATCAATGTTGTTGTTGTTCAGCTTTTTTATTTTTTATTTATTTAAGACAGTTAAACCTTTTGGTTTTTTCTTCATTTTTATATTGATTCTTCTTAATTAATGATCAACTTCTAAACAAAACTACTTTTTATCACTGAAATGTTTGTAACTTATCAGTGTACCAATGTTGGTCAGCTTTTTAGAATTGTTTATTATTATTTTTTAAAGACAGTTTAATCTTTTAGCTTTTTTCTTCATTTTAATCTTGATTCTTCTCAATTACTGACCAATATGTTCAGTATGGTTTTCTTAACATTTGTATTGTACTGAAAGGTTTTAAGAGGTTGAACTTCTTCAGGTGTTTAGAACTTTTATAAGTCGCAGTTTTCAACAACTTCCAAACAAAATTACTTTTTATCACAAAGCAAACTGTTATGTTATATTCAGAGGCTCAAGACTTTTTCAGCTTTTTTTTATTATCAAATTTATCGATAACATTTTTTTTTTTTTCGTTTTACGATAGTATTTACGTTTTGACTTATTTTGTCATTTCCAATGTCGAATTTTGTTAATCGCTGGTCCATGGACTTTCAGTAAGTTTTCTTAACAAACCCAACTGAAAGTTTCGAAGGGGTCGAACTCTTTTAAACAGCCAATATTTTTTTACTATTTTCAAAAGGTCTTCCTTTTCAGAAGCTCATTGAAAAATCTTAAGAGATTGAGCTCATCAAAAAAAAATTTTTTATTAATTACAGTTTTAATCTATAGGGCTACTATTATTTTCCATGCCCCTGCTAAAATTGTTGGCCTATAGATTTTTCTTCATTACTCGTCCATTTCCAAGACCTTAAGACCATTTTTTCTCCCTGCTGATTCAAGGTTTGTTATAGTAAATGGTTTAGTTTTGTTGTAATATTTTCGACAGCTTTATTCTTTAGGCTTGAACTGTTTAACACAACTGGCATTTTCCACACAATGTTTTTTTTTCCCACCTGACCAACCGAAGAGTGTCAAATTGTATATCCAGCGCACGAGAAAAAATATTAAACATAGTTTGATTCCTTTTTGGTCTGGCCAGTTTCGTTTTACGTTCCAGACGGTCGTGGTTTTCCCACAAAATTTACTTCTTTTCTAGAGAACTCCGTTTTCCCATTTACTTCCCTGTTACGCCGTCATTCCGAGTCCACCTTGAGAAAGCCCCCTGGATACTTTTTCTCACTCGGCCTGCCCAATAATTCACCGTCGCCACGCTTTCTCGTCCGTCGGGTCGTTATTTTCGGCGATAAAACCGAGGGCTACTCCCCTGGTCACGATTGTCAGTCTGGCCACGTCGCCGTCGTGATGGCCTAAAACGTTTTATCGTCGTCACGTTCCGGTTTAACAATATTTTTATCCTACAGAAATTTCGTTTAGCCTTGATCCCTGCGATGCTCTCCCACGTAGTCATCGGTCAAGGATAAATCCATGAGTCCCAAAGAAATCGCCTTTGAACTTATATTAATCCGCAAAGAAATCGATCGGCTATAATTCATTTATTTTATATAATCCTTTGATTTTTGGGGCGTCTCTGGCCGCAACGGTTTATGCGTTGACATGGCGCTCATCACTGTAAGGTAAAGGTTCTGGGTTCGAATCTAGGAATCCAACATACTTACAAATGTGTGGTGTTTAGTTACCGTTAGCCAATGATTATTTGGAGATCGTGAAATGCTTTCTGGTGTGAAAAAAATGAATGTATACAATGCTAGAAATTTTAAATTCCTAAACAAACACTTTGAGCGAGTATAAATACTTTGATTGAATTTAAAATTTCTAGCATTGTATAATTTCATTTTTTTTCTACATCCTACATGCATTTGTAAAATTTAAACAATCTTTATAAATCGCAGGCCCTGAAGATGATCTCAAATAAAGATCGAAGCGTGGCACGACAAAGAAAATGTTTTTCTAAAACCCTACGTCACACCAGACCGCATCTCTCGATCTCCAAATAATCATACTTAAAAATGTTTTTTTTTCCAAAAAACCGGCACCTCGAGTGTTTAAATAACATCGTAGTTGAAATACTCTCGTGTGGTTAGCGTGAAAGACACGGCTCGTAGACCCCGCGGACGTGGGTTCAATTCCCGACGTCGCCTCTGGCCCTTTTTTCACGATACCCTTCCCCCCAAAACGAATACGCATAATATGTATATTGTTTGGCGTTGATTCATATGCATAGTACATAAAGCCATTTAAAAAAAACCTTCGTAAAATGAATAAATCCTTTGATTATCTTTTAAATGGCAAGATCAAAATTATTCCTGTTTTTTATTAAATTGAAAGACTTTATTTTATATCTTATCTCTAGAATCAGGTTGAATTGTCGAATTCTTGTTACTGCCCACTGTACACTAGTGTAATTAATGATAGTGTAATTAACGTTTACAAGCTCGTTATTTTCCTCTTATGAGGAAGAGACAAGAACTTTGAAAAATAACGATTTTGTTTTAAAAGTTCTATGTTAGTGAATTATGCTGCATTTTGTTTGCCTGATCTTAAGGAATTTGATCTCGCTTATCGTCGTTAACTTGATAAAATTGGAACACAATGTGTATTTTTTTATGTTGATACTCTTAATATACATTCCAATTTTTGTCTCTTGAGTTATACATATTCAATGTTTTGCCAATTTTATGTATTTTAAATGCAGTCCCAGTTCAAGACGTAACATTTAAAGAAAACGACCGGGCACGCTTCCAAGACTCGGCTGGACTTTCACTGTTCATGGCCCCCTTTTTCTTCCCCCCTTCTGTTCACGGTATTTTTAAATTTTACATTTGTTCCAGGAAATTTTTTTTCTGTGCAGACAGATCAGTTGGCGTAATAGTTTATCGCATTGTACCGTCACGTCACAAGATTTGACGGTCGTTTTACCCACTATGGCCACGTAACACCACTTGGCCTGGTCATTCCTTTCTCGTTGTGATTTTTTTTAACTGTCATGTCTCAAAAATTGTCAGAATCTCTCAGCAGACTTTCCCCGTTTTACTTTAGGTTGCATTTGGTTGACCCCCGTGGGAAATATTTTTTAAAAACAGATTCCACGTTTTTTTTTTTTTCAAATTCGGAAAACGAAAATTTTTGTTGTTACAAAATCTTCTCAGTTTGTACGACATTTTAAAAGGCATTGTGGTTGTGCTTGTACCTACGTTGTCACGGTCTAATGGTCATCCTGATTTTGAAGCGTAAGATCCTTTTGTTATGCCCTCGTTCCGAATGCTAATTTTTTTTCATCAGGCTTTCGGGTCTTTACTTTCATCTCATTTGAACTTCTTTTACAAAACTTGTTATCATTCACAACCAACGGTAAACGCACGAGACCGTTTTGTACCCATATTCTTCCGAAAATCATTTTTCCTTTAATTTTTTCATTCAGCCTCAGGCTTTTCTTGTTTTTCAGCCCATGTTGAATCACATTTAGCGAAGTCATTCATTAGAAAACACATGGAAATTAATTAATTGCCCGGCAGTTATTTGTCAGTAGGTTATTTTCAAGGTTCGAGCTTTCTTCAATTATATTTGGCAAAGAAATTACTCTAAAATTAATTCATTTGTCCGGCACTTGTTTATTACCTAGGGTTCCTTAGGCATTTTCTCCCTGTTTAAGCTTTTTTTGAAATCATGTTTGAACATAAGAAAAATGTCAAATGAATTAATTTTCGAGTTTTTGTGACTCCTAAAGGTCACGTTTTCTTTTATTATCTTAGGTCTAAACATTAATTAATTTACCTGGAATTTATTTTTTGTTATTTTTGTTTTTCAACCTAGAGTTCCTATTGATATTTTATCCATGTTCGAGTTTTTTTAAGCATTTAAGCCTAGAAAAAAGGCTAAAATTAATTAGTTTCTTGAGTTTTTTCTATAAATCCTTATCGTTAGAGCTTATTTTAGTTAACTTGAGTCAGAAATTTGCTTCAACAAAATTAATTAATTTTCCTAGCGCTAATACTGTTCCGATTTTCAAGCATAATTAGATAAAATTAGTCTAAAAATGAATTAATTTGTCTGACACTTGGTTTTCACCAAGTGGATTCTCTAATATTATCTGAAAGGTCAAGCTTCATTTTCAAAATGAACTAGTTTGTTGAGTATTTTTATTCTCTGAACGTTCGATTTTCTTAAATCTTTGGTTAAAAAAGAAATAATGTATGGTACTGGTTTTTCATCTAGGGTTTCTTAATTAATTATTAATTAATTCTCGCTTTTCCACTACAATTCCTTCTATTTTTTTCTTTATCTACATTCCAAAAATTGACGGAGTTCCCAACGTTCTCGAGTAATCTTTGGTCCACACATTATTCTATAATTTATTAATTTTTGCAAAGTATTTAAGATATTTTGGGCAAATTAGGTCGTAAAATTTGGGATATTTTACATTTACTCGTTTTTTCCCTTATCTAAAATTAATTTCTTAACTTTCTTACGGTATAAACTATGTCCTGTTTTCGTGTATACTTGAATTATCTTTTATAAGAATTTTTTGATTATTGTAGATTTATTTTTACCCACGATCGTCAATTAATGGTTTATTATTGATGGTTAAACTTTTACAATGGATTTTATTTAATTATGCTGTCCGATCGGTCATGGACTTGCTTTCCCGTTGTTCTTTCCGTTGTCTGTTCGAATTTTCCGGAAATGGACACAACACGATCGATGAAAAGCCTTGAAAACAGGAATGACCTGTGGTAATCGACTTCCAGAGCTGATCATACTTGTCAGACGAGGATCGGTGAGAGTAGTTAGACTTTCACTCGAATGTCAATGGAAAGGAAGCCTTTTACAAACGGTCGTCCTCTTTATGCATTTATAACTCGTTCCTTTCTCCGACGTGGATTATCCGATTTGACACCGGCGACCTTGGTCGGACAATATTCGAACACTGGTACAGTCCTCGATGTTTCACCTGCTCACACGCATTCAAGGCCCTATTAATTTCCCACCTGGGAAAATTCAGGAAATCTGGCGAACCATGGGAATGCTCTCATGCGTATTGGGCTCTGGTTAAATAAAGGACCGTGGGACGATTGGGTAATTAACGCCTCTAGAAAGGCGCTTCCTATGTTAAACGACGGCTTTTCTCAATATTTTCCCCCCTTCGGAGGATCGACCTCGTTTTCTTTTGAAAACATTGTTTCGCTTTGTTCGCCTGGTAAAAAATTGATCCCAAGGCTGCGTTGCATAACCTTGGCTGAGAGTACCAGTTCCACTTTCAACGCATGTTTGACCCTATCCCGAAAAAATGCATATCTAGGACAGAAATAATCCCTGGACATGTTCTTTTTTTAATTGCTCTGAACACGATCATTTTATATGGCCCTGTCTATTTTATTTGCCCGCATCCTGATCGGAAGAACTGAAAGATAATAAAAACACAGTGTAGCCACTCTTCCTGTCCAATATCTTCCAGTTTCTCCAGTTGTTACCTTGAGCTGTGTCAGTTCTTCTTGATGTTGCTGTGCATTTTGCAACCGCTTGACTTTTGGTTATTGCTTGAAGGAAGAAAATAAAGAAGCGCAATAAAAAAGTGTATGGTCCATGGAATGGATGAATAAGAAATATATCTGGTGGTGTAGACCTGCTTAAAGAATTTTACTGCACAGAATAAACCTTTTAGTTCCTACTTAAACACTGATGATGTGATCAATGAAAAACAGTGCAAAAAAGAAGAGTATGGACCAAGGATTGGCTTTGATAAGAGCAATCTCGGTGATTTGGCCTACTTGAAGAATTTCACAGTACAGAAAAAATATGTTAGGTAACTATTTAAACTCCGGGTGAAGAGAGAAATTTAAAAAAAAGTGCAAAAATAAGAGTATGGACCAAATAATGTAAGGATAAGAGCACTATCTCGGTGATTTGGCCAACTTGAAGAATTTCACGGTACAGAAAAATCTTTAAGGTAGTTATTTAAACACTGGATGAAGAGAGAAATTTAAAAAAGATTATGGACCAAAGAATGGCTTGATAAGAGAGCAATATTTCCGTGACTTAAACCAGCTTGAAGATTTTGGCAGAACAGAAAAAATAGGGAAATCTCAAAATTTTCTACAAGCGGTCAGTTTGTACCGGACTTTTCCAGAACGGACTATCGGTTTATCGGTATATTTTGCCGGATTTGATCGTCAGGGAAAATACTGACGGATTAACCATTAGAAAGGTTGGGAGTATTTCTTCAAAACGCCCAACGGTCACAATTGAGGAGTGTGATACGTGTCGTTAAACCCGACTTTCCACGACATGTAATCCGACGAGGGGTGTCACAAACGCGACTATCCAATTTCCTATTCATTATGAGAAAATAATTTGCCAGCGTTGTCACTAACCCACTGACTACACAATAATGAACAATTGATATGTCAACATTGCGTCGACCCCCTGTAATCCCATTTCCTTGCAGGGCCGATTCGTTTTTAAGTCACTTTTCCTCAACCCCTGTCATATGGGCAAACAAAATTTGGCTCTTTGCAATTATACACAAACGTGTTGTATTTCAATTGGATATAGGTTTTTTATTTATCTTTGTGCATGTGGTTGAAATGCAAACGAGTTTTACAAGGAAGAACCAGCGATGACATTAATAAATATGATAGGAAATAGTTAATCATCTATTTAAAGTACAACTGCGTGCCAACGGGCGCACATCAAAGTTTAAAAACTCTTAACTCCTGATGTTATTTTTAGAGCTTCTTGTCTCTTTCTGTCATCCCCTACCAAATAACATTTTATCTTAAGACATTTTGGGTTGATTTTATTCATCGTTCGTTTTAAGGAACGATAAATGCTTCTGAATCATAAGTTTTTGACTTTTTAAATGATGGTTTTTACTGTGTATGTCGACGTGTCAAAGTGCTGATCGATCAGGTCAAAATATTTGTCTTAACAGTTAAAAAAAATACATTGTTTATCAGCCCGTGAAGAGGATTTCGCAAGGTTCCTTTGTAGAATATCGTATTAGGCACAATGGAAAATCGAATCAAACGGCCTTTGTGAGAAAGCATTGGGATGGAAATACCCTGGAACAAGACTCCAAGGTCGATATACTATGAAAAATAGGTAGGGGATAAGACACATCTGCTGATTATACTGCTTGAGTCCTGCTGAAAACATCTCCCTAATCACTTTAGACAATAACAGTTGCAAGGCGTCGTGACCCTAATCTCCCTTCAGAAATAATAATAATAAGCACGATAAAAAATTTGATAACGAGGTGGGAATGTCGACATGGATTGTCCGTTCGTCAACCCACCCCCTTTGCCCCTGGGTTCATCTATGCTGCATGTCTGCGGTTATGCAAGCCGCCCATGGCTATTCCTGGCGCTGTTGAATAACGCACGATGCAAATTCGCGGCCAGGCCGGATCGGCCCGTTTTCGAAACGGATTGACCCGAATGAACAGGATACCGGGCGGCCAGTTCGATAAAACGGGTCGTTAATTAGGAAAAATTCTCCCGGGCTTCGAGCTTTCTCGAACCATTGCTTAACCGGTCGAATAACATTGTCATTTCATAACTGAACACGGTAAATCCTTTAGAAAGAAAAATATACAGGTCAGAAGAATCAGCACTCGCCTCACGGAGTTCCAAAGTCTAAATCAATTAAGATATTCAAGGTTATAGCCGTGGTCAATAGAAAACCTTCCCGTTTGATTTTACGGTTCTGACTTCTGTCATTGCTCCTTCGTGGTCAGACGTTCGGTTGCAGGACACCACCGGTAGTAAATCCGTGACTGGAAGGGCAACCGGTGTTTAAGGTGAAGCTGAAGAACACACTACATTTAAATCAGGGAGGCCGGACGCAACGATTATATGATTTGAAACAAACAGATCATGCAAACAACAACAACTACTCCAAATATTAAAAATTGTTTACCAAAAATAAAATTCTACATCATATCCGATCTAAAATAAACAGAGTTTAATTTTTGAAGTGTTTTCCAGGCTAAAAAAGATCACCTGTTTGGTGGACGAATAGCGTTGAAGATATAACGGAAAATATAAACTAGCGAGATTAGGCAGACACACATAATCTTAAATAAATCATACTTATAAAAAAAAGAACTAAAAATATTTAATTTTGATACAGCAATCTTTATACCAAGTTCTCTACCTCCGTTTGTGATTTTTGTTTACCATTTAATTTAATATCTTTTGAAGTATTCACTTTTATAAAATCGCCGTGGAGAATATTATCGGTATGTAGAGTTGGGCAACATTGTCTTTGAGTGATCACTTATAAAAAATACAACGTTAAGAAGACAAAAAGTCATTGCATCATGCATTTTAATCGAGCCCAATTGAAACTTATCAGAACTGATAATAGGACTTACAGGCAGATAAGCCAAAGATGCAATTTTTTCCGAGTTGTGTTTGCCAAATTTAACCTCGTATCTTTGATTTAAAAAAAGGAAATAATTTACCAACATTCAAATATCCAGTTATAAATCATTCGCCGTGATTTTATTCAACCCGTACTTTCGTTCCGTGTAAATCATCAACTGATAGATATTCCTTAAATCTCTGTTGTTATTTCAAAAAAGACAATAGCTGGCCAGTCCCTTTTCTGTGCTCTATGTTTAACTAGAAATTTCAGTTATTTTGTTGAAGTGAAGAGAGATCAAGAATGAGGTAGTTTAGAAAAACACCTTTTTCGTTTGTTTGCCGACGTTTTTGACCTTTATTCGGGTCATCTTCAGGGCATTAAGTGTGGTGCTATTTCTGTGGTGTCATATCGGTTTTGTTAGACAACACTTTTTACTTATGTATGTTATATTGGTTAGACAACACTTTCAAACAAAACCAATATGACAACACAAGTGTAGTATCACACTTTATGCACTGAAGATGACCCGAATAAAGGTCGAAACATCGACAAAAAAATGATAAAGGTGTTAAAGAAACACAAATTTTCAGTTATTTTAAACAAGTTTTTCAATTTATTCGTTATTAGTGTCATTCACTATTGTTCATTGTTTATAGTTGTTAATATTTTTCCTAGTGATGAACCTAATTATTTTTTTCCTTCGTGTTAATAGTGTGAATTGTTAAGTTAAAGAAAAAAATCTGCGCCAGTAACGATACATCAACAAAACAGTAATTGGGAATAATTTAGTGGGGAAATCCCTACAATTCTTACGAAGTTAAACACCGACCAGGGAGAAATCGGTTTCTCGCCAAAAAAAAAATCCCACGACTGCACAGCACTCTTCTCAAGCACCGACTTCTATCAACAATCAACACACCTCAATTCCTATTTCTCTTACTCCGTTTCCGATGATTTTGTCAGCAGTGTACTGTACTCCCTCAATCCCCATGTATTATCCCCAATCTGATCCTGCCAATGGCCGGGGGCAACTTTAACGCCAAACATCCTGCATGGGGCAGCAGAACCACAAATTCCCGTGGCCGACACCTAAACAACGTTCTCGCTCATGTTAATTACACTTTCTTATTCCCTGATCAACCAACCTACTGGCCCACTTATCAAAACCGCCGTCCTGGATTTTTTCGTGACATCTGGTACAGGTACCTTTTTCCCTCTTTAAACGACCTGTGCTCCTCACCCTCGACACAAATCCCGTTTATAGCATCAGACCTTCTTTAAGCAACAACCTGTCGGCTTAAAAAATGTCACTTTTAGTCAACAAATGACTTACTCATGCTCACTGACCTTATCATTCATTAACCCCATCACCTTTGTGATCCTATGTCACTACTACACTCATGAACAGATTCATTCACATAAACTCGCAAATTAGTTCGTTAAAAACCTCGAAGTGAAGGAATATATAACTAATTCGTTTACCGCCTATTTTGATAGAAATTTATCTCACCCTGCTTTTATGATCATTGTTATCATTTATTATTACGTATTATCTTTCAGAATAGTGTACTGAGTATCGAGCTACTTTGGCAAGGGATCGTTTCAATTAATCATACATTTTCAATCTTGAATCAATCCAAATTAACTGGTCGTTAACAATCATTGGGAAAAATAGCATTTTCTCCCCCTCGATATGTTAAATAGGGCATTTAAACGTGGGAATACTATTTATAGCTGCTGCAATTGTAAATTTGACCCCCTTGGCGGGAGGGGGGCCTGAAGAGATAAATTCCTTTCCCCTCGTTAGTGACATTTTCGATGGGGGAGGATAACAAAATAAAAATCTGCCTGTTCATTCCATCACAAAGTCACTTTACAAGTATTTGCCACAGTCAAACCCATTCAAGATTCCTTCCAAAGATATCAACTTTGGATCGTGTAAGATCATATCTATCAAAATTATCATTATCAATGTAACGGACCTAAATTTTTATTTTTTTCTGATAAAAAAAGTTTTCAAAAGTGGAAAATATTAAGTATTAAGAATCAATCAGCTCGACTACATTCGCGGGTAACAAAAACTCTCACACTCACTCTCACCACACCTACTCAGTCTTTCACACTCATTCTTATCTTCATCAGGTTTTTATTTGTCACCAAATAATCGACCAAAATATAAAATATATAGCCATGTACTCTCTCTCTCTCTCTCTCTCTCTCTCTCTCTCTCTCTCTCTCTCTCTCTCTCTCTCNTCTCTTTCTATCTCTTTTTGTCTATCTATCTCTAGCTCTCTATCTAACTATATGTATCTCTCTGACCTTAAACTTTTTCACCTTTTGGCTTTAGTGGCGCTTTCTCTTCATCTCGTTAATTTTTACCCTCACGCCCCTATTTAATCCACGCGCGTACATATTTGTGAGATTAGAAAACGTAGAAGGCTAATTAGTCAAATAATAATTACTGTAACTGTATTATATCCCAATGAGAAAAAGTTAAACCTTACGGATAGGGTCGGATTAGTCGATAATCCCGTTAAGGATCTTCTATTTTTAATTAACACGAAGAGTTTATTGCGATGAGAGGATGGATGGGGAGGAGAGGTAGAAAAAACTCACGAAATTAAACTTTATCTGTGCTCGTCTCCTTTTATCTTATCGCCGCCGCCCTCTTCCCTCTCTCTCACTTTTATTATTATTCCCTTTTTATTTTATATCCAATTCAGTTGTCGCCGGCACGCCAGGATAAACGAGTTAGCCTTCGGGACCTGAATTGTTTTGAACCCGGTTGCGGATTTCCGGAAACAAAGAGATGATAGAGAGGATTAGCCGTCTGGTTGTTTTCGCCCGGGGCACGCACGTATTCACTTTTGTGGCCTTGTTGTTCTCTCTCTTGTAATTATGTACGGCGAATTCTCGAGAAACCGACTCCTCTGGTGAGTCAAAACCATTTTTGTCATTGGAACTATCTACGCAAATATATCCATATCATGATAGAATTAATTGCATTTAAACATTTTCGGCGTAATTAACATTTGAGTATAGATAGCCGTATCGTTTTATCTCGAGAAAACAATTGTAGTAAAAAAACCCACAAAACTCCTTCAATTCAAAAGGCGCCCGAAATGTAAAGAATGTAATCAAAAGTGTCATCAATTAATTTTCTAGTGTTTCAAGGCGAAAGGTTTTTTTTATTTCCTCAAACCGAGTTTCGATACAAGATAATTAATTATTTTTTATTCGTTCCCATTGCAAAACCACGCCAATTAATATTTACATCTTCGTGAAATCGAACTGTTAGGGAGGTAATTAATATCTGATTAGATCTCAATATAAACCGGAGCGACACCATCAATTAATTCGATAATTGCCAGAGGCAAATTCAATAAACATGGACACATGATGGTCAGACATTCTGGTGTAATTCTACAGCTTAATTCAAATAAGGAGAAACACATTTTAACTACATCAATTGCAGAACGTTAAACCATTTCATTCAAAAATTTAAGATAACGTGTGAGTGGTATTTAGTGAACATTAATTAATGATTATTTGCACTCTCAACACGACATTCAGTAATAACACACCTACACAGAAAACAAACACTTTGAGCCCGGAAGATGATCTCAATAAAGATGGAAACGTTGGCACGATAAAGAAAATGTTTTTCTAAACCTACTTCACACCAGACCGCATCTCACGATCTCCAAATAATATTTAATATAACACACTCATTCACAATCAACTGAATCAGAATTCACAGTTTTTTGACACATAGGCACATTGAACTTGTAAAATCTGTCTCTAAAACATGCTAATGTACTCGATGGTACACTCAAACATTAACTCATTCACATGCGCTCACAGTAGTTGACTTACTCATTTACTCAAAAACGCCCAATAAGTTATTGATATTCAACGAATTCACACTCACACAACATGTGATCATGTACTTGAACATTCACCCTGTTTCACTAAAATTCACTCATTCCCAGTCCACTAATTCTGTCATATCATAGCTTACTCATTGATACTATCATTCACTCTATTTCTTTAACATTCTCAAACACTCACACTCTGCAATTTACTCACTTACATACTCGGTTATCACTCAAGAAGTAGCTCTCTTATGCCCTACACCCGTTGATTCATTTAGACAAGTACACTACAATCACTAATTTACCGCTTAGTCCACTGAGTTCACACTCATTATCAAATTATAATACTCATTGATACATATTTCTTATACTTACTCTTTTACTCGCACACACAAACACACACACACACACACACACACACATATTGAGTAACTTACACAACGGGTTATAATACTTTACTTTTACTCCCACTCGCCAAGTTACTAAAAAATTTGCCCTCTTTTACACTCACACTTGTCACACTAATTCACTAAATAAACAACTTCTCTTTACACTCGCCGAACTCAATCACACACAGTACATAATCTTTGGTTGTATGTACTCAAGAATTAAAAAGTAACTTAAACTTTCATACTGCGTAACTTACTTATTTTCCTCAATCATATTCACTTACACACTTTCAGTCAGTCAGACACTTACTAACCTCAAAACATACGTACTCAATAACTTAGTAATACGTATAACTAAATTAAAATATCTAAATCAAAGCATTCTAGATTCATTCACTTACACACTGACATGTTTCATTCTGTCATTTCACACTAATGTAATAAGACAAAAAAAATTACTTCTCACCTTTTTGTGGTCTCTTTCTACCTGGGCTGACCTTCATCGTCAATTTATCTGTCTTTCACTCACCCACTCGCGTATTCAAAAACACGTTCGCCCACACGCGAAAGTAATAAAAATAAACTTCTAGAAGGAAGATTAAATGTTTTCAGTTGTTAGTAAATACTTTCGTGAAATGAATCCGCTTGCGCTTCGAACCGAGATAAAATGTTATCTTGGTCAAAAACTGTTATCCGGTCCGCCTACTCTCGCTCAGTCTGCTTTCTGTCCGAACTGCCTTTTCGTGTAACGCCGTATACGCGGTGTTGCCGATCGTGGTGTAATATTGTTTTCTCCTTTTTTTTATAAATAGAAAACGAGTATTTTGTTGAGATAAACATTATTTTTCGAGATAGAATTCGTTGCGTTTATCGCCCTGTTTTCATTGTTCATGACAATGAACGTCTCGGGCAATCTTGAAAGTACTAAATCATAATTTTTTAACAGTTTTTTTTTAGTGTCTTACGTGTACAATGTTAAAGGATTAAAGCGTTCAAATATTAAAAACAAGATATTATTTATGGTTTTAAATAGCCTGTTATGTTTGGAATTGTTATTTATGAATTATATCCGGGGATATTGATGGTTTGTTTATCAAAACGTCTTTGTGGTACGGTTTTAAAGAAATCGTATTTATTTTGCCCTTATCGAACAAAGTTTCATATCCAACAACAGTGCGTTAAAGAGATAAATGTTTGTTTACAGTGCGATTTAACTTTATTCATTAATGCCTATAAACCGGCAGAACTAATAACAAATCTAGATAAGATCGCGACGTGGTGATAAACCCTGTTTTCCTTCTTGTTACAAACAGTTTTCACCTTCGGGATATTTAAATAAATAAATCCATTATCAAATGAGTGAGTGAAAATTTAATTAGAGTATATATTTAGTAGTATTAATTAGAGTATATTTGTGATTAAAGTACATTCTGTCTGTTATGTGGATTTAGATTAACCCTGGCAATTTTGCGTAGATTGGATTGTTTGTTGATCGACTGGAAAATGAGAAATTATGTATAAATAAACATTTCGAGCGGAATTGATTGAAATGCCCAGCCTTTAACATATTTAGATTATTTCTGTTTTTTGTTTCTAATGTGTTTTATTTATTTTTAATTGTTAACCTAATTTGTTGTTTTTGTTATCAAGACAAACAATATTTAGTTTATTGTATTCTATCGACAAAATTGTTGTTTCAAGTCTTGTGTAAAGATTGTCTCCTTGTTGTTTTTTTCCTGTTTTCCATCTGATGGATTTTTCTCGATTTGCACGCTTTCCCCGTTCTTTGACTCTCTGTTTCCATCCCTCCTTTTCAATTCGCTCATTAATCAGTAGTTTAGGAATCTAGCCAATTTGCCACACTTTGATGATCAGCTTTTTATATATCAGTTATTTAACACCTAAGGCTATTGCAAATCGGTGGTCTGATCCATCGTAACGAGGAAAAAATTTGTTTTTCTTTAAGAAGACAGTAATAGCTTTAGTCCTAACTTTTTCGTTATCTCTAATTTCATGATCTCGCTGAACGGGATAACCTTGATTGTTCAACCGTTCGACCTTTATCTGAAGACTAAGTTTGATTATATATATTTAATAATATTATACGATTTATTTCCTTTTTTTGCCGTCATCTGGATAATATTAAATAAATTTTGGGAGTATGATCTGCGGGTTGATGAACCTGTGCTCGTTACCGATCATTTCGAACTACCAATCCTTCCTGTTTTGGTTTTGTGATAATCCTTTCGCCTTTTCGCCATCATCAGTGGTGGGCCTGACAAACCAAAACAGCGAATATTGGTAGACGAAAATTATTTTATTAAACAGATATTAGTAATTTTGTCATTTTTGGTCATATTGATCTGTCAATGCTTTTCATCTTTGCGCCATTTTCAGTAGTGGGTTTGTCCATATGAAAGCCATACTAACCTAGATAAAACTAAAAAAATGATCGGAAACTTAAATAGACTTAAATTATCATCCAGCAGAATCCTCAGAATTTCATTCCGTATGGGCTAATGTTTTATTTTTATTTTTCCAGGATGGAGGACACAGTGGGAGGAGGACTTCTTCGCGATGACAGATCAGACTCTGGAGTAAGCTCGCTAAGATCAGCAGGAAGTGGCGATGAGCGTTCTGGATCGCGTTCAAGCGCTCTGAGCACGACCCCTCCACCGACCCAAAGGAAAGTCTCCGAGGTAAGAAAATGCAAATTTTCAACTGGGTATTTGATCAAATCAACATGTTTATCTTTGAAGTTGTTATTTTTTTGTCCTATGGTCACCGTGAGGATGGATATAAAGATAAAATATGTTAACGTAATCGTTAACAGTTTAACGTAGGCGTTATTGTTCAATTCAAGGGATGTTTGATTATTACACTCAACGAAATGGGAATGAGAGGACCTGGAATTTCAAGGGAAAGTGGAGCCGTGATGGGGATAATCAAGCGGAAAAGGCCACGTGGGAGTATCGAACCGGGGAACCGATGGCCTTTTTCCGAATTGTATTTTTTTTATTTCATTATAGCGTCGCGAAATGGAAAAAAACCGTACCATTTTGAACCAGTTATTGCGGATTATTCGCGGAATCTCATGTTAAATGCTGTTTGCTGACGGACCGCCCGTTTTCGCCCCACTCGGCCAGGAGGAAAAATCAAACCGGCTTTTGAAAAGGGTCAGCTCCCTTTGTTCGCAGACCCCGGGAGTTTTTGTCGTCCCCCTCGGAAAAATTGGGAACGTTCCCAAGGCCAAATACCTGACCTGAGGCACTTATTTACCACCTGAAACCCTTCCTCCGCCCAACCCCACATGGCCGATGAAGGGTGGTTTTTCCTCAATGGAGACTTACCGAATCCTTTTGAACCGGTTCCCAGAAGGGATTTGGCAATCTTTACCATTTAAATATGCATTGAAAATGTAAACAATAATATTCCAGTTCATCTTAAATAGTTAAAATATGATGAAGTGAACCAGATGTTAAACGTTTAAATAATTTTCTGTCATTAGTCTTAAGCATAATTTATTGCTAGTTACCAGGCAAGTTACGAGGTACATTTTTAAGAACTAAGTTGCTGTTTGTCTGTGCAATTCTTCGTGCATGGCATGGATATAAATGGCGAAATGCGGTAACCAGTCTGTACAAACAGAAAAAACTAGTGGTATATTACGTGAACCTTGGACACTTTCAAAGAGATAGTGATTAGCCATACGATCAATAATTCGTCTGTGCGATTCTGCATGAATTACGACGGCGAAATGATTAAAATGGTCTAACCTAGCCAGCAACAATAGGCATACCGGATTATCTAAAAGTAATAAACTGGCCGTATATTCCTGAACGACAACATCCTGTAATAGGAGATCTAGAGTGCTTGTTCTCGCTGGTGTTCTGGTTAGTCTGTCAGATGAGTTCAATGATTCGTCTGTACGATTTTGCCTGCATGAATAAAGCGAATTGTTAAAACTGGTCTGACAAAACCAGCAGTCCAGGATTATCTAAAAGGAATAAACTGGAGGCTGGACGATCAACCTTGGTCAGCTTGTTCAATGACTCGTCTGTGCGATTGTTCGTTCTTCTAATGGAGGACAAAACCAGCGAGAAAAATACCGGTATGAAGCTATACAAACAAACTAGATCCTCCTCTTTCCAATAATTAGTTATAATATCACATTTACTAATTGTTTCTACTACCTGGTTCAGCGCTACAATAAAAGAACAGTTTTATCTGCATTTCCAAAGGTTTTGTTCGTTACAGGCAAAAATGTTCGTGCAGTTTGGGTCGACATTGACAAAATGAGAAAAAAGGTCAAATTCGAGCTATCTCGCGTCAATCTTTCGATAATTATTGATCTTTGGTTCCGTCTATATCGCTGTTTCTCTTTTTATCAGATAGGTCTAGGCTTCATCTACTGACATAAAGAGCTCTAGAAATGAATTACGTAAATCCGTATTTACGGCCAGTAATCTACAGATTGCACTTGCTGTCCCGCTCAGTAATAGGCAGGTCGTCAATGCGTTGACCTTAGGGGGTTTTGAAGGTTTCCAAAGGTCAAAACACCTCGATGAATGTCATCCCCCGCGGGGTGTCGCATTAATGCGGAATCCGTAAATCGTGCCTTTCTCATTATACGCCTTCTCCACGTCGGGATGACAGGGGCCATCGATCGCCCCCCGGCAAAAATACGACTATTATTCACGTCGTTCTGCCTGTCGCGGACCTCGAAACTAAAATAATCCGAATGCTTAACCCGTACTTTTACCAAGGCGGGGCCGTTTTTCACCCTGTCACACGGCCGTCCTTTGACACTCAGAGCACCCCCCTTCGTAAACAATGAGTGTTTCCATTATTCTTCTAGAACCGACCTCGGCGAGAAATTGTGCCCTCATTGTGACCGTGAACCAAGTCCATTGTCCAAAAAAAAAAAAAAATCAAATGTCAAAGCTATTAAATCTCGTGTTAATTTAAAAAAAAAAACTATTTTTGCCCCTTTAAATTCACACTAGCCTTCTACTAGCCAACTTCCTTGGCCGACTGTTGAAAGATTTTCTCTATCAAATTTTTAAAAAGTTCATTAATCCTTATTAATCCATTATCTGTAAAGGTCAAAATGGTTAGCCTCAATTGCCATTACGCACAACTGATAAAGCTCTTAGACGGGATTACGTTTAAAATTAATTGGCATCCGATTCCTTTCCCCAGAGGCATGGTGAAAGCCCAGTGTAATGTTTAAAGTCATTATCTTGCTACAGCACGAAATTAGGTCCAATTATATAATAAATTAAGCCTAAATATTTCATTTCTTTGCATTTCTTCATTTTTCAATGATAATATGACCAGTTTTTTAAATATTGTCGTTCCGAGGACGATACAATCTTCGGTCGGAGAAACTTGTCGAGAAACGAGTTAAAATGGATAATTGCCAAGGCTTGTAGTTTTCTCGAGAGTTTTATAAAACACGTTCGTTTTCTCCGAAGGGGCGCGCGTTGCTAACAATTGAAATTGAAACGTTGCGAAAAACATAGTGAAATTTGTTTTTATATGCGGATTATGAACCTAGTCGTCTGGGATTATTCTGGTCAGCATGGTCACGGTGTTTTTTGGTATTTCTTCGGTGTTTTGTCTGTGCGGTTTGTCGTGTTCTTATAAGATCTCAAAATTGCATATTTTTCTGTCACCCGCAAAAAAGGTTTACATTCACAGCTTACGCACTGACCTTTTGAGCGATTGAAATTTTTCAGCATTTTAAACATTTAACAAGGCCACATTTTTCCACAACTTCTATATAAAAATTGGTTTGTAATATTTTAGGACAGTTTTCGTGTATTAGATCGTATTATTTCTCACAAACCTCCCAAAACAACCACGCTTCCATCCCAGAAACCAGATATGTTGCGAATGGGTTTTTCCAACAAGGTCAATTGAAACGTCTTAACAAATTGGACTTTTTAGTAGTTTAGGACTTTCCAAGAGCATATTTTTCAACAACTTCAAGATAAAGCTGGTTTACAATATTTTAGGACAGGCTTAGCTTATTAGTTTGTATTATTTCTCATAAACCTCGCAAAACAGCTATGCTACCATCCTAGAGACCAGATATATTAAGAATGTTTTTTCCCCACAAGGTAAGTTGAAAAGTTTAAAGACATTGAACTTTTTCAACAGTTTAGAACTTTTCCAAGGACAAATTTTTCAATAACGTCTAGATAAAATCGGTATACAATATGTTAGGACAGTAGTAGCCGATTAGCTTGTATTATTTATCCACAAACTTTCAACTTCTCTTTCAATCCAGAAAAAGATAAGTTGAGAATGTTTTGTTTTTTCTAAAAAGTCCAATTGAGAAGTTTTAAGAGATAGAATTTGTTCAGCAGTTTTGTAATTTTCCAAGGCGAAATTTTCAACGACTTCTAAATGAAACTGGTTCGTAACGCTTTAGGGCATTTTAGCTTATTAGCTTGTATCTATCAAAGACCCAGAAAAGCAACCAGTCTTTCATCCCAGATTTCAAATGTTGTCCGAATGGGTTTTCGCCAACAAGGTCAACTGAAAAGTTTTAGGAGATTGACCTTTTCCAGCCTTGTTTTGCTTTCAGTGATGAGCTGATTGGTGGCCATATATTTATCGAGGAGCTGACTAATTGGTTTGGGACCAAAAACCTCCAGAAACCCCAAACGCCCTAGTCCGGCATCCCGATCCCTCTCTTCCTAACTTGGATTTGGCCTGTACAATATAACGAGGTGAAGTAACATTTGATGAAGTCCTTATCCCAGAGGCGTCCATAGTCTGTAATGCCTGAGGCTCACGCTAGCCAGAGAGACCATGGACGCCCCTAACGGTCGAGCAGCGCCAGGACCTCCAGGGTATGTCCCTCCTCCCCACCTCTCAATAACCCTTATTGATTTTGCTTTAAGGAAAGAATTGTTAATTTATTTTATTTATTGTCATTATTTATTTAAAATTTAGTTGATTTTTTTTGTGTTTTCTAATTAATTACCTATTTGTAATTATCTTGATTGATTTTTATTTTTTATTAATTATTATGTACTTAATGGTTTGAATTATTAATGCGTTTACTCTGTAAAATATGTGTTTCCCTTAAAAAGGCCGACTGAAACGTTTTAAGAGATAGAAATGTTTCACTACTTTGGAACTTTACCATGGTCATTTTTATTTTCAACAAGTCCGTAATAAATATGGTATGACAATCTTTTGGATAGTTTGAACTAGTTATCAAACTTGATAAAAGAAAAAAGGATCGGGCCAGGACCAACATTGCAAGGAAATGTGGCATTTACTGTTGTTTTGAATCTTTTGGAAGCCCTCCATTTCCAAATAAAGCAGCAATAAAATAGGACTTCAATTTAAAGCGACCTTACTGATGATCCCTAGCACAAAAAATAAACAGTTTGTTCACTGCAATATTTGACAAATTACATTGCACTAGTTGATGATAACTTCCGCTTTTTCATTTTCCTTAGGACGATTTAATGTGGGAAAAATAATCAAAACCTAAAAGGACGGGTTATCATTGAAAATTACAAACCGGTATCGAATGTGTTGACCCTGAAGGCTCTCTTCCAAGATGCCTGCGTCAACAGGGCTTAAAAATAGCACGATGACTGCAGCGAACATCTAGTTTGGCCCTCGGTTGCTGTCTTGTTTATGAAAAATTGAATATTCGTTATAAAACCGCATCTGTGCCGAGTTCGGTCGTAAAATAAGTCGACGGACGCCTTTATACACATCGTAAATCACAGCAATAAAACCCCACGGACAGAACTTGTTGTTTTTCCTTAAAAATTATATATTTAGTTAATTGATTTTTAAATTTTTGACATTACTGTCCTGAATAAATATAAATTGTTTATTTGGAAAAGTTGGATGGAGTTTTACAAAATTAATAATCAAAATGAATATGTATGTATATTAATACTCAAAATGAATATGTTACCACGTAATTTTTAATATAATCTTTTTTTTTCAATTTTGAAAGTACTTAAAAGTAATTTGATTAATAATCGTTTTTTAAGGTCTATTTAAATAATTTTAACCCTATGTTTATTAATTAATTATATAGGTAAATATTGTTTTTCTCTCCATCCCGTGTGTTGGGTAACACTGTGGGCAACACTGATTCTGGGAAGTCACGTTTTTTAGTACTGCGTTGGACGTTTTTTATTTATATCAACGATTCAATTTACGGTACATTTTATTATTAATAAATGATGTTTATGAGAAAATCAATCTATAGTTATTTTACCCGAAGAGGATGGAATTATTTCATTCTCACTTTTAAATTAATCATTTACTGTTTCGTTATGCCGTTTTTGTCTATATTGATCGAGTGAACTCGTAGTTATTTTTAGATTTGAGATTTATTTAATTAAACTGTCATTACTCATCTAGGGGGAAAACGTAATTTATATAAAATAATAATATAACGAGATATTCCATGGGTTCCAGCTAATCGCATCAACGATTTTTATAAAACTCAAGCTGTTCCTTTATAAAAATTAAATCTTAGAAAAACAAATGTTTAATTACTCACCCACTGTCATTTTCTTTTCTAATTTTCCTAGTTGTTGCTCAACCCGCTACTTTAAACTGAATTAGAGGACGTTTTATTCCATCGGAGCACAACAACGGTAATAACGTAAAAGTGTTGTTAGTTGAATAACGAGTTAAAACGGTGATTTGTATTCCCTGAGTATCCCGTGGGAGAGGGGCGTGTGATTCTTCCTGACCTCGTCATAAAACCACCACGTGTCCTGAATAAACTAAATGCCGCTCTGGTGCGAGGGCTTTTGCCTTTGGATCCTTTCCTAGTCCTTCAAATCCTTCGTGGGGAAGGGGATTTTAATCGTCCTTTCTTTTTTTTTGATCTTCGACCCGTGGCTATTCCCCGGCCGAGAGCCTAAAAAGCCGTTTTCAGGAAAAGGTTGTTTGAACTCCGAGGAAAGTATTTCTCATCATACTTTTTCGATATAAAAGGATTTTTACTAATGAAATGGAAATTGGGACGGAAGCACTAAAACAACTCCATAACGGCTTAACGATGTTAATTTAATTTGCCAATCAGACGTTTCTAAAGCTTGCTTTCTTGTTTTATCCAACTTGTCATCAAAACAACAATTTATTCAGACCGGAAGTTTTCTCTTACACTTCTCCATTAGTACCGTTATAAATTGGTCCAGCAATTTTAATCATTAAAAAAATGAAAACGAGCTGAATTATTTGTTAGTCAACATTTTAAAGTTTACAGCAGGAAAAAAGGTTGTTGAGCTAACTCGCCAGAAAACAAAGAAGGCAGTCCTTGCTGTCCCAAACCATACTTTCACACGTTTCACAAATATTTTAGGCCTTTATAGGTTTTCGTGGGTGGTCCCTTTCGGTGTTAAGCTGTTCCCTTTGTTCTTGCTTTGTTTTTTGTCAAACTGGATTCTTATTTAAAATTTCTTTGATTTCTTATATAGAAAACCTCAGTGTAACAGGGAACAATGAAGCGAGACCAAACGGACCCTAATCTTTGTGAATAGATTCCATAAATTGAGCATAATCTACTCTTGGTCCGTCTGTTCTCGCTTTGTTTTTCGTCTCACTTTGTTTTCTATCAAACTGGATTTTTATTTTATAATTTCATTTATTTCTTAAAGAAAACCGGGAACAAAGAGGCGAGACCAGACGGACTCTAATCTTTATGAATAGAAGATTCCTTAAATTGTTCCTTGGGTGGTCTGCACATTCAATATTTTTCTGCAGATGTACCTTCGATATTCCATCTATCGTTGGTCCTTCTGTTCTAGCTTTGTTTTATGCCAAACTGGATACTTATTTGACTTTTCTGTCGATTTCTCATATCCAAAACCTTAGTATAACGGGAATAAAGAAACGAAGCCAAACGGACCCTAATCCCTCTTAATACACTGTATAAATAAACTAGGTCAACTTTTTTTTCTCTTCAAGTGGTCAGCAAATTTTAACATTTTTCTGAAGTTTGGCCTTTTGTCGTCTATTATTGGTTCGTCTGCTCCCGCTTTGTTTTCTGTGAAACTGGATTCTTATTTCATAATTTCGTTGAGACGTTAAGCACACTTTATCGGGGACCCTATTTCGGCCCAAATTTGTAAATCGGCTGGGCCAATTTAAAAAAACAAACAAAAAACAAGTGTGTGTGTGCGTGTGTGTGTGTTTGTGCGTGTGTGTGTGTGTTGGCAGATTAGTTTCGACATTTCGTATGATTCAACCCCTAAGTTATGGGTATGTGGGTATTAGGAAGAAAGAAGCAAGACCATGCGGACCCCAAAGCCCATTTCACACGTGTTTTCCTAATAAGTGATAATTGATTTTTACCAATACGGTCTGTCTTCTAGAAATAAATCTCCATAGGTTTCATAAATTACTTTGTAATGACCGCAGTGAGGTTGGATATACATTTTTAAAACGTCCCATATCGATTCAGGATTGCCCTTTTATTTAAAACTGGGGCTCATGTCCGGAAATACCTGGTAATAAAGTCACTTTAACGGATTTTAGACCCTCGTCTACCTGGCTGGGCCCGGTAAGCACTTTGGTAAAGTTTATATACGTTGAACCAGACGATTCTTCAGCACGTACTTCAATTTTTTTCAGTTCCTGTGTTTTATTTGTAAATTGGTCAGAAGTTTTAAATTAAAATGGTGAACGGTGGTGGAAAGTTAATAATTCCGTACATACATCACAACCACGATAGAAACTATGATCATCGATTTCGATCTGGTAAAGTTTTACACTAGCCTTGGCAATAATTCAGGACGTTCATCTGGCCGTCAAATTGAGAAACTGACAGGCGTAATTTGCACATATTTGCAATGGGTTTTTGGAGACAATAGTCTTATCGACTTAGTCAGGGCAAACAAAACCGATTATGTAAGATGACACACCATCCGACCAACAGCAACCGGCCTAACCTTGAACTGCGCCTCGGTTTAACTCGTTGTAAACCGACCAATTTGCCTACTACGCCTGTCCGGGATAATCCAAACAAAAGCTATTATTGCCAATGACTCAACTGCCCCCCTTTCACTGCGAGGTTTCAAAACGCCTTGAACGGACATTAACTTAAATTTCTGCTTTTACACATCGCATAACGATAATGGATAAATGTGCGTCGTTAGCTTTTGAGTGCGAGAAAGTCGATTTAACTTCACATAGTGAAAAGCGGTTGTGAATGTTTTGAATAAAGCGCTCCGATATCCTTCTGACCTCGAATTCAGTTGAGCCTCTATTCTCGAACATAATATTGTGAAATTGAGATGGGTCCGTCTAGCCTCGAATGCTGACAGGCGCGTATCGACTTAATATAATATACGCCAGTCTTCTTCAAACGTGACGATGAATTTGGTTTGATTAAACTTCTTTGAACAGATACTTTCCACCGTAACATCCCAATATATGTTTTTTAAGCGATAATCGGACATTACATATTCGCACTCGACAACTACTCATTTCGAATAACCAATTCAAATCGTGTACATAAACACAACAATTTTCACTTACAAATCCCCACATACTAACGTACACGTTCATACTCACTAATTAACAAATTCACACTCACTAACTCAATTCAAACTCACTAGCCAACAACCAACACTCCTGAACGAACTCATTTATACTCATTGACAAACATCATTCATTAATAAATAAACCCACAACTAATTCACTCATTTATGGACCCTAACAAACAAACTAAGATTCACTAACTCACTCATTCATTCTCGCTAACAAACTACCTCACATTCACTGAGTCACTCTCTAACAAACCAACCCACGTTCACTACTGAATCATTAACACTCACTAACTCAATCCTTTACACTAACTCATTAACTCATCCTCACCATGAAACACACATCCACTAGTTCAAAAACCGCATTCTCTAATTCACTTGTTAATATTAAAGCTTGAATACATTTTTGAAGAAGAATTAAATTTTTTGGTTTATGTTAGAAAACATTTCCATATGTATGTGTGTGTATATATTTTTTTTAATTAAAAATAAATACGTTAGTTATATACATTTATTTGGATATTTCGAGAATTGAACCCATCATCAGGTTCTTGCATTGTATTAAAATTATTTATAAGAGATATGATTTATAATTTATGCCCTGCGGCAAGATGTCATATATTTTAAAATATAATACACATAGTAATAAATTTAAAATTTAATGCAATACAAGATGCTGGCGGTGGATGTAAATTCCCAAAACTTTCAAATCATTATAAATAAGTAATGTATTTATTTTTTTATTACAAAACGACATGGAAATGTTTTCTAAAATAAACAAAAACAATTTAACAAGACAAATTGTTCTTTAAAATTAAATGTTTAAAATAAAACCTAAAACAGTAGATACGAAACATACTTTGAACTATTGTAAATAATATTTACAGTACCTAGTGAACTCGGTTATGTCTAGGCTAGTGGAGTAAGTTTCTTGGTCCGCCCCTACTCGCTCTTTTCTTTCGTTATCCTATTGTTCTGATTTTGCGACAATGTAACGATCATATCGGTTCAAGTCAACCAGTAAGCACTGAAATGGCATATTTAGAATAGATTGTACTTGAAGGCCTTTCAAAACCGTCTGCAGGTACAAGTATCGCTTTTGTTAAAAAGTTGGAAGCAAAAACGTAAACTGGGGCAGGTAGTCAACTGTCGGGTCAGAAAACTATTGTTAAACGCTGGAGATATGTAATTACACAACACAAACAAACCCTGTGTTCATTTGAATTTCCCATATTTGTATTAGAGCAGTTGATGTTTGTCCTGTTGTAACAATGTTTGGTGTTGTCATTAAAATTATTATTGTATACACGTTTAATAATTGGGTTTTAAATCCAAGTGAAGGTCAGCTGAAGGCACAGTCTGAAAGGAAATCTATGCTTAAAACATTTCTCTATTTTTATCTGCGGACTGGCACTGATTTACCAGACAGGTGATACAAAGCGAGTAATTTAGTTATTTGCAAAGGGGAAAAAAACTATAAATTTGAACCTTTTTACTACACCATTATTACAATAAATGATCATTTTCTACACTAACACTTACTTCCTTTTTTTGCATCTCTGTACCTGCTTTTCACCGTGCTTACCTGCTTGGGAGAAAAGGCCCCACCCATGCGGAAAGCCATCAATGGCTTGGGACAGGGGAGCCTTTTGGGAAACCAGACAGGTGGATTCCTAACGTACTTAACCCCGTTTCCCTAATCAATTGTTATCTAGGATTTTCACCTCTTTTATCCGCCCGCAGGCACGTAACGGGGCTAAAGCAGTGAAAGTGATAACAGAAAGCCAAATATGAGCTAACGGAGTTTTTTCTTTTTATTTAAGACAAATACACGTATTAGTCAACGTCTAATTTTTTACACACCGACACGACCCGTGACTAAACCCGTAATCGTATAAAAGAGCTACAACTATTGCGTTATTATTCTTACCTCTTTGTCATAGGAAATATGAGAAAAAGTTTAATTTTTTTATAAAACATGATTTGTTGTTTAGTAAGATCAGATATTTTCGCTGACTGGGGTTGTTTTATGCAAACCTATTTTTGACTTGATACATATCTTTTGAATCGCTACGTTTCGCACTGTGCCGGAATCGCCTCAAGTATTGTAGATTGTTTAAATAATGGTATTTCCGTTTCCTTCACACGCTGAAATATAACAAACACATCTTCACTTATTCACTTGTTCTAACTCGTTAACAGGCCCACACTCACACTAACTGATTGATTCTCATTCACAATAAATCACTAATTGCATTAACAAATGAATACTTACTAACACTCACTGTTACAAAAACTTTGACACTTACTAGCTCATTCTCATCTACTCATTAACACTCACCAATTAACCCACACTTAACTCGCTCAATGCATAAAACTAACAACAAACCCAGACACGAAACTCTCCACTCATGATATGAAACCAACTCACACTCAATCACAATCATTGATTCTTTTCTATTCATTAAGAAACCCACCCATCCTCACATTCACTCTTGACACTCACACTGCCTATACACTAACATACAATTTTACTTACACATTCATGTTTCCTAGTCACAAACATGCAATTTCACTTACACTGCCCACTCACAAACGTACAATTTCAATAGCATATTAACACACATGCAATTTCACTCACCTGCTTACTCACAAACATACAATTTCACTTATACTCACACTTCCTATTCACACACATGCAATGTCACTCAGACTACCGACTCACAAACATATAGTCTCTTATACTCGAACTGCCGACACACAAACATACAATTTCACTTATACTCACACTTCCTATTCACAAACATCCACTGTCACTCAGACTGCCGACTCACAAACATACAATTTCACTTATACTCCCACTGCCTATTCACACACATTAATTGTCACTCACACAGCCTACTCACAAACATACAATTTCACTTACACTCACACCGCTTCCTCCCGACCATACAATTTCACTCAAACATTCATACTGCTTACTCACAAACATACAATTTCACTTACTGCTTAATCAAGAACATTCAATTTCACTCACACATTCACACTGCTTTTACCGTTGAATAGGGTAATGCTATTCACCTAATCTTACTAACAAATCCACAGACAAGAACTGGACGAACGCAACAATAAACCCGCATTCACGTAACTGTTGAACCGGAATCGCCCCGAGACATCATCTCCGGTTGAAAAGTACTTAAAACAATATCCATCATCCACACGAATCATCTACCAAGAAAGCCCTGATTGGACATTTGACTCATTTCATTCGCCGGAAGCCCACTTGCCTAACGGTCGGCCATTATCTGTAAGAAATCTTCCCCAGGACTCCTTTTTAAGGAGTGTTATTTACGGGCGTATGTAAATTCGCTACAGGTCTACAGCCAAGACCCTCGACTGGCTTTGCGAGGGCCTTGAGCTGAATAACGGTCTTCTCACCACCAAACCGTCAATTCCAATTATCGCCACTGATATCATGAAAAAGGAACCGGGAGAGATTGGCTTTCATTTCGTCAAACTTTAATAACAATTACAGTTTTAAATGAAAAGACAGGGCGGAATACGTTATTATTTTATATAACTTTTTAACAACTATCAATGATGGAAAAGTCAATGAAGTAAAAAGAGTAAAATAAAGTTTCTAGTAAGTAAAAACATATCGAAGCTTTTTTTGGGGTGATCGGAAAAATGAAAATGCGCTGGACTTTTCTAGCTTAATTTTCCTTTATCGTTATGATCCGCCGGAATCATGTATTTACGGGTCAGTGATATTTCTATTCGTAGAACAATAGAGTAATTGTAAAGTTATCCTGGAAAGTCGCGTTCTCCCTTAATTCGGCTCGTGACCTCTTTATCAGCCGTTGCATATTAACATATGCATGTAAGCATTTTTTATCCCACTCCCCCCCCAAATATTTATCCCTTATTTCCTTAAAAAGGATATCCCCTCTCTTAAATAAATAAATAATGATTATAAACTTGTTACAATCAAAAGAGAGAAACTAAGAATGTTTCACCAGCGCACGGGATCGAAAATAATAAGAATTCCATGGTAACATGATACATTCAAAACTGGAAATATTGAATAGAGCCTGGACTGAATAGAGGTTTCAACGAATCTAATCCAAAAAGCTTGTAAAAGCATAATACATCAAACAAACAATTTCAGAAAAAAATCCTAGAAACGAAGTTACAAACTCAAGTTTATTATTCAACATGTTTTGTCCGGTTTGTGTTATGACGACTTTTTTAAAAATAGTATCTGATTTTTATTACGTATTCGTAGGCGCGTATTTTGTTATGGTTTATTGCAATAACTTAATACAAGAGATATATTTCTCAACCTATGTTACACTTACTGGCTCACACTCTCTTAACTGCTCAATCAAGGACTCAATAAAATCGTTAAACATTCACAAAACTGCTAACACTTACTAATTCATGCATATTTACTCAACAACGAAAATCAGTTCAGTTAATTCATAAAAACCAACACTTAACTAAATCGTTTACACGTACATTCACGTTCACAAGACAAGCAAGCCTATTTTATAATAGGCCTAACCGTCCCTAATCACCCCAAAAATTCATTCACAAACCCTTACCTATTCTCTAACTCATACACTCACATTCACAAACCATGGTCTCCCAAACTAACCTACGCACACTTACACAATTGAACCAATTTCATTCCCAAGTACAAACATACACTTTACCTTTTAACTCGTACTCTCGCAATTAAAAAAAGTGGTTTCTCACTAATTCATGCACACTTTTTCAATAATTTTAATACATTCAATGTTACAAACAAACAATCACCATTCGTTAACTGATGCTCTCACGTAGATATTTTAACTCAGCCAAACGCGTAAAATCCATCCATTGATTCATGCGTTCAACCAATCATACACAAGCTCATTAAATCATTTGGTTGCCTATTCAATAAACCAACAGCACACTAGCAAACTCATCTCCTCCATAACTCATTTCATTACTCTACTCACAAGTTTCTCCGTAATCGCCAATCTCTCAAACTCACTAATACCAAACTCAAAGTGTAAAATAAGAATGGATATTTAACGTGTATTGTTAGTTAATTTCTCGTGGGAACCTTTTAAAAAACAAATAAATTAATGTGCTATTAATCCATATACATTTAGCTTATGTGCTTTGTTTCGCATTGACCTTATGCGATTGAAGGAATCACGTGCTTCCGAATCCGTCTCTCGTCTCGGATAGCGCCGGCCCATTTCTGAGATAATAAATCTAGAACTCGCTTCCTCCTTCCTGTGAGGAATGGGACAATAGGAGAGGCAGGGAGATCGATAAGGGGGAAAAAGTCAAGGACTGGCCGGAGAGGGAAAAGGGTGGACGTTTGCGTCCCCGGTCGGTTGTCTCAGGTGCCTTCTGGAATTCAAGGCACAATAATTTCCAGCTGGCCTTGCACGCGTCGATAACAGATGACGGAACGGGTGATATAATGGGAAATCGATTGGGTGACGGATGGGCGTACGGACCCAGAGCACTATGTACCCAATTACAGAGTGCGATAATCACAGTCGGACAAAAGAGGTCGCGTGTATTTATTAAAGTTAGCGTTCCAGATATGGTTTTTGCAAGATAGCAGGCTTAACGATTGTATCGTTCTGCAATGCGAGAATATTATTTTCACGAGATCGATTCGCGCCCGTTACATAAAGCAGAAACGGGTTTCCTCGCCCAGCGTTTCCAAGAATGACGAATCAGGGGAAAATCGCTTTGCTGTGGTTCGCATCATCAATTATTTCCACAAGCATTCCAGTTTTACTTGACGCCGCGTTTTTAATTAATGCACCGGTTTTATGGGAAACACTCGTCTTACCTTGAGGCGTTTTGTCTCCCTACTCATCTCACACCTTACCTGTTCCCCGTCACCCAAAACATCCTTCTTAGAAAGGTGAGACCTTTTGAAAATATACCCGACCGACAAAGCCCATTTCATTTGTAATAATTCTACACTTTTAAGACACTGAATGTTTCTAAAACAATTCAAACAAAAGGCTCGGGAAATGATAATATAACAATGAAGTGCTAAACAAGCCTCAATTGTTTTTAATTAGTTGTTTTATACAATTCATTTCCATTATAAAAGTTCAGACCTTACTTTCCACCAATGGTGAACACAGTCCTTCGCTTCTCTTCATTTTAACTGAAAAATCACTTCATATTCCAATTATGTATTTATCAAAGCTTGTTTGTAATTCTTGTAAATATCTCACGGTCTATCTCTTACGCTTTCGCACACTCTTTTTCTCTGACCCCCTCTTTTCTCTCTCTATCTCGTTTCCCTCTATTTCTGTATCTATCTCGTCTCTCTCTCTCTCCTCACTCTCTCTTTCTCCTCACTCTCTCTCTCCTCACTCTCTCTCTCTCCTCTCTCTCTCTCTCTCTCTCTCTCTCTCTCTCTCTCTCTCTCTTCTCTCTCTCTCTCTTCTCTCTCTCTCTCACTCTCTCTCTCGCCTCTCTATCTACCTAATAGAACGTTTATTTTTAATATTTTTTTTTTAATTAAAAAAATACTCCATTCCAAGCTAAACTATGCCATAAAATTACAAACTATAATAATCTACTTATCAAAATTAGCATGTCTATAAAAATTAAACGATTAATATTTGCATATTTACATTGTTCTTAAAGAAATCTAATTAAAATTAATGCGGTCGTTTTCTAATTGGGCCACTCCGTCTATTTTGAACTCGAAGACTTCCGGAACGTGAAAAAAAGCTGTTTCCCCCTGCCGAATGTTGTTTTTCCCGTTCAGCGATGCAGGCCGGGGCTGTTTATTGTTGTGTTTGTTTTGCGTTTAATTCCGTCGCCGATTATCAGAGCTGGGGCAGAATTTAGATAACAAAGGCCATTACTGTTCAAATTTTCCAGTCGGGCACGGGTTGTTTGCTTACTAGCCAAACATTTTCCCTTTTGTGTAGTCAAAAGCACCGCCCGCGCCGTCGACGTCGTCGCCGCATGATTCATTTTACATCTCATTATTGCCGAGATTTCCAACCGTAGCTCTGATAGGGAGAACCCAAGAGGGAGAAAAAAACTAAAAGAAAATTAAGCCGTGCCGAATTTAGCCCTAACGCGAACGAGGTCACAGGATTGATAAAAAGGTGGGTTTCCCAGTGATCACTTATTGTGTTGTTTTCCTTGACAGAATTCTCATCCAAGGATGTTTAAAGATACATACTTTTTTTTAAAATAAAGTAAATTGTTCTTTATCGATTTGAGTAATAGCATATTTTCTTCGTGCGCATAATCCTTTAATAGTTGTATAACTAATTTTAAATTTAAGGGAGTCTATGAGAAATAGCACCTTTCAAAATGTTCACTTATAAGCATCTGCTGATAAATCTTCTCAAATAAGTATGTTTGCAATAAGCGCTCGCATGCTTTGTTATACGAGGTTTGTTCCCAGCTTAAACATTTCTAGTAATGATTACTTGGATATCGTTAGATGCGGTCTGATGTGACGTAGGTTTTAGAAAACCATTTTCTTTATCGTGCCTACGTTTCGATCTTTATTGAGATCATCTACAGGGCCTGGGATTTATAAACATTGTTTAAACTTTACAAATACGTGTAGGATGTGGAAAATGAATTTCTCGCATTGTATACATTCATTTTTTCCACATCCTACACGTATTTGTAAAATTGGCACTGAAGATGATCTCAATAAAGATCGAAACGTTGGCACGATAAAGAAAATGTTTTTCTAAAAGCTACGTCACACCAGACAGCATCTCAAGACCTCCAAATAATCGTTGGCTAACGGTCACTAAACACCCCACATTTCTAGTGATTGTAATCGGAAACTAAAATATCAAGTCGTATATGGTCGAATGGTGTTGTCCTAGCATACAATTGATACATAATCAGAACAGAAGAAGCCCTTGAAAACAGGGTTTTCGCGCGGAATCTGTCTGGATAATGGTAATTGCCTGGCCTTGAGATCTTTCAAACTTTTGTGTTGTTTTGATTTTTAATTTTTTTTATTATTTATTTTATTTGCATGTTTATTATCCGTGTTGTAATGTACTTTTTTTTGTAAATCTCTATATTGTATAAAATCTAAATAAAGTATTTAAAAAAAAATTGTTTAGAGTAGTCTTATTGTATGAACACCTTGCTGGCGGATTTTTTCCCACGAAACAAATATAACTTGATTCTCTTTATACTCTATTTGTTCTTTATCTCTCTTTTATTGTTTCGCTCACCCAACTCTCACTTACGTGACTCTACCTTTCCCCTTTTCTTATAACCCTCACTCTCGCTTTTAATTATATTTCGAACATCTTACTCAATCCAGTTCTATCTCACCCCTTCTTGATCTCTTACTAGTTTAAATGCTAGGAATTGCCAACCTTCAGGCCAAATTTCAGGCTTTTGATTTAGTGTGACCTCTTTATGATGTTATGAGAGCATGCCAATTTAAAAGATAAAAATAGAGAACGTTATCAACAAAGAAATAAACATTTTCATCCCCTTCTATCTCTCTTTTTCCTTAGCTCTCAACTCTCACTTACATCACTCTACCCTTTTCTTTCTTCTGATTCTCTCTTTATTTCTTGTTTCTTTCTTTCTCTCTCTCTCTCTCTCTCTCTCTCTCTCTCTCTCTCTCTCTCTCTCTCTCTCTCTCTCTCTCTCTCTCTCGCGCGCGCGCACGCGCGGATACGGTCAAATTTGGTTGGAAAGATGAATAAAGTAGATTGTATCGTTCGGTTGTGTACCGCAGAAATTAAAAATTAGTACATTACAATAATATGATAGTTTAGTAATTTTGTTGTACGTGTATTGAATTTTTTTTTGTATTTTCAGCAGGTTTGGCGCGAGGGCGGTATGTCACAGCCGCCGCAGGGGTATCCCGGGGGTGGCCCACCGGGTATCCTAATCCCTCCGCCGCCGCTGTACTCCCCGCTGCCCCCAGAGCTGTGGGCCGTGAAAAGATACCCGTCGCTTCCGGCCACCTCGACGCACCTGGCACCGCCATCCGAAGACTCCGAGAGGGCGTACCACCAGCACGAGAGAGGCCGGCTAATGAGGTAAGAGGGGTTAAATAGGATAACAAGGGCTCGGAAGGAAAACCATTTTCTCCTACCGTTTCCTAGGAGGTCTTCGGTTGAAGGCCTTTTGCGTCAAGCCGTGTCCGTTGCATAACAAACCTTGAACGCCCGGTAGCAAGAATGGCTCTGGGACGAGTAGTCGTTTTTCGATAACCAGTCATACAATTTTCATCATTTTATTTCATGATATTTCCATTTTCAATCGGATCCTATCGAATTTTTCCTCTTCATCCTTCGCTTACCCTGTACAAAAGAGAACTAAACCCATAACGTAGATTTTTTGCCCTTTTTTCACACTTCTTCTTCAAACATTCTTGGGTAACTGCGAGTTCATCTTAAACATGATGCAGCGCATTTTTCATTGTTAGGTTATCATGACCCAGTTTTATCGCCGACCTCACAGATTTTCTGCTATCTCAAAACATGACCGATTCTGTTTTGGGAGTTGATTATCCCTTCGTTATTCAATAATATCGTTCTTTTTATTATCTTGTTGTGTTTTCCACGACGGGAATGAGATTTAGGATGACCCAACGCTATAAAAATGTCGAGTAATATTTCTGACTCACTTAAAGTAGAACAGGTCGATAAAGCTTTAATAAAAGCTGGCGTCGCATTCTTTTCTTTGATTATCTTTTTTATTTTTCTATATGGAATTCTCAAAATCATTAGTAGCAAATAGAATATCATTTTAAATATAAAACATATTACACTGCTATGCTTGTATTCTGTACAATTCATTCAAATATAAAACCACCGTGTGTCAAAATTTATTTGTATTAAAAACAAAAAAATACAAATGGTGTTTATCGTCAAGACCAAAGTTCAAAACAATAAAAAATTTAATTTTCGTTTTCAAATCGTTTCTCGTACGTCTACTCGAAAATACTATGCAAAAGAAACCCTGTTTAGATAACAAAATGAGAATTCCTGTATCTAGAACACTAAAAAAATAATCGTCACGAAAGATAATGTTGTTTACTAAAAGTATGAGTGATTAGAGAATCATTAAAATATCACAATAAAGCTAATGCTTATAGAAAAACGGCTGCTCTGAGATTTTCAATTTTTTAAAACCCTGCCACGTTTGCATATTTATTTAAAAAATAGCTTATTATTCTCGTTCAGGATTATAGGTTATGTTTTTGAAAAAGTAGAGTAATAAAATTAAAAATAACAATTTCAACATTGTACAATATTTGATTATTTATGCAGGTTTTAACGAATTAAACAATATATAAATTATAGTAATAAAACTTAGGGTTTAATGGTCTTTAGTCATAAATCCTTATTAAATTTATAAGGACACGATTATTGTTTTGTATTTTGGAATTGTTGATAGTGTAATAAACCGTTTATCATCGTGCTCTTGTATACAGTTAGAACAAAGAAAAAACGGAACATGACGTTTGATCGAACCATCATAAATTTCAAATGACTCTAGGAATCGTACTAGGACGAAGTTTTGAGTTTATTGACCTCACACAGATGTACATTCATGATTGTGGACAGAATAATAATACCATTAGTGATTATCTAGTTGTGTAATCAAAGAGAAAGAAATTGTTCGGATTAGGTTTGTTTTGCTATTTGGTCCTCTTTTTTTGTGGTGAAGGTTAGAGACGGGATGTTTTCTGTTTAAACTCATAACGAAACAATCCTGGCTATATTTCAGTGAAAGTGAAAGAGGTTGGTGGAGTTTATAGAATAAATGTAAAAACATTGTTCTAAATCTGAACCTGTTTGGCTTTGGATTTAAAATAGAATTCGTGATTTTTTGCATTTAAACCTTTCCTTTTTCAGACTTGTAACTACGATAATTTAGTGATTTGTTCATAACTCATTAACGAAAATTATATAAAATAATAGCTATCTAGTTAAGTCTCAACAGGTGTTCAGGGTTCATGGATTTCAACCCTTATAATGAAACTAGAAACCATGATGATGTGGACGATTCAAGCCACTTTATAAGCCTTTTTTAATGTAAGATCAATCGAAATTTCACAGGTTATGCCGGTATTCTAACCCAGAATCAATACCATGGCAAATACGAGCCGAAAGCCCTCGCGACTTGGCTATCGTTCATTATATTATTTTTATAATAACTGTATAAATTTGCGCTTGTATTTTTGAGTAATATTTTCTTTAGAAAACATGAAAGAAATGTTGTGTCACATATTTAATGGCCGACTGACCAGCGTAGTGTGTAACCGGAGTTGACCTCCTACAAGACAGAAGACTTTTTCCACTTAAGAATTTTCTATAATCACGCCAAAAAACAGAAGATAAATCTAGGTTGTCCTAGTTGAAAAATTAGCCCATTAATAAACAATACGACTTGATTTGGCATCGGTGTGAAAAGAGGCGTGATTATGTCAGGCTGCAGGAGATATTTTCAGCTCGTGTCGGCAACGGAATAGACGGCATTCGATCAAGTCCGGTCCGTCAAAACTTCCCCCTGCTTCCTTTTTCTCCCGGCTTTATCGGAATTGTTCAAAAGGCTCGGAATTCCATTGTCTCGCCGTTCGACCCAGTTTACGCAAGCCGCGGCGGGGCGTAAAAACCGATTCCGTCAATCCTCGAGGTCATTGACTACATTAAACGGCCTCCGATTCCGCCCACGACCGGAGAGGAAGTCTTTGGAAAGGCATAGAATTTCGCAACGATTCCGAAAAGGGGGAGGGAAGTAAAATTATCAAAAACCCTATTAACAAGTTATCATTCTGGCCCTTTTGTGCTCTTTAGTCAGAGGCGTTTTGCTATTATGTCATTTTCCACCCCACGATCAGACTTTTGAAATATACATTTTTTTCCCAATGGTCTAATTTTCAAATTGATTATAAAATTGAAAATTCTCGTTTTTATTTTGATGATTTTGCTTTCAAACAGTGCCAATGTTGTTGTTTTTGTCGTGAATAACCGATTGTTTGGCCTGACTCATTTGGTAAACAAAATGACCTCATTTAACATTTCTTTCCCCCTCTTTTTGTTTATTTATTTAGACGCCTGGAATTAGACATTTCCGACATTGGAAGCCCGATGAACAAGAATCCTATAGGTGAAAGGTGAAGGGAGTCAATAAGGATCGGAGAGAACGGACCGGTCCGCCGATATTATAAACGGACAAAAGTCGACATTTCAATGACTCAGGGAAAAAAGTGAAACCTGGTTTCGCCCTGGGGACATGGCCTCATTCGAGAAATCCTCATAAAATAAATTATTAGCCTTGGCCAAAATTGAACGGCCAACGTTCTCCCGGCTCGGTCCGTCGCGGAAGAAAGGCGGGTCGAGTTAATCTGAATTGTTCATTAAATTGATTGCCCACTGTGAAAGCTATTATAAAGAAATACTTCTTAGGGTTTTTTTAACGCAGCGATACACGCACAACTTAGGTTCCGTTTAGGAAGTATAGCTTGAAGTAGCTATAGAACTATTTTCTAATAAATATGGTGCTAAAAAATTACACTTTTTACAAAATATGAATGAAAATGTTATATATAAAAAACGATATGGTAACGTTATCAAACCCTGGTATTTATTGTGCCAAGTTATGCTGTTTTTTGTTATCATCGTGGTTCAGACAAAATCTCTTCTTTTTTAATCTTTCCCGACTGTATGTAGACAAAAGTTAAAATTATGTCGTTAATAAAGTAAATTTATTTTGTTTTAAGCAGCGATAGCTGGCTTTGGTTTGAATCCTTGATTGATTACTGGTCAAAAAATGCTGCTAAATAAGCCAAGTTATATCAGAGTTCTGTAAAAATTCTGAACTTCGTCCAATTAGTTCCAACTGGCTTGAGTTCCCTACAGTCATAAAAAACCGAATGTTAAAACATTAAATAGCCGTAATAAAAACAGAGGCAAATCATTATTTTCACTGTTTTTCCATTTAACCACAACTGTAGATAGTTCAAGGATATCCAGACTTGTTTGTTTTAAGAAAGCTGTAAGCTTGGGTGCGATAAAATCGCCTGTAAATAAATTTTAAATAAACGTAGTAAAAAATTCCATATTTGTTTAGTGGTCATAATTGACGATATTAATTTTTCCAATTAATTACTTTTTATTTTTCTTCTCAACGAAAAACCTTAGATAAAAATAATAATTAATTGGAGAAGTAAAAGAGAGAAGTAAATACTATTGTTTCCTCGTTAATTTAGACAAAAGTCGATGACATGGAGAGAAGTTCAAGGATATGAGGATTTCTTTTATTTTATCCAACAATTAACGGTGTTGGGGTCCTTCTAACGGAATAAAATCGTTTAAATTTAATTTTAATTGTAAATAATTTTAAAAATAGGCAAAAATGTCCATTTTGTTTTTTCAGCAGTTCTAGAAAGAAGTTAGTTCAAGTATATGAGGATTTTTTAAAAGTTAAAGCGATAAACGGCTTTACTTCAATCTTATGGGAGAAATGTAATTAATTAAATTAATCCAAATTCTCTTTAATTACATTTACAAAATCTAAATCTAAAGCCAAAAATAAAGTAGATATTGTTCCTTTGATAATAAATGACTGAAGTGAATTAGGTAAGTACATACGTTTGAAACATCAACGAAAATGTTTTAAAACGAAGCTGTCGTTATCATAGGTCAGTAAAGAGTTAGTGATTACGGTCGGTTCAAGGACGGGTTTTGAACAGAAAAAATATTTCACAGCACTTCTGTAGGAAAATTGTGTAAAAATTAATTGATTGATTGATTTTTTATATCATTGGTCAGGCAGTTTTGAAAATTAGTTTACGAATTTTTGTTCACAAAGCCACTCGTTTTATTTGTAGAGGAAGTTGAAGAAAATATTCTACGCAGTTTTTTGATACGTCCGCGAAAACATTTTAAAAAGAAGGAGATGTTGGTGTTATCGTAGGTCAGTAAAAACGAACGCTGGAGTCTACACATTCCAACGATGATTATCAGTTTTAAAGGTATTTTCGGTACATTTTTTTTGTAAATTTTCATTTTGAAAACTGTTTTTTCTCTCTCGTACATCCTGTCTAATAAAACATACAAAGTGGAATTCGTGTTATGTAAACAGCAAATATCGGAAAAATTTGACGCTATCTCTCGATTGTTCTTCTGGCACAAGAGCTGTCGACGTCTGAATGTATTTTTAATAAACGATCAGATCCGAGGATTGCGCAATTTGAATTGTAGCAATTTAATAATCGTTCAGATAAATGTGCACAATTGGGAGAGCAAACACGACCTCGGGATAAAATTGGCAAAGGATCCAACATGTGAATATCGAATATAAAATGAGGTGGGCAATCATTTATACGATTTAACTTATCTCAAAAGGTGAGTTGAATTTACTGAAAGTGCATCTTTTATTTTTTTATGTAGTTTCATTAGAAAAATAAATAAATCATCGATACGGAAGAAATTGTTATCGACGCAATTTTGCTGAAAAATCAGAACAGGATTTACACTGATAACCCCGTTATTTATAATTTACAACCGTCGGCAAAATTGTATAACCGGAATTCCGATATATATATTTTTTTAATTTATTTTGTCACATGGATTTTCCGATTACGACTCCCTTCTCTTTTCGTATAATGCGGCGAGATAAAAAACCAACTAAAAAGGATTCATTGTGTCACTGTTTGCCGAATGTCGTGTACGTGACCTCTGAAACGCTCTTTTATCATAAGAAATTATGTAATTCCGCTGATACCGGCCTCTGCTGAGACGGGAATCGTTTATCTCTGTTGGCCCTCGAGCCATGGGGAGAGGACTAATTAAAATAACAAAATAAATATAATTTTCGTTTGAAGATGGCCTCAAAAGGTAGATTTTCGTTTATTGATTTGTAACGTAATATTTGTTCGAAATTTTCAAGAACTGTTTACATTGCACACAAACATTTCATCGTTGTTTTGTATGCATTTTGTTAAATAAACTGTACTGTAAAATATCATGCAAACCGAGCTAATTGTGTTGAGTATGTTAAGTTTTTTTTAATGGGTCCTAATACTAATGCTAGTTTGTAAACTATTTTAAGGCTTTGTTTATCCTATTACATGTTAGGTAATTATAATGGAAATATTTACAATAGAACCAGAACAAATGAAACAAGGTTAGATTGAGGAAAGAACTAAAAAGTGGTCAAAGCAGGATAGAATTAAAATTACTGATAACTCTGACTCAGTACTCATATTCGTGATTAATCAAGAACAACAATTCACAAAAATAGTTCAACAAATCACAAGAACACACCTGCGCATTAAGCATATGGAAAACTCGATGGGTCATTCACGTATATTATATTAATGGCATCGAACTGGACTTTAAAACGTGGTCTTGGGTCTTCTAAACGTTGTACCTACAAGTGTGCTATTTTGTAAACTCTTTCAAAGGTTAGACCGTGTTATTTACTTATATTGGAAGTACTCATAATCAGAAACATAATCAGAAAGGAAGACACGGTCTAGATTGATAAATGAGGAGTCCAAAAAGTGGTTAAAGCAATATAGAATTAAAATTATGTGAAGCTCTGCCTTTATAATTAATTAATATTCGTGATTAATGAAGAAAAACGCATAAACCATGTATAAACCACGTTAGCACATTTAGCATATGGATAATCTCGAAAGGTCCTACACGTTTTATACCAGTGTGTTATTTCATATTTGCTTACAAAGGAATGATCAAAAAGATTGCCAAAGAAGAAAAATTTCGCAAAACAATTTCCATCAAGAAACTTTTTGAAATAGATAACCTAGCATATCTTTCCGTTTTACATTTTGACATTTTAAAAAATCTGTCATTAAGCATGAACAAGAAGTCTTTAAACTTGTTCGAAAACATTTTGAACAAATTTGTTTAGAAATCGTGAGATGCGGTCTGGTGTGATGTAGGTTTCAGAAAAACATTTCCTTTATCGTGCCAACGTTTCGATCTTTATTGAGATCATCTTCAGGGCTCAAAGTGTTTGTCTTCTGTGTAAGGGCACTCTCGACACGACACGCAAGAATGGCACAATTACGCGGAAAACAAACACTTTGAGCCCTGAAGATGATCTCAATAAAGATCGAAACGTTGGCACGATAAAGAAAATGTTTTTCTGAAACCTACATCACACCAGACCGCATCTCACTATTTCTAAATAAATATCGATTAACGGTCACTAACCACCACACATTTTGAACAAACCAGAACAAATTAGCACATCTAACTTGGCGGAAATCTCGAAAGGTTATTCGAATTTTAATGGCATTAAATAGTGCACTGGACATTAAAACACTTGTGTCTAGCCTTATATGAATGTGCTATTTCGTAATCCTGTTCGAAAGTTAGACTGTGGTTTACTTACGTGAAGGATCAAAAAAGTGACGAAAGAAGAAAACATCCAATTCCATCAAAGCACTTTTATAAACAATTTTCCCTTTTTTACGCTTTGACATTAAACATTGTCATTTAGCTCGTGGAAAACACGGTCGTAGGTCTACTGGCCGTTGTACAAGTGTGCTATTTCGTAAACACTTTGAATGTTACACTGTGTTACCTTATAACGGAAGTGTTCACAAAGTTATTCGAATGTCGCTAGTTATATTGAGGAAGGAAAGACTGAAAAAGTGATCAAAGAAGACAAAATTCAATTTCATCAAATGATTTCCATCAAGACACTTTTTTGTTAAATAAAAAAATCTAGCAAACCTTCCTTTTTACATGTTGGCATAAAAAAAAAAATCATTAAGTACGAATAAGGGACTCATAAACCAGAACACGATAGCACATTTAGCATTTGAAAATGCTAATTATCTTTTATCGTGCTGCTTGCAGAAAAAATCCTTTTAGCGAGTACAATATTTGCAGGAATGAATGTTATATTCCTTCCAGGAAGTTGTCACTGTTGTACACAACTACACGTTTTAATAATTATTTCCTTTATGGAGTTTATATTATAGGGTTTGAAACCTTGTATACCAGAAGTTCATAGTTTTTGTCTTAATAGTTAAACAGACAAGAGATTAAATATCAGGGATAGTTTATTATTATCAATGGTGGAATTGGTCCGGAACGAGCTCACAATCTATTTTTAGCTGGAGTTTTTTCCATTAAATAATGAGAGTTGTAGCCTCATCATCTATTCGACTTATCGAGTTACACGAGGCTCATCGAGGCCAGACCGCCTCTCGGAAAATTGCCGCGTTGTAATCATCTAAAACTTCGTTTTAACCTCTTTCCAGGACATGTTGCGATACGTCAAACGCCATCAGGCCATCGTTTAAGGGACCCCCAGGCCGATTATTCACCGTTTTACGAGCAATTTTCGCCAAAGGTCGTCAATCCGGGAAAATGGCAGGTGGAGCGAGCCACTTTTATAGCCGAGCTAGGAGACGCCTCTGGCTTCAAGAGACCGAGGTCGGCCTGGGGTTCAAAGAATTCCCGGGAGAAGAAAGGAGAGAGAAAAAAGAAAATCAATTAAAAAAAATACCCTCTACCTTGAAATCCTTGAAATGCATCTGCCGTAATAACTCTTTCCCGCTTTATTGTGGTGCTGGGGCTTTAAAAAGGATGCGGGCCGGCAGATGTTGCTCAAACCGCCGAGCTTGATCCGTTTCTGAGATGGATCACCGGTCCGTAATACTGCTGAGACAAAAAGCGCAATTGGAAAAGTCTCGGTTTAAATGATATAGCCACTTCCCTACTTTACTACTGATGCTTTCCCTAAACCGATAATTTATTGAATTCTGAAGACACTTTCTAGTCTGCAAACAAGTTTTGGCCCTGTTTGTAAAGAATCTACGTGTTCCTGTCATCCCAAAAGGTCAAATTCTAACCGCAAAGCCTCGTATCGTACAACATACATGTAAACCCCCAGAACCTGAAATGTTTTCTCTTAGAACAGCCACACAATAGTAATATTTTTTCAAAAATGTTATTTGCTATCCAGTTTTTTTTTAAGAGTCAACGGTAGGAGTTAGCGAGGATTAGTCGGATTAGCTTACATTACAAATGAATAAACCATCTTATTAGCCAAAATTTTATATTTGCCGTATTGTTCTGAATTAATTTAATTAATTATAGTTAATTAATCAATAACAAATGAAGTCTACATCAATTCAGAATTCGTGGTAATGGCTGACTATTAGGGTATTCTGGAACCCTTGTATTTATGCTAATTGTGTAATGGTGCTATTCAGATAGTACCTTTGTGAGATCTCCATATGCTAAGTGTGCTAACATGCGTTGGTTAATTCATAGGTTATATGTTTTAAAATGTGTGCCTTGGCGGAAATGATTCAATGAAAATGAATTTAGTCTTCTTTCTTCTCTTTAACCGTCCTTTTTGTTCCCACCATTTTCATTTTCTTTTTGATTATATTGTGAGGACTTTTTTGTAAAAATACTTTCGTCGCGTGTTTTCTCGGCCTTAAAATGTTTAGCACAATTTGTATGTATTATTGTATTAATTTTGATGCTAGATCTATCTTTTATTTGTACTTTTATAAAAGGATTCTTATCGGTTTTGTCAAACATGGCAATCTAAAGAGCTGATGGGGTATAATTGACAATTTGTTTTGTAAATTGAATCGTTAAAAGGAAAATTCTATTCCGCTTGGTCAACGTCGTAAAAACCAAATCTTTCTACCTGAAAAAAGAAAAGTGTGAAGAAGGACTCCAAACCTGGAGATGTAGTAACCTGTTTACCGTGTGTGGGACCGGATTTTTGAAATAATAGATGTGACGGTTTGAAATCCCCAATAACAATAACACTCCACGGGCCCAGTGGACAAATAACTTGTTGTTGTGTGCCGAGCTAGGACGTAAAATAGTAATTTACGCTATTAGTAAGTCAATTATAGCAAAAACAAGCCTTTAAGGTCATATTGAAACCCGTTCCATTTAAACTTTTATCACAGCGGATCTTAGAATGCCACGGGCCTTCCGAAAAATCCGCGTTCTTTCTCTGACCTTCATGGGTCGTTTATAGGACGAAGTGGATTAAAAGAATTTATTAGAAGATCTTTAAATTTTATTTTAGTAATGATTATTTACAATTTGGCCATAGCTGCCAAAATTAGGACGGCCGGAACAAGACGTTTTGGACCGAGTCCAAATTTCCAAATTTGAGAGAAAGGGAAACAAAAAATTCGAATTATTTCATTAAATAATTTAAAGCTTGTTTTACCCAGTTGGAACCTAAGTGCGTCCTCCTTTCCACACCCAAACTCTAATAAATATTTATCAAGGAAGGAAAGAATTTGCAATTCACAATTCAAGCCATTAAGCAGTATTAAGAATCTCCGTTGGATGTTTACACAGCGATAAGGCTCACACTGTCTTTCATTTATCATTTATAATAGGCTTATAAAAAAAAATATTTTTCAGTGCAAATATTTCTCTTTCTTTGATATAAAAATTCTATCGTGGTTCAATTAGCCATCTTTCAGCCAGTTTCTCAATCCCACGCAGGATGACTTGTGATGACTGTTGAAAAAAGACTTAAGTTCAATTTCAAAATTATTAATTTTTCCATGAACAAACTAGTTAGAAAACAAGTAATAATCAGGAGGAATGTCAATATGGATGTACGAAGAATTCGACCCTATGAAAATACAACTTTTCCTTGGTCTGCGCTGTGACCGCATTGAGAAACAAGGTTATGATAGAACCACTTCGCAGATCCCAAAAACGGACATGAATTTTTCAGTGCCTCCTTGAAGTTACTAGAAATGCTGTTTGATCACTTTCAGGATTTCCCAGTCAACTGTCCATCACATTTGGTAAAATCACATGTCAAATAGGTTCATAACAAATTTTTGGTGAGATTTTACCTACTCTACTGCTCTATTTTTGGTACGATATTTGGTAGGTGTAGCAGGAGTTTGATCAAATGGGCATTCCTAGGTACTGTACTTCCTTATCGATATCCTATGAGGATTGCCCGTAACACTTCTTCCTTTATCAAAGCCGTATTCACTGTAAACTTTAAACAAAGTGAGCCATGGATCGAAATAAGCCAAAATTTGGCAAGGTCAGGATTCAGTTCGTCGATCCTTCGAAATCTAACTTTAACTTATTTAGCGTTTTGGAGCTATGGCTATATTGAGATATTCAACAACAGATCCCTGGAATTATGTGCATTAGATAAAACGGCCATGATGCACCCTAAATATTTAAATGTAACTGCAGTTTGGAAATTTCTGCTATAAAAAAGCATTAAGTGAAGAAGGGAAAAGGTCAGTTTGATATGAACGCCTCTCTATGTTGATACAAGTCAATGGGAAGGCCGGACGTTCGTCCCGCTGGAGGGGAACGTATAAACGACTCTCCGAGGACGATGCGATCGTAGTGTTAACGTAATAACGACGTCTAAAATTGGATCCCTTTATACTGTTTGGGTTTCCTTGTTGGCCCTAAGCCCTTGGCAGAGGTTCCCGTGGAACGGGATGAAGGAGTTTATACGCCAAATTAAATACATCCCGGCGCAGCTTTTTCCCGGTGACCCCACCTCGAGGAGGAAACTAGAATGGAAACGGATTAGACGCAGTTTCTGCAGCTTTTTCGTCCATTTGCTGCGGCCGAGTCGTGTCAAGGTTAACTGCCTTTCCAGATCTACCTGGCTCACGTTTAACCTCAGGTTCTTTATTCAAAAATAAATCAACCTTATCTGAAACGTCACCTTACTCATTTCATTTTTCTTATTTTATTTCTCTCTCTCTCTCTCTCTCTCTCTCTCTCTCTCTCTCTCTCTCTCTCTNCTCTCACTCACTCACTCACTCCTCCCCTCCCCTCATTTGCATTAATCGTGTTACACGAGCTTTTATTAATCCAACACCCTCTTCGCCCAAAACCAAACATTGGTTAAATAGCAACCAAAATATAAGTTATCATTATAAATTTGGACACAAAGTTTAGATGAATTCAAAAAGTGGAAAAAGCAATTCAGATTTGAGTTCCTAGAACGTATTTTCATGGAACGAATCGCTCAAACAACAAAACTGCTTGTAAAATATAATACTCAATAATATAAAGATAATGGACCAATTAGTGGCGTTGAGAAAGCTGAAGCGGTTCTCACGTATTTCTGTGGCCCGCCTACTCTCGCTATTTATCTTTTTAGCCTATCATATTAAAGAATAAGTACTAATGTGTATCATTAAGTTTTGTCAAGCCTCAGGTAAAATGTATAGGCGGTTTGTTCTCAATTGATCCAGAATCATTGGGTCCGCGCAGTCTCGCTCTTGATTCGTTATCATGCCAGTTTAAAGCAGCTTCTATTCGAAGTACAACCTGTGTTCAATTATTCAATTGTCTTTAAATCTGTCGAAGTCAGCAATTGATATTGTTAAAATAAACCGATCGATTAGGGGCATGGAGAAATCTATAAAGTGGTTCTCACGTAATTCTGCGGTCCGCATATCCTCGCTATTTGTTCTTTGACCCCCTGCATATTCAATAGATCAGATAAATATGTATAAAAAAAGTAAGGAAAGTGAATTGGACTATTCGCAATCTTGCTTGATTTAAAATTTTAATACTGGAAAATGTCATGGTTAGTACGCAAAAATCCTACATAAATAAATGTTATCATGCAAGTGACTTGAACAAATTATTTATTAATTAGGGAATCTCAGTAATGTGTATTTTTGACACGACGATTTTAATTTAGGCGGAGATAGTTTTTTTCAATTGATACATATTTGGGTCCGCTTAGTCTCGCTCTTGATTCTTATTTGGGGTCAATCTAAGAATTGCCATTCTTACCAAGAACAAATTTTGTTCAATTAATTATTGAACTGCCTTTAAATCTGTCGAGGTATACAACCATTATTGTTAAAAATAAACGGATCGATTAACGGCGTTGAGAAAGCTGAAGCGGTTCTCACGTAGTGCTTCGGTCCGCATATCCTCGCTATTTGTCGGTTGTCAAATCTTTAAAATACTCTTTGATGCATTAAAATATTCTGGCCATAATTTATAACTAACTAACTTAAATGTACATTACCAGGTAAAATCATATTTACAAATCTCATTGATGTCTGTTTAAAGATAATTGCCGTTTAAAAGATTATTTTTAGAACTAGGAAGACGTAATTTTGATTGGAGGTTTGTTCCAGTATCTGTGGTGGATAAGGTGAATGTATTTGGAACGAAATTATTGATCGAACTGTAACCGAAACATTGTTTTTCTAACTCGAGAAAACTGCCTGTATGCAAATAAAAACTAAAAGTGTATAAATCGGTCCTAAATTAAACCGATTTGGCCGCAGTGCTGGCGTGTCGGGGCCGTCTATAAATAAGGGGCAGCTTCTGAATATCGCCGTCGGTCCGATAGCCTGGAAAGTCTATTATAGAGGGGAGATCTTTGTGTCTATGATCTATGCGAGAAGGGGGGAAAACGATGGTGGCAGCGTCAGGTAGAAAGCCCTCGTCATTAACCACACTTAAGGCCTTGAGGAACCGGTTTAACAAAGCGGCGCCTGTGGGCCAGTAAAAAAATGGCCAAAACAAGCTCATTAACAATTACCCAGAGTCATTCCAAGGAGATAGGGTCGGTTTATAAATATAATTAAAAAGAAAAAAATCTTTTTTATCAGTCAAAATGCGTCCGCACAGGAGGAAATTATCACTCCTCGCCTGGAGTGTGATTACTCAGTGCAAATTAAAACCGATTGCTCGGCAAACAAAACAAATTTATCTCGTGTAGGATGATTCGCCTTATCGCCTTTTCTGGAAAGGCGATAACAAGACTTTTTAGCTTTCCAAAATCGCCAAAAGGTCAGATCCTCTCTAAACAAGGTTGTGCAACGAGTCACAAACTATAGATCACAACGATTTGGGCACTTTGAGAAAAAAGGGGACTTGTAGATTGCTAGTCCATTCAATGATGTCAATATTTTTATTTTTATTACGAGATATCTTCATGGAAATCGGCGGAGTGATGAACCAGCAGTTTGGTCCTTCCCCATAATTTTGGTTTGGTGGGTTAGTATGGTTTTTCAAAAGATGATGACTGAAGATGCCCAGAAGCCGTGCGGCAGATCAAAGATATTGGAAACTATCTACCAAATTGCTCATATCTGACAAATAAAAACGTATGGTAATTTGTTTACAATTTTGAAACCCTTTTTGAAACTTGGCGTACCTACGAGATATCAGACAGGAACAGTACGCCTTTCTATGAAACACAATATAAGCCAGTCTTAATCACTTGTACTGTTAAAATCGGTTTTAAGCTCTACTTACCTGTCTGGGGAAAGCATTGAACCAGGCTTTTCACAATTTCAATTCTATTTCGGTAACTAGCAAATCTAATTTAAAAGCTGGTCAAAGAGAATAAAAACAGGAAAGAAATGCGAATCTGATATAAAAAGTTTGAAATTCACCTTGAAACATTGATCCAATCTGATGGGTTTATTTGAGGAACCCGTCCCTTTTTCTTTTCTGAATCGATTAAATCCACTGACCTCGGGTCAGATGTGATTTTTTACGTGAGATAATTCCCTCTCCGTTGTTGTCTTAAACAACTTCCTTAAAATTTAACCAAGGCCGAGGATGCAACAAGGTGAACGTTGCCGAAGAATCATCCCGTTGTCCTGTGATTATTTATAAACGTGTCTTGACGGTTTCAATTTAATAAACACACCACGATAGTACAGACAGATTTTACCGTATTTTTCAACAAAGACGTGATAATTATGGATTTTTCTCTTTGAGTAAATTCAGCCTTTTTTTCATACTTTCTCTTCAGATATTTTTATACAGCAAACACTCTAAACTTTAACGGCCATTGTACAAATGAGACAGAAACAGGTTTTTCACAGACAGAAATACAGATGATCAATTAATAAAGTCAATACCAGGTCCAATTGTTCTTTTTTGTCTGGTTGTTTTTCAAATAATATTTTAAAACAACAAACACCAAACTTTGAAGGTTGGCACGTAAAACAAGGCCTTTTGGGTCACAAAAAAAACTGTACAAAACGGATCCTTTGTAAAAATGATACAGAAACTTCTTAGATATTATTAGATAATTATGAATTTTTCTCTTTGAGTAAATTCAGCCTTTTTTCGTACTTTCTCTTCAGATATCTTTGTACAACATACACACTAAACTTTGACGGCCATTGTACAAATGAGGCAGAAACAGGTTTTTCAGACAGAAATGCAGGTGGTCAATAAATAAAGTCAGTGTCATGTTCTATCGTTCTTTCTCTTCAGATTATATTTTAAAACAACAAACACTAAACTTAACGGTAAAATTGTTCGGCCACTAAAGAAGCGATGCTAGGCGGACCGATTGCAATAAAGATGCAGAAACAGGCTATTCTCAAATAGAAGAAATACTTCAGATGAATTAGTGAAATGATACCCGGCCCATTGTTATTTCTTTTTGGATTATTTTTTTAAAAAACAAACTTTACGTCCGTAGTTGGCCAGTTCAACCACAAAAGCATTACAAGGCAGACCAAGGGTAAAAGCTAGGCAGAAATTTACGGCATTCAGGTAGAGAACAGCAGAAGGCAAAATTGGCGTGTTTTATAAAAATGACCAAGCGGAACCCATTGTTCTTTATCATTGTATAAATTTTTCTTGTAGCGAAGAACCCCTGATAACCGGTCACCTCCCAACTAGGGCCTTGACCGGTTTTCGTTTTGGCTGGCCCTTTGCTGTTCCACGTATATCAGTGCCACCCTCCATTTCTGGCTTTACTATGAAACACTTTTTCTACCTCTTCAACACTACTCTCATCCTCCTCATTTGTCCTGTATCCACTTTGGTAGCTAATGATATGATTTCTTCTTCAGTAAAAAACCCATTCTTACAGTTTATCAGACCCAATCCTCAGTGCCTGCAGGCTGCAATTGTACTCCTCTTGTAAGATTTTCAATGCATTCCTTTTCTCTGTTACTGCCTGGCCGGTTAAAAGGGGTCCTACAGCGCTATTTTAATACACCACAGCAAAAAAAAAATTCTAAGCGGATCCATTGTAAAAGTGAGAACGTTTGTGTGATTCAAATATTTTAAAAATATTGTTCTAATTTGGATGTCTTGCAGATTAAATCGGTTATCCAATTAAAAGTGGCGATACCAAGAGGACCATTTCTGTATTTCAAAGTGAGCAAAGTATGAAATTTTCTAGAATCCGCTTTTTAGACTAATTAATAATTTGGAAAAAATTCCAGATAACGGGACACAAACCGAGTTGAATAACAATTATACAAAAGACTTAGGGTACATAGGTTTAATTAATATAATTTATTTGTAGTCGGGTTTAAATTTAAATACATATATTTTTTTAAAGGTCTAATGCATTTTTTAATAGTTTATGATTGTGTTCTCATTATGAAGCTAACTAACTAGACCAATGCTAAGATAATCGATGACCATTTGTCTAGTGGGTGAATGTTGAATTTGTATTTTTTGGGTTGAAAAGGGGGAAAAAAGGAAGTCTCTTCCTTTGAGGGATTTAATTATGAAATGAGAAAAAGGGACGTTTCTGATAATGGCAGGAATTATAATTGAAAAGTGGGTTAGTTCCCAGAAAGTGATGCTGTTGAATTCCCGATACCGTTAACGTGCTTTTGTTGTTGCACGGCGAGCGGTCCGATTCCGGGGGCCTCGTTAATCCTGTTCTTCGGAATTCGGTATGGTCTGAGGTACGGCGAGGGGAGACTATTAAGGATTTGTTTTGGAGTGTGGGCGGGTAAGGTCATTATCGATGGAAAAGGCGAACGGGCGGGCGAGGCGGGGAGAGATGAATCAGACGGCGGGTCAGTGTAACTTGGGCGACATGAAAAGGGGGGCTGCGTAGCATGGCATGGCATGGCATAGCATGGCATGCAGGTAGTAGACTAAAAATACATCCCCCACCTCGGATGGTAGCCATCTTGGGAGGAACTCCTGGAAGGGGGGGTGAGCAGGCCCGACGAGTCAGTCTGCGAGCGACCGTCCATGGAGTACCTCCCGTCAAAGTCATGTTTATGGTGGAGAATCTGTTGAGCCCTCACTACGCGTAAGGATAAGAAAATAGACCGTGGTTTTCCTTCGGCCCAGTGGTTTTCGCGGATCGAGTGTGCTTTTATTTTATGATGATGTGTTTTACCAGGGAGAGGCAAAGGGAGCAGGAAGTTAGAGAACTGGAGAAGCAAAAGGAAAAAGAGAGAGCCGAGGCGAAAGAAAGGCAAGAAAGGGACCGACTAGAGAAACAAAGGGCCGCCGAACAAGCGGTCCACAAACACTTCGAAGAATCCCTCCGACTCGCCCAAAGCAAGGTAAGCTATTTTTCTTTTCTTTCCCACCCCACCATGAACAATAACATCAAAGGTTACGGAGTTTTCAGCCTAATTACCATCGATTTGAAATTAAATGGGTCAAAGTTTCCGCACGGAAGGCCCGACGCGAGTGAAAGCAAAACGGTTCCGAACTCGGTTTTATTAATGGCCTTTTACTAATGAGCGTTTCCGGAAAATGGTCGTGAAGACTGGAGGGGGTGAAAATCGATGGTGTTGCAATGTTTGCCGAGGGGGTCCTGGCATTAAACACAGGGGGAGGCCCAAGGACGACTTCACCCTCGTAAACATCTGGCATTCCGGGCACCTGACCCACCCTGGGGTCGGGGGGCAAAAAAACGGGGACCCACTCGTTTTAATAACACTCCCATACCACCGGTTTTTTCCTCCATGGGTCCCTCCCTGGACCCTGCTTAGCATATTCTTATCTGACTGGATTCCTCCTTCGATTATACCGAGAAGAGCTCGCACAAATCGGACCGTGCACTCGTAACATCTCATTTCGACAGTCGTACTTTTGGCCCAGTTCACCAGACAGTGCATTGATTAGATCAAACAATACCATTTGCGTAATAACAAAGTTCCTCTGAATTTAATCTCCGAATGCCATAAAAACGCATGGGGCGTGATGTATCTCGACCGATAATGTAATCGCACACCCACACCACCCTACTTTCTAAGAAATCGAAACAACAATAACCAGAGATGATTCACATTGCCCACTTAATAGCCTTTTTAATCAATAACGATTGACGGCGGTTTCGTAAGAAGCAATTGTGATATTGACCTCTTTTCCCAACATTCAGATCCCCGAGTGTAAAACCATCTGATTAATACCAAGATTTTTTTTAATCCGCCCTCCATTATTTCGCAAATAGCTGCACCATCATCAATTTATAGCGATGACTCTTTCAAGCAGGTATGCGACCTTTAGGCAAAACGGTCGAACAAAGACCGTCCCCGATGTCAGAGAAAAGCCGATCTGAGCTGGAAATACGAGAAAAACTATTTTCAGGTAGATGGGAACGGTTTTTCTAATTTTACCCTCTTCTTGGAACGGTGTGGAAGTGTTCTTCAAATTTTTCTGTAATCTTGTTACGCAATGGACCCCTGACTGTAATTAATTGTTTGCTTTAATCTACCGTGATTGCGTCAGGATGCCCCCCCCCCCAAAAAAAAAGTTCATCTATTTTTTTTTTAATAACGAACGATTTAATTTTTCTTTTTTACGAACAACCGTATTAATCATATATTCAATCTGATCTTTTATTTCGTAATGTAAACATATTTTGTCAATATGTTGTAATTAATTGTTTGGTTTATCTCGCAAGTGTCAGATTGCATGAGGTTATTCTGAAATAGATTTTCATTACGGTTTGTCCTTAATTTTAATTGGCTTTTTAAAATCAAACGGGTCATAAACGAAGAAAAGCAAAATTTAAATGACCTAATTTAACGGAATAGTCATCATTCACCTTAATTTAGTGCCAATTTGTAAGCTGTAAAAGTGCTGTGAGCCAATTTAAAAAAAACATGAAAAAAAATTGTACGTTCGAGAGACCAGGAAATGTCAAATTGAACTTTTGACGAAAATGCCTTCCAGGGTATTTAAAATCAAATTCAGCAAAAACGGACGTGTTAATATTTTCGTCATAGACCCGGCCATCCTTTGCACATGTTAGCTTTTTATTTTCTGCCTACAAGAAAGCCAGGCTTAAAATTATAAAATTCCATGACAACGCTGGAAAATCTGATGCAACAGCGTTTTAATTATAATCAAGACAGGCGGAGTACAATGTCCCCCACAAAATTCCTTCTTCCGCTCACTATCAGTTAAATATTTTGTGAAGTAGCAAAGTTCAGATTATACCCGCCCAATCGATGAACTCGTTCACAAACGTGAAATAGCCTTATCATCGATAATAAATCAATGAATCAATCATCTCTCCCTGGACTATTCTCAATTCATCACAAAACAACAATAGTTCAATTACTCACCAAATTATTTCGCTTACTTTACATATTACTCATACTTTCAATTATTTACTTATACTCATTTAAATTTGTTCTCACTCGCACCATAATTTGGACTCAATCAATCAGACACGAGCTACGATCATTCGTTTTTAGTCAATCATTTACTTATATACTCACATGTACGTATTTAACTCATTTGTGCTCAATCTCTCACTTAAACTAGCAGGATCATTCGTACTGCACTCAGTTAAACTCACTCACACGATTCACGATCAATCAACCATTTACTTATACTCATTTAAACACAGTCACTTATACTTCATTAATAAATGTCTTAAGATTTGTATTCAATCTGAACTCAGTTGTACTCAATCATTCACGACTTACGATCATTCGTACTCAATCAGTCACATGTACGTATTTATTCCATATTAATTATGTTTTCTCAATTCTTTTTTTTTGTCCTATTCGATCAGTTTTCTCAACAATCTGGTTTGACTCATTTTTAACTTTTGCAAAATCAACTTTCAGTCTAGTGTTTCTGGTTTAGGATGTTAAGTTTTATCTTAAAAAAAATCCGCATAGGGCTTACACAACTTTCATCGGTATGTTCGGCCACGCGGTGCTTTTAATCCTGCGTTCTAATGTAAACTATAAAAATCAATCCAATTGCGAAATTGGCTTAAATGGATTTGTTGACATCCTTGAACAGAGTCGAAAAGTTCATGATAACGTCCCAGATAAAAAATTAACACAGTCCAATTTGTTTTTCCGACCGATTCGCCTTATTAAAATAAAATAAATGGCCAACCCAGGTAGGAATTGTGAACCAACGCTTTGTTTCAACGTTTCCAGCGCGTCGTCAAACTTTCCGATAATCAGGACTTGTAACCAATCATCCGGCCTGATTTCCTTTTTTTAGAGAGAGAGTTATCGCCGTTTTGAAGCGGTTTTTGATTACAGGGTTGTTTAAAGGATTCTTCGTTAGCGATATTAAATATAATGAACGATGATTATGTTTGACTTGAACGGTGACTCTTTCATGATGTGTAAACACTTACAATCTCATTTCTTATGTAATTATTGATTTCACCAGTTAGGCTTTTACTGTGTAAAGAACGTCCTTGAACCATACGTAACACTGTGAATAAAAATACAAAAAAAGGAGGAAAAAACATTATGCTAATTTTGGAATAAATTCAAAGCCTGCTATTTTAACTGCGGGCCTTGTTTGCCAAGAGGGACAAACAATCGTCGGGGTTTTTGACATGGCGAATTTGCAATTGAAATAATTCAGAGATAATTTGCCAGGAGTTTCAAACGCCCTTGCTTTGCCGCGAAACAAGCGAGATTCTGCGAACCTTGGTTTGGTCTTAAAGAGTACGTGATGTCAGTTTTCCTGTCGTAGGTCTCATTTACGTCTTGCAACTAAGTTTTCGCACCCACTAGGGCTTCATCCAAATTAAAAAGAGGGGACTTCAGACTTTTCAGTCCCGGATCGTCAAATTAACTCCGGGTTTATGAATCAAAGTGAATCGCGAAACCCGTGATATTCCAGAAATTTAGAAACTTGCCAAGGGGAAGTTATAACGTCGGTAATCGAATTATTCGTCCGACGGGAAAGCGCTTCGCCTCGTCAAGCCCCCTCCCCCCGGCTTTTAAATGGAGCTTTAAAGTCCTTTACAACACTCCAAAGATTAAATGATCAGAATTGACAATCCTATGATTTTATTCAAAAGATATTAAACGTTTTGTTTCTTTTTCCTCGGCGTTTCAGGCCTTTTGAGTAGGTAAGAGGCGTTTCGGTTTCTCATCAGCATCAGTGGTAGGTCGGAGAAACAAAACATTGAAAATAGTCCGATTAAAAATGATTTAAAACGGCTAAACTACGATTATCAAAGGTCTTTGGGGTGATAGACCCGTTTGTTCAGTTCAGATAGTTTTGGTCTATTTAAAGCGTTTCAGTTTCTCGACGTCATCAGTGGTGGGTCTGAAAGCTAGGATACTCCGATCGAATAATGATCGGAAACCAGCTTACATTTTTTTTCTCTTATCTCTTAATAATTTAACACTCTTTTCTAACTATAATTATCTACAACCTCTAGATTGGAGAATAATTCACACGATAATCAAAAAATGGATATTTACCGAGCCGAGGTTCTGACAACGATAACAACCGGGCAATAAAAATATTAATAAAAAAATTAACAGATAAGATAAATAAATTCGTAATTGATAAAAAGTTGTTTTCTCGGATTTTTGTGCCTCGACTCTAGAAAATATTTTATCACGCGCTTCTTGAGATTAGCCGGAGGAGGATTAGAATTTAAAAAAAACTTAACTGCGACAACCACGTGCAACTTTGCATAATACGCAAAGCCCGTTTTTTTAAATGAAAAACCCATTCTCTCTGTGGTATATTTTCTATCGTAGAATCGGATTTGTTTTCCAGGAATGTGGACTTCCTCCGTCATGGAGGTTTGATAACAGGTCGTGTTCGCGGTCCCGTCATAAAAATGTAAATTGGCCATTATGCAGTCATCGGGCAATTTCCCTTCTGAGCTGAATCACCGGATTAGTCACTCCCGAGGTCTTGGTACACTATTACGTTTCAGATCAATTCTACCCGCAGCAGTCTGTATAAAAAACAAACAAACAGATTGTAAGCCTTTAACCCAATTATTTTGCCATGTAACTCCCTTAATAATTAATTATCTGATGGGGATCCGACACGACTGATTTCGCAGGTCTCGGCTTTTCAAACTCTCTTCCTCCCTTCTTTTTTATGTGCTCTATCTTCAAAAAGAGGGCCCCCTTATTTATTATCCTATTCGAAAAGGCAAGATAAACAAAGAATTTTGTTTACTATTTTCGTCCTTGCCCCCACTTCATGGGCGATACTGAAGCTGATCCGATTTCTTCGCACCGTACCCAACTTTAAACCTATCCAATTTTCATGACACAGTGTGTAAATTTTTAATTTTTGTTTACCATATATATGAGAGATATGAACACGAAAAACAAGAAGAAATGGCCAAATTGCTTTGTATGTTGTGAAAACGACTATTGCATCTTTGCTGTGAGAATCTTGAATATTCATGCGTCTTGGGATAAACCGTCATGTTTTCACACAGAGCCGGGAATGGTTTTCACTTTAAAATAGATTTTCAACGGCCAAGGCTATTGTTATTGGATATTAAAAAAAAAACTTTTGAAAAAAAAAAAGTGAAACCGATCAAATCCGATGAGCCAACTAGAAACGCGTATATTTTCAAACTCAAACATCGTTAAATTACTAAAAACGTATTGTTAAAAATGGTTTCAAGGAAAAACAGCCGGTTGAAGGATAAATTTGCTGAAATTTCGTCAAAACCAAAAACAGCATAAATGGCCGGGCAAAGAATATCCTTAACAAGGGCTTCGATCATTTTAAAAAATAAAATCTTTAAACTTTAATTCACTTAAAACAAATTCGTATTTTTGTTCAAAAGACGAGTTTTTCTCCTGGAAACCTTCACTGATTTTGAGAAGAGTAGGTACGGCTTGATATGAGAAACCGGGCTTTTCACTTAAGTGCGGAATATTTTAACAGTTAGAAAAAATTCAATATCAGAATTTAAATTACTAAATGGACCTTACATCCCTGATTTTTTTATCTATCTTTTGTGAAACATCTCTGGGTAGAAGAACCAGTAGTTTGATCATTTCCGTGCTTCTCAGTCTTCAGGGCTGGGTCCACACAAAGCTTTAGTATAGATAGATAATAGAAAACGACCAAACTTCCTATTGGAATTTTGTGATGATCAGAGTAATTAGTCCGAAAAATACTTGTGAACCCAGTAAGGTATTTTTATGTTCAACTTTAAGTGCTTTTTACTAGTTGTAAAAAAAGTATTCTGAAGTAAACAAAAGGATCTAGTGAATCGTCCTTGAATATCTGTCGTAAACAGGCGGTCACAAAGTGCGGAATAGACGCAGAACGAGAGAAAGCTCTGAACCTGTCCAAACCGCACGTTCCGTGTGGACAGTCGGTACTACTAGAGGTTTTTATTCAATTAAAAGAAAAACCCAGGAAGGCAGGAGAGAGACTAGAAGTACCGCTATCGCCTCTCCGAGACTAGAAAAAATTACCAAAGAAAAGTTTTTAGCCGTATTAAAACGGAACCAGTTTCTTCCCTAGGCAAAAGGGGGAAAGTAAATAGTGGATCTAATAAGAAGGTCCTTCCACTCGCCTTGACAATAGGGTCCGAGACCTGAGGGAGGGGGATTAGGACGATCTGTAAGCCCATTGTGTGAAAGCTATTACCTGTGTTATAAAAAAGGGGGCCAGGACGGGTCTCCCGAAACCTGTCTCGTCTGCCCGATCCCCCCTCCAGGAGGTCTCAGCTCAAATTATACACCTTTTGTGTACGCCCGGATTTAATTGGGCCAGTTTTACTACTCCCTCATCGTGGGAGAAGCCAGCTGAACAACCTGGAACCCGAAAAGGCGTGAGAAGGTCGAGTGTACTCGAGAAATTTGTGATTGAATTGGGAAAAGGACCTTGTCTGGACGGTTTCGATTTTTTCCTGAATCGATGAAGCAAGGTTTTACCGTGGCATGATCTTCAAAGAAATCTTTGTTCAAATCAATGCTCACTGGTGACTAATGAGAAAATGAATTATCTCGACACTAATTGCTTTCTGTACTAAACTTTTATATTCTACCAAAACTACTGTAACAAGTAATGTTGTTTTGGCCCAAAAAAAGTGACTGTAAGCAACATTAATTGAAGTCACTAATCATCAACAGGCAAACCGTCGATGTAAAATAACTAATTAGAAGCTGTTTCATCAGGTTTAAGCAGTTTTGGCCAAACAAAAGTGATTTTAAACTTTAGACATCAAAAGGCAGTTATTTATTTATATGAACATCGCGTAGCATTGGGTGCAAAGAAACTGGTTGGGTTCACAGTTTCATCTGTGTTAGTAGTTTTAACATTGATTAAACTAATGATTGTAAACAACAACATCAATTGAAGTCAGTTGTCAACAACAGACAGAAGACTATGGATGCAGAGGATGATCGAAAAAAATTAATTTGTATGAAAATTATTAGCCTTGGGAGTAAAAAAAAAAAAACTGGTTGGGAGCTGACAATTTCATCAAGGTTAGTAGGTGGAACATTTAAATAAGCTAATGATTGAAAAAATCAATTGATGTAAGTTATCAACAACAAATAGGCAGGCTATAGATGCAGAGAAAGGTTAAAAAAAATGTAGAGAAACTGGTTGGGAGCTGACTGTTTCATCAGGTTTAAATAGTTTTAACATAATAAGCTAATGATGGTAAACATCAATTGATATCATTTGTCAACAACAGACTTTAGATGCAGATATCTGTATATATTATCTTTATTTTAATTGTTTTTTATTTATGTAAATATCGTGAAGCGTGGGTTAAAAAAACTGATTGGGAATTGACAGTTTCATCAGGGTTAAGTAGTTAGGAACAAAAACAAAACCTTGTAAACAACTTCTATTGTTGATTGTGATCTTTTATATTCCTGTAAACAATTGTTTACTCATTATTGCGTAGATTGGTTTATTGACAAAATTTTCGGATTATTTAAAAACACGCAAACCCTTTTTTCTATGTTGTTTATGTCTGTTCTATTTTTAGTTCGTGCTTGATTTTGGAGGAGGGAACTAAGGCGCAAATTTTTACGCGAGGAATTGGTTTTTATATACATATATCTTTTTCTGCAATAATTGAGGTATCACATCGTTACGTGCATTTTCGCAATCGCGCACCTGGGAATATTTTTATTGTCATGGCAAATCCTGTTTTTTCCGGATGGGAATTCATTTTTATATAAATCTGAAATTGAAATTAAAAACAAAACGAAAACAGCCGGCTGTACAGAAATCGCCGTTCTGACGTAACTCAATGCTTTCTGTACTGCAAATTTGCTATTCGTATTATTTCTGGTTTTTCAATGCCTCCTGAACTTCACGTTGTCTGACCACCTTTTAATATATACACAAAGTTTTTAGTATTGTATTTATCTTTATTTCAAGTTTTCTCCCTCTCGTCGATCATATTCCGGTCGTGACTCCTATTAAAGAAATTCACGATTATTTCTATTTAAAAGGTTTAATGTATTTAAAACATGGGAAGGACTCGATACTTTTTGTTTACTCTAACTTTCTTAGAACTGTATGTCTCCTGTTACCTAGTATTAGGATTTAACCGTTCCACACTTAGACCTACTCTACCCTTTATGTAGAACACTAACTGCTGTCATATAATTTATTTATTCTTCTTACTCTATCAAAACAATTGTAAAAACACAAACATGGATACTTTAAATGAGGTGTTTTATAAATTTCAGTTAGCCATTTTTTTTTTTAAATAATAATATATATTTATTTTTTCAGAGAAACAATATGGGCTGGATTAACAGTCTACCTGGCCCTCCTGGCAGCAGGTCAGAAGAGGAGAGGAAACAGCATGCCCAGCAGCAACAAGCGCATGCAGCTGCAGCCGCAATAGTTCACGATCAGCAAACGAGGATATTAGCAGAAAGGATACGTCAACAAGAAGTGAGGGACAGGGCATATTACCAGCAGCAGGCTTCATCAACCCCGGCGCGAGTGTCGATTTCGAACAAAGTCGATTATCCACCTCAAAGCCACAGGGCAATGAAACAGATGCAAGCCGAGAAGCAACAACAACAGCAGCAGCAGCACACCGCCCTGCCGAAGGCCGAGCCCAACTTTAACTTTTTTAACTTGCCTAGGTACCAGCCCATGAGTTACCTTCACCATGAGAAATCGAAAGATTTGAAGGTTCAGGCAGTAGAAATTCCGAACCCGCCGCCTCTCATGAGTGACCTTAAGAGCTCTGTGATAGTGAAAAATGACAAGTCACCTGGCTTGGACAAAATACATTCGCCAAGTCCGAAGCTAAGAACGGACTACCTTCCAACGTCCAAGTCACCGTTTGAATACAGGAGCCCTTCCCAATCTCCTCACCCACTCTCTCAGACGTCACCAAGCCCTCATTTTGATGGTCAGAACCTGGCTAGTATTTCTAAGGTACACATGCATAGAACACAACTTTTATCGCCCCATCCACAACAGAGACAATCACCCCATCAACAAAGGCAGTCACCGCACACCCAACATAGGCAATCGCCTCATCCACAACATAGGCAATCTCCACACCACCCACCTTCCCCTCATTTACACCCTCATCCTAGTCCTCCTGCTATGGTGACAACATACAGTAAGTCAGCTACGGTGAGCTCATACCCTTATCCAGCCGCTGCTGTACATTACGCTCCCCCCACAACACCACCTAAAACGATGGTCAACACTCCGACAGTTTGTTACAAACCGAGCCGCCCTACTAGAAACGACATCGTTTCAAAACCTTTGACCCCTTCTCCTTACCAACAACTCTCACAACACAACCTCCCACCCCCACATCAAACGGCTCAAGGGAGTGGACTTCCACCTCCACCAGCTGCACATGCCACAAAGACGTTTTCTGGACAGGGAATTATAAGCATCACGCAAGTAACTCCTACGTCACCACAGCAATTACAACCACTTGACCTCGGAGTTAAAGAAGAGCCTCAATCTCCAAAGCGAAAAGCGGAGGAAATACCTGAGGAAGTAGACTTGAAAAAAGTCAAAACAGAGGAAGAACCTGTACTTGCGAGAGTGAGTGAAGCGAGTCCTCTGTTGGCAACGGCAGCAACCACTATTACTACTGTACTGAATACGTCCCTTCAACAGGACCGGCCTCAGACCCCGACTAAACCGACTGAACCAGAGAAGTCCAACTCACCTCGGCCATCATATCCAGTTCATAAGCTCAAAAAGGCCTGGTTACAAAGACATTCTGGTGAAGATACAACAGAAAATTCTAGTGATGTGAAATGTAGTGGGACTTGTGTGACCCTCCCCATGCCCGTTCCGCCCAGTGTTCCTGTTAAAAAAAGTGAAGGTGTAGTGAACTCAATACACAGTATAGGTTCGATGGCAGTAAATTCTATATCGTTAGGGAAAAAGCCAAAAGTGAATCGTAAAGGACCCAAGGAGTTAAATGGACACATTAATGTGAAAACGCCTGAAGGAGATGATTCTTCGAGTTCAGATCCCGAACGGAAATCAACGCCACAGAAAAGAGTACCTCCTAAAGTAAAACGGAAGAAAGGTGTTCGTAAAACTGTTCCTGAAGAGGCAAAAAGAAAAAAGACGAGTGTTTCTAGTACGGACAGTGATAAAGAAAGTGGCAGTGACAAAGAATCAGACAGCAACAGTACAGGTAGTAAAAAGAAAGAAGAGAAAACCAAAGAAGGAGGCAAAAAAAGAGGAAGGAGACCAAAGTCTACGCCGTCAAAAAACGGAAATGAGGAGGAGTCGCGGAAGAAGATCAAAGAAGAAGACAGGACAACCCCACAGCGTGACCCCATCCAAAAACCTAGCGTGGGGCAGCTCAAGAAAACAGGCGAGAGCTTCCTTCAAGATGGCCCTTGCTTCGAGGTGGCGCCTAAATTGGCCAAATGTAGGGAATGCCGGTGGACGCCAAACCAACGAAACAGGAACATGCCCAACATCTTCTGCCGGTTTTATGCCTTCAGGAGACTAAGGTACACCAAGAATGGGCAATTAGCCATCGCTGGATTCTCCGATCCCCATCGGGATGCTCTACAAGTAAGCAAAGTTCTTATTTTAAGTTTATTTTCATAAAATGTGTAAAATTCTTATATCTTTTATTATAATAGGATGACTTGAAGCTGTGGTTGCCAAGTGAGGGTACCTCTCCACCTGGTCTTGATGTCGACATGTCAAAGTTCCTACTTGCTCAAGTGGGTGATCAATTTTGCGATCTCCTCCAACAAGAAAAAGAAGCTGTATCTGTACATATGTCTGAAGGTAATTATTTATATTCTTTTTATACAATGTTAAGTTAATGTCTAATATGATTAAACCTAACTTGAATTTTGCGGTTTTAGATAAAACAATAGCATGGAAAAGAGTCGTACAAGGTGTCAGGGAGATGTGCGACGTATGCGAAACTACACTTTTCAATTTCCATTGGGCTTGCGTTAAGTGTGGTTTTGTCGTATGCATCGATTGTTATAAGGTGATTATAATCAAATTTATCCGTCAAAACGCTAAATCAAGCAATGATGACAAAATATTAAATGAAAGAAAAACATGTATTTAAATTTATCCCGAATCTGAAACCAAAACTGTATATAAAATTAATTGAATTGTTTATGATTTAGATGTTAATATGTTTTATTGTGATTGCAGGGAAGGAAAAATGGTACAATAAAGGCCTGGGGCGACACTGGACGTGATAGAGATGAAATGTCGTGGCTTTTGTGCACGAATAGGCAGGGCCACGAGCAGGAGAAGCTCATGCTGACTCAGATCATAGCCGGTGACTCGCTCAACCAACTTGGACAGAAGATCCATGGGATCCGGCAGACCTGGGGTCAGCAGTGCCACTGCGAGTGCTTCGGCATCTCAAACGGTGTCTCAAAGGTAATTTTCACTTGGTTGCTTTGGTCAGGTTTGCTCTACCAAAGATTATTTTAAACGTTTTTATTGTATAATAGGAGGTCTTTAAAAATGCGTTGTCCAAGAAAAAAGAACTGAATGGCGACAGTGGTAGGGAAAAGAAGGAAAATAAGTCTGATGATAACAGTTCCACCCTATCATGGTTGGCTGATGTAGCCCTTTCCGAAGACAAGAAGAAAACCTCCGAGGTAATTTTCAATTTTGAAAATTTAAAATTTCAGTTTTAAACTTGAGTTTTTATTTATTAGTTACATGGTGAAACATTATAAAAACATTTTCTTTGTTTTGTAGGAAAAAGAAGAGAATGAGTTTACGTCAGATGATGACAAGGATAGTAACTACTCAACCCTCCGTGAGCTCTTAATCAGGCCATCAGGAAAGAGCAACGGCTCGAGAGCCCCTTCCCCGGCCAAAAGCCAACTTGAAACTCTCGACCAAGTGATTTCGACAGTAATTGAACATCAGGTCGCAAAGGACGAGGCCAGGGGTGAGCTCAAGCACTTTGTCCGTAAGTTCAGGAGAATCGGAGGCCCGAACGGAGTCACGGTTGATCCAAGCCTACACGTCCGGATAATGACAATGACTGAAAGTAAAAGTCTTTACCCAGATGTGCCTCATTCTTGGCTCTGCGGTGGCACCCTTTTGAGACTTCTGGACTCGACCAATCCTAAAAACTACGTCGCCTTCCAAGTAAGTAATTTAAGCTTTAAAAAAAAAAAAAATTGAAAAACGTATTTTAAACAAAAATATTACAATTTTAGGATCAGTGGAAAAGAGGACAACCAATTCTAATATCAGATGTTACAAAGCATCTTGACTCGGACCTCTGGACGCCGGAATCTTTCGCGAGGGACTTTGGCGAAACGAGAAATGATCTCATAAACTGTATTAATGGTAACACAGTCCCCAACCAGCCGATGAGGAAGTTCTGGGACGGTTTTGAATCCGTCAGCAAGAGACTGAAAGACGAGAGGAACAACCCAATGATCCTCAAATTAAAAGACTGGCCCCCGGGCGAAGATTTTGCTGAAATGCTTCCATCCAGGTAATTATTTATTTGTAACATCTTTCGAACTTATTATCTAACAATTCTTCCATCTTTTTAAAGGTTTAACGACTTGATGAAAGTACTTCCAATGGCGGAATATACAAATAGGACTGGCAGGCTGAACCTTGCTTCGAGACTTCCGGAATGTTTTGTCCGTCCTGACCTTGGGCCAAAAATGTATACGGCTTATGGCTCTGCAACCCACCCAACCGCCGGAACTACCAACTTACATCTCGACATCTCAGATGCAGTGAATGTCATGGTGTATGTTGGCATCCCGACAGATGTTGATCAAGAACAGTGTTGTAAAGGTAATAATTAAATTTTGTGTATTGTGCAGTAATCAGCTGGCATTTATGCTTTTTTTTATCATTCCTACAAACATAATTTGAATGTTACTCATAATTGAATCTTTGTTTCTCAGATGTATACCGAGCAATTGACGAAGCTGGATGTGATCTCCTCACAAGACGACGGGTCAGAGAAAAAGGCCAGCTTCCTGGTGCTCTTTGGCATATTTACCTTGCCAGAGACTCTGACAAAATTCGAGACCTCCTTAATAAAGTAAGTCCATTGTTTTCCATACTCCAGAAAAATTGAAAAGAAATTCAATTATGATGATTTAAAAGTTCAGAATTTTCATTATGATTAGACTTTATCCCGAACCTGATGATTTATTATTATAATAGTTATGGATTGTATCATTTTTTAAAACATATTAGTCTGATAAATGGCTTCTTTTTTTTTTGTCATAGGTGGCTTTGGAAAAAGGAGCTAGACCTGAACCACACCACGATCCGATCCATGACCAGAGTTGGTACTTGGATACTAGTCTAAGGGAGCGTTTGTACAAAGAATACGGAGTCGAAGGCTATTCTATTGTACAGTGTCTTGGAGATGCTGTTTTTGTACCTGCCGGTGCCCCACATCAGGTAAAAATCAGTTTTCTTATTAATTTAAAAAATTGTTTTCAAAGAATTCTACAAAGACAAGATTTTAATGTTTTTGTTTTTTCTAGGTGAGGAATTTGCACAACTGTATCAAAGTAGCCGAAGACTTTGTATCGCCTGAGAATGTTTCACACTGTTTCCACCTGACCCAGGAGTTCCGAGATCTCTCAGACACCCATACGAATCATGAGGACAAACTACAAATAAAAAACATAATGTACCATGCCGTCAAGGACTCGCTCGCCGTCCTCGAGTGCACCGACTCTTCGGGGCCAACGGCGAACATGAAGAAAGAAGAGAATGGAGACTCATAGCCCACAGTACAAGAACCAAAGAACACCTTCAACTAGTGGTGCTATTTTTATTTCTTTTTTAAAAATAATTTTTCGTCTGTTATCGCGGGAAACAAATTCTTTTTCTTTCTTCAAAGAAATTATTCCTTGTTTTTTGATTTTATTGTTTTTAATGTTTTCTTTTAATTGTGAATAACAAAACTAATGTAGTTTTGGATAGCTTTAAATTTGTAAAAAATAAAGGTTTTAGGAAAGCAGATTTATTTAAAAACAAATCACTTTTATTAAAACAAAAAAAAAAGAAACATGAAACCTAATTAAAAAGATATATTCTCAAAAGACTTTAATTTTGAAAAGAAGGTTTGTTTAGGTGGCTGTTGATGGTATTATCTATCTGTACATATTTGGACTTTGTTGTTGGAGGCATTTTCATTTATGGATGGTTTAAAACCTCCCTTTTTCCTTTTCTTTTTGTAAAATTTACATTTGTTAAAAATATTATATATATACAAAAGATTATTAAAAAAAACGAAAAAACAAACAAGAACAGGACGTTAGAATAACGACTGATGATGATAGTATATGTTAAGTTACTTTGTAAATAATTATAAATATACAAAGTGTTTGTATATATTTTGTACATTTTTGTCCAAGTTTACATAATCAACGATACATTCTCAAGGTGACAGAATAGTTTCAAAATGAAAAAGTTGTTGCTCATGATGTAAGCAAGCAAACGTTGTAAATATTGTAATTAAGATGTGTCAAAAACAAAAACAAAAAATAATAAAAAACTAATAAAAAATAAAATAAATATATCCTGCTCTTCTTTACACTTTTTCTACAATGGATATAGATTTCATTTGTAGAATGAGGATATTTAAGTGGGTAACGGTTTTGTTGCCCTTTTATGTGCTTTTTTTGTTTAACTTTTTGGGGCGCCCTTGATCTCACTATATGTTTAAATGCAAGGTGCAATGTGCATTTGTCTATTTTATAAATGGATAAATAGTTAAATATATTATATCAATTATTATTTTATAGTCAATATAAAAAAATCTTCCCATCTGTAAAAATAAAAAACAAAAAAAAACAACATAGTGTGTAAAAAAATCATTTTTCAGATGGTACTTAACTGTTGTATTTTCACTTTATACTTGTTACCATATATTACCGGTGTCTCTGTGTATATGTATATATACAAAGACTGAGAGGTATAAACAATTTTTTTTTTATTGTGATTGTTTTTATTTTCACTGTTTTCCAACATCTGAGTGTAAAGGCATGGGTGGGCGTTTTATTATCGATGTTCATTTTTCTGTTAACTTAGGATTTAATTGTTTGATTGTATCCAATTTGTTCATATAGTATAACAAAGAAACATAAAAAGGAAATCAAGCATATAAATATATACATATATATTCTGTCCCAGTTCATAAACATTTCATTGTTCAAATGAATAATTGTTTATTTCACATTTTTAAAAAAGTGCTATTTAATAAAGTGCCAATGTGGATATAATGTACGGAAGAAAGTTCTGGTTTTTTTAATTCTTATTTTTTCATTTTGACCCAATGCTTGTACGTTAAATACATGTGTAGTTTCATTTTTAAATGCAATTTTCCTTCCCAGATTATCATCCTCGAAAGCTGAAAGCAGCTTAATAAATTTTATAGTACGATGATACACTTAGATTTTTAATATAAAAGAATTTTTGATCCTAAGATTTAGCTTGGTTGAATCAAATAACAAAAAGTAATAACGATAGGAAAGGAATTCGAATGACTATTTACTACTATGCATTTAAGAATTTGAGCTTCTTGCCAAGGCAGTAGTTTGATGTTAAGGCTAGAAAAAAGATAATTTGGCGATTTCAATTATGTGGCTGAAATGGATCCATAATTGATTTGTGTGAGAAGGGTGTGGTATTTTAATTTCACCAAATTGACTTCTGACAAGCAATGCACGCTTGAAATGAGTTTTAAAATTAAATTCGAATTTGGTCATCTTAATACCTTATTTTCCAAAAAATATTCTAATTGTAATACAAATCCACTTTATTGTCCTGTAAATACACTTTAAATGTATGTAATGTAAGTAAGAAATGATTGGGCGAAAGGACAAAACATGGGGGAATTCACACCCTATTTAAAAAAAGATTTTTTTAAACCCTTGGGGGAGGGGGGTTGATATGACCTCTACTGTTGCAAACCCCTGTTGAATTGGCTAGAGTCAGATAAATTATGACATATCTTGTTCTTTGAAAATCTGGTGTTTATGCATAATTATGGATTTCTTCAATTTTTTTTATGGTAGAACCGATTTTGTCTTAATTTCACTTTAATGGTTTTTAATTAATTAACAATGTGTCTGGATTTCATCAAGTTGCTGATCATTGGTATTGAGAAAAAATACCTCCCAAAATGATTTTAATATAAGCTTATCACATTTCACCGAAAGTTTGCGTTTTTACCTTTATTTCTTGCATAATAAGTAAATGATATAATTCGGTTTTTGTAAAACCTCAGCAAACAGTTGGAGGATAAGTCTTAAATTACAATGCGATCGAACGTGATAACATTGCATCAGTAAAAATCAATCTTTGTTTTAAAAAATAGCGGTAGTTGGTGGAAATTGCACGGTACTGTATATAAAAACTGTAACGCCGCATCTTATTTTCAATTCATTGCTTTATAGATTTGGAGTAAATTGTGGAGCTGAAAAAGCCAATATGGTAACGAATTATATAAGCCTATAAGATTACATTTATGGTGTTATGTAATATTTATTGAAATTTTAGTTTTAGATTTTTTCCTTTTCATAAAAAACGCGAATAAATCGTAACTGTGCGTAACAATATTAATGCTGAATTTTCCCAAAAATTTAAAAAACCAAACAAAAACATTCCTTTCTCATTATTCTAGAATTAGGACCTTTAAAAACTAATTTAATATAATTTAACAATTTAATGTACATATCACGTATTCAACACTAATAAAATATACTTAATTATGAAAAAGAGAGAATTTACAAAGATTTTAGTGAACAATAATTTAAATTACTGCAGTGATGAGGATAAGCCTTACTTAAAACGCAGTGAAAATAAGATACCAATAGTAATTATTTTAGGATATTGAAAAATATCATGAAGAGCTAGAGGATAGGAATAACCCGAGATCTGACAAATAAATTTAGCTATTTCATAGCAAACAGAAGCATTCAATGATTTTCAATTAAATGATGATTGAGAATTGGCACATAGTTGAATAAAAATTTAAACAAGTTATTTTCAAAATTGCTCCCACCCAGAAAAATAAAATTGTCCCCCTGTGGGGCGTAGGCCCCACATTGAGAAACTGGTCTAGATTTAACAGCCAAACTGACCGATCAACCATGCGATGATAGACAGACCAAAATGATCGGTAATGATCAACTTTTATGTTAGTGCTGGTGTATATGTCTTAGTAGAAAGCGGACACATATTTTAAAACAATCCAAACAGAGAAAGTATATAAAAGAGACTGGAAGGATAAAACAGAATGGAAAAGAAAATGCAGTAGAAATGATGATAGGGTGAGTATGTAGATCCACTTTTTGTAAAAGAAAATGTAGGGATACAGCGCATTTTATAAAACTTGATTATGTTAGTATTTTTGTGTCAGACACATTTCGGCATTATGCCATCTTCAGGGTGTCTGACAAGCAAATTATATTTTAAGTTACAACATGCTATAACAATGTTTTAAAATTTCAATTCACTGGACAAAGAAAAGGCTTACAATTTACAATTTGTTATTTCTCCAATAAAGTTAATGAACAAAACAAGATCTATTGTTTTATAGTTACCTATCATCGTGTCTGCCTATCCTCACTGAATTTTGTTGGTTCAGACCCATTTCAGCATTTCGCTTTCTCCAGTGACATACAATTCACATTAAGATAGCAAAATGCTGATAGGTAACTATCAAACAATAGGTTTATCACCCCACAGACCACAAGAGGAAATCACACAATTTATCAAAGCAAGATGTTTGAGAATTTCAATTTTTTTTTAAAGACTGAATTTGGTCATTTCCTTTAAGTATTCAAACCCGTGACCTTTATTTTACAGTGATGAGCAACGTATCAACGCCTAAACTGTTGCAACCCCCCCCCAAAGCAGACCAAAAATCACCGGAAGACCTCAAGGATCATTGGTTGTTATTGATAATTTTGGTCTGCCTATCCTTGCTGTGTTGGTATGTCAGACGTGTTTCGGCATTTTGCCAAGTAAGGTGTTGGGTCTGTTCACTGGATTCTTCAAGCCTATAGAATAATAGTATATCTGCATTTAAAGCATGATGTGAAATGAATTGATTGGATCAACAAATTGGCTTAGCAACAAGGATAAGCAGACAAAAAATCATCAAAAATAACCAAACTCCAGGTTCACCCCATACAGACCTTTGAGCTCAAGTCAAAAAATCACAATATTAGCTAGTTTTAACTTTATTATATGAACTTATGTGCACACTTATGGAACTAATATGAAAGAAACCGATTGGTGTGGTTATAAATTTAGTGATATCCAATTTTAAATTTGTGCAGTTTGATGGGGTGATGAACCTGTGATTTGTTGTTACTAATCATTTTGGTCTGCCTATCTTTGCTGTGTTGGTCTACATTTCAGTATTTTGCCAACTGCAGTATTTTTATGTATTGGATTTCTTAAACTTTTCCACAAGAAAATATTTTTGTTAACCTTATACAAGTAAAAAAAAATTGCTGATCATCCATCATAATTTTGTTTGGTTCATTTTAGCCTGGCTATTCATGAAAATTGTATCCTGCTGACCAAAAAGTTTTATCTGAAGTAAATCTCTCATAGTAATAAAATTATAAACGGTTCATTAACTATTACCATGAAAATTTTGTTATATTGTTGTATATACTACAAGCTAATGCTTTTTTGGTGATAAAAGAAAATATCCTCTGAAATAAAAACTTGAAAATGTGTTGGCACTACTTTTGATACGTTATAGGCGTGATGTCACCGGTGCGCAACTTTCAGCAAGGCTGCGCTCGCAAATACAAACAGTCGTTTAACCTTCTGAAACTCGGAGTCGCATTTCCAAAACAAACTTTCAGAAATTAGGCTATGAAGTGTTTTGGATACTGACTATCGAGCGAAACTCGAAAGACATGGCAACGTCAACAAATCTGCCGGTTTCGGCGATACTCAAGAGCAGCACGGATCCGGACGAGCCGAAGAAAAAGTCCAGGGACGATTGGAGGAAGGCGAAAGAACTCGAGGAAGCGAGAAAGGTGATTTTCAAACTCTATTTTGGAGTTTCTTGGCAAAATCCTCAAAGTCTCGCCAAGTTGCCGACTAACGACAAAACAGAAACCCCCTAGAAATAAGTTCAGTTAACAAGTCTCGAATCAATTCGGATCTTATTGTATTGAAACATTGTTTTACTTCGTTCGCCTTAATCTTATTATAAACCCTATAATTTACTATGAGGAAATGTACATATGTGCATGTAATGATTAGATGAGACGTTGTTTACCCTTGAATTTCACCAAGTTGCTGGCCACTGAGATCAATAGTTTTACCCTTAAGTTAGTTTTAATTTAAATTTCAATTAGATCTTTTCTTAAAAAAGTTTTGTTTTAAGTAATTGTATTAATTATAGTACTGTAAATACTAAAGTTTATTTGTATAAACTGGGGATGATTGGGTGCGATGGCTGGCCTGTTTGTCATTGAATTTCACAAATTTGCTGGCTACCAACAGCAATTTGTCCCATGAAATCAGTTTTAACTTGAAATTCTATTTAGTTGTTGTTATCTCGAAACCTTACATTTCAAAGAATCTTTCATAATTATTCTGCAAATTTATTTTATCGACCTGTAAATACTAATGCTTATGGGGCTAGGAATTATTTGGCGAGATGTCTGGCCTGTTGTCCTTGAATTTCACCAAATTGCCAGCTACTAACAAGCCAATGCTTTCCAAAATCTCTTTTAATATAAATTTTATACCGATTTTCTAGTCATAAACTTATTTCTCGAGGAATCAGTCTTAATTTTTGTACAAAATTAATTTTATCAATTTGTAAATATGAACGTTTACATAAATGGAGGAAGAATAATTAGGTGTGATGGTCAGCTTGTTTGTCTTGGAATTTCACCAAGTCAAAGTTAATTTTACAAACAATCTCTGTTGGCTATTGTAAAAATTGACTTTATTGACAAATAAATACACTATGTATATATGGAGTAAGAAATGGTTTGCAAAAATCGCCAACAAGAAGTTTGTCAGTGGTCGCAAAAGTTAAATGCTTTTTCGCAGGGAAATAATGATTTATCAGGGTCTTGGGTTTGAATCTCAGCAGCCTTGAATTCAAACCCAGAGTTTACAAATCTACTTTTCTGCCTACTGCTGTTGCAAAACCCTGTTGAATTGACCAGAATCATATGAGGAGAAGAAAGATGAACAGAAACATATTATGGCAATGTTGACATGTTTAATTTGTGCACTTCACCAATATTCTGACTGTCAATGCACGATTTTCAGTCTTAGTTTTAATTTAATGCTTTTTGGTATGTTATGACCCTACTTTTTTGTTGATACTGTTGAGCAGAGTATAGTGTTCAGAAATTAAATTAAGTTCAGTATAAATTCTGATGAATTTCTGTTTATATGTATAAAAAAAATTGCTTTTTGCAGGCTGGAACAGCTCCAGCAGCAGTAGATGAAGAAGGGAAGGATATAAATCCTCACATACCCCAGTATATATCTTCAGCGCCATGGTACTACAACACAAAAGGGCCTACACTCAAGCATCAACGTATCCAAGAAGAGAGCGTAAAACAGTTCTCTGGAATAGATGAATGGTACAACCGAGGTGTTGACAGCGTAAGTAACAAATAAAAGATTTAAATTTTATTTTGTCTTAACAATTTTTTTTTGCTTTTAGACAAAAGTCGCAACCAAATACAGAAAAGGTGCTTGCGAGAACTGTGGGGCGATGACTCACAAGAAGAAAGATTGCCTAGAACGACCAAGGAAGATTGGTGCCAAGTATTCCGGTGCTAAAATCGCTCCCGATGAATTTATGCAGCCAGTCTTGGACAGGGATTATGATGGAAAGCGCGACCGATGGGCTGGCTATGACCCGTCTCAGCACAGAGCCGTTGTTGAGCATTATGCCAAAGTAGATGAGGCCAAAAGGCAATTGCGGGCCGAAAAGCTTAAAACCGCACCCGAAGGGGAGGAACAGGTATTTTAATCAAATAATTTTTTGTATTGATTTTTCTTTATATTTTGTTTTGTGCTTAGCCAGAAGATGAAGACGATGCTAAAGATAACGAAGATGCTGATGATGATAAATACGTAGATGAGGTAGATATGCCTGGTACTAAAGTTGACAGCAAACAGAGAATCACAGTTAGAAACCTCAGGATAAGAGAAGACACTGCTAAATATTTGCGAAACCTTGATCCAAATTCGGCGTACTACGATCCCAAGACTCGTTCTATGAGGGACAATCCATACGCTGATAAAGCAGAAATGGAGTTAGTGTTTGTTGAATGTATATTCCTTGTCAAATGTTTTATTTTGCTAAACAAACGTTTATTTTATAGTGCTGATTATGCTGGGGAGAATTTTGTACGTTACACAGGTGATACAATGGACCATGCAAAGACGCAGCTCTTTGCCTGGGAAGCTCATGAAAAGGGAGTCGAAGTGCATCCTCTTGGTGAACCTACAAAGCTTGAAATCCTTAGAAAGCAGTACGACGAAAAGAAAGATGAATTTAAAAAGAAAGGACAGCTTGATATTCTAGAAAAGTAAGTATTTGTATTTAATCAAATGTAGAATTTTGTTAATATTTCATGCTATTTTAAAGATATGGTGGAGAAGAACACTTGAGCGGCCCTCCTAAGGAGCTTCTCCTCGCACAGACTGAATATTACGCGGAGTACACAAGGCACGGGACAATTATTAAGGTGATTTGCAGTTTTTTGTAAATATTTGCATTCAATTGTAGGTTTAGTTTTAACAAAAAGTTTTCAGGGGCAAGAAAAAGCAATTGTGAGATCAAAATATGAGGAGGATGTTTTTATAAATAACCATACATCAGTCTGGGGTTCTTATTGGTATAACGGACGCTGGGGTTATAGATGTTGTCATTCATTTATTAAAGTAAGTCTATTTAATAAGAATATTTGGAAATTTTCATTCTATACTTATAATTATAACTTTGAAGGGTTCATATTGTACTGGCGAAGCAGGAAGAATTGCATCTCGTATGGAAGGCACACATGTCAAAGGGCCATTCATAATACCCGCAAATCTGTCTACCGAGGAACAAGAATCATCCAGTTCGTCCGAGCCTTCATCTGACGACTCATCTTCGTCTTCGTCTTCGAGTGATGAGGAAGAGAGGCAGAAAAAGAAGAAGCCGTCCAAACAGAAGGCTAAGAAGGAAAAGCCGGTGAAGAAGAAGAATAAGAAGAAGGCCGAACTAACAGAGGAAGAGAAGCTCGCAGAGGCCCTGCGGAAAGAAGAGGAAGCGCAAAAAGAGGGAGAACGACTGCAGAAGATCGATGATAGAAAGAGAAGCTACAACAGCATGGTCGAAGTCAGCAAGCCAACCGACATTGAAATGGAGGCGTACTACATGAAAAAACGACGCGATGAAGACCCTATGGCACAATTCTTATAATTTTTGTTTTTTAAATGCATAAATTGATGTACCTACGATTTTTTTTGTATATATATATGTAAATAAAAATGAAATATAACCGATTTGCTTTTATATTTAATCTTAATTTTAGATGGAATGCATAAACATATACTTTTAACCTATTTACATTTTACTGGTTCGTGTTGAGCTATTTATAAGGGATGAAATAGGTCATCATGGTTTTTACCTATTTGGTTTGTTTTATTACAATGATTTTTATAGTAATTCCTACATCCATAAATTGGTGTGTTGATTTGTTGGCTTTGCTTTACTGCACAAAGTTCAGTGAGGGAAGAGGTTGAAGTCATGGGGCAAATGGTTTCTATTTGTTTGGTTTGAATCATCAAGATGATTTTTATGGTGATGCTTACATCCGAAAGTTATGGCAGCATGATATGTGTGCCTTTGTATTGGTTCATATAAAGTTATTCTAAGAGGAAGGATTTCGTTTGATTTCTTTTGATGATTTTTTAGTAATAACGGTCCGTTAATGATTAGTGGTATGATATGTAGGCATTTGTTTAGTGGTTATGGTAAAAGCTATTGTAAGTGGTGGAAAAAGGAGATTTATGTCATGATTAGTACCTATGTGGCTTAATTTATCTCGTTAGTTTTGAAAGGAAAGCTGTGGTGATATATACAGGTGTATCCGAAAAGTTCCTGGACTAAATGAAATCTATACTTCCAAGCGAGGTAAGCGTACTGTATGAGAACCATTCAACAGCTCAATGATTTGGCCTCTTGAGAGAGTGAATGACCCGAGGCGTAATAGAAGAATCTGTCCTAAAATCAAACTGCTAGGAAATGAAGAACTGTTTCAATTGACAGCGAATTGCAGAGAACAGATCGCATCCCTCCCTCTAATCCAAAGAGCAAATGGAGGAGTTCAAATGGAGAACCTTGCAACGAAATTTTAAAAGACAACGCAACTCAGATAGACCAACGAAATTAATTGAGGACTGAGCACGCAAGCATTAGTTCAATGCTGCTCTTTTATTGCAGATAACAAAGCTGAAAAGAGGTCTGGCCAATTTTCAAGGTTGGGATAATTAGGTACTTATGGTATAGATATAGCCATTGTGCAGACCATCCGATACTCATGTCTCCAAGAGACGACATGAACAGGATGTTTGAATTTAACCAAAACTTTCGAATAAACTTGGGTACCAAAAAAGAATTTGGAACACAGATGGATCTAGAACACAAGAAGGTACAGGGGCAGGAGTATTTGGACCTGGAAACAAATACTCAGAACCCATGGGAAAATACACCAGTTTCTTCCAAACGTAGATTCATGCAATCAAAAGATGTACCCAATTCAACCTAAGTAAAGGGTACAAAAACAAGAATATAGCTATCATGTCAGATAGCCAAGCAGCCATCAAAGCATTAAGTTCAAATATCATTAGTTCAAGGATGGTGCTGAACTGCAAAACCAAACTAAATATATTAGGTATGCAGAATAAAGTCAGCCTCTGCTGGGTCCCAGGACACATGGGAGCAGAAGGCACCCTTGCAAGGAAAGGGGCTGCTACACCGCTGAAAGGACCTGAACCCTTCTGTGACATGGGAATCCACACTATTAACAAATCTCTCAGACAGAAGGACAAAAAGATAATGAGGGAACTGGAATTCACTCATTAGACATAGACAATCCAAGAATCTTCTAACCAATTTTGGTAGGAAAGAAATTACAGAATGTGTCAAAGGAAGCAGGAACAGACTGCGAATCCTAACAGGACTGCAAATTAAATGGACACTTAAAGAAAATTGGAACAATCCAAGATGGCACATGCAGATTCTGCAAAGAGGCAGAAGAGACACCAACACATTTACTAACAAACTGCGGAGCTACACTAGCCTGCAGGAGGAAATGTTTTGGGATGTATATTGTGACCCTAGAGGAGCTTCAACCAATGAAACCGGGCCGCCTATTAATCAAGTTTCTTGATGAAATAGGACTCAACGATGTGCTTTAGGCAGAGCATGGGGGATACAATAGCTCTTAAAGGGCGCAGTATACTATACCCTGAAATTACATCTACATATATATAGCCATTGTGCACACCAGGAAGTCTTGGACCATATAATTTGTAATGTTATTTTTCCTAGCCTAGAATCTGAAAGCTGGGTTACACTGTGTAAATCATGAAACTGATCTCACATTCTGGAAACCAAGCTGGGGCTGCAAAACTTTTGAGCTGACCGGCTGTCAGTTTTTTAGTGTGATTCAAAGTGTTGTTGCATTGTTTGTTTGAATGCACTTGTCTCGCGTATAAGCATGAACTAGGAGGAATGCATTTGATTTATCCGAATGTATCACAGCTACCAATTTTTGAGGATGCTAAGAAAATATTCATAATAAATCAAATAAAACAATAAAACTCAACGCAACTTCATTTTTTTTTCTAATATAGTTATAAACGGCACGCATCTCGCACAAGTAATGGCTCACCTTGTTTCACCTCTACATTGCAAAATGTTTCACAGTTTTGTGAGTAATTCTCATATAATTAGTGAGTAAGTAAATCGTGTATTTTGGCATTGGAATTGGTAATGCAAATCATTTATAGATAAAATATTTAAGAACTTTTTTTATCGTATCAAATTGTTGATAGCCCCTACTTGGCCATCGTAGAGTGAATGCAATACTTGATACTTCACTTTTAATGGAATGACCTTTTGAGTAACTAAAAAGAGCCACGTATTGATTGAAAACATGGTTTTTTCTTTAAACGATTCGCCCAATGCAATCAGGGGATGGGGAGAACACCATTTATATTCATTAACAACTTCTATGACACCAACGGTCCGAAGACTTAAATCTACCACCTCTTCCGAACACCATAACCTTAGACTTTTTTGAAGTTCAATGTTAAATTGGTCGCAAAAAGCTTCAAATATGTAGCTTTATATTCTTTTGTAGGCCATGCAATGGAGTCAGCCATTACAACTGTCGTCTGTGTAAAGTAGAACTTTTGTTGTATCCATATTTTCTTAATGGTCATAATTGACCAGTTTTTGAACCCACAACCTTTGGCTCAATTTGCCGCTGCTTGTACCACCAATTCCTCACCTCAACCTACAACCATTCGAATTTTTCCTCTTTCCATATTTTCAAAAGTTGTATAATCAGGATAGATTCTCAGCAACTTATGAAGAGGCTATGAGGAGCTATTAGTGAAGTAATTACTTCTTTTTTAATTATTAAATTAAACCATAGTTGCTTGGTGGTCATAATTGACCATATTAATTTTCTTTTACCTAAGGTTTTTGGTTGATATGAAAATCGAAATCCCGATAGCTCAAGAGGTAAGAGCGTATTGAGCCAATGGTTGTGGTTTCGAATCCTGCTCATGACACTAATTTTTCATCTCAACTAAAAACCTTAGATAAAAAGAATATTTTATTGTAACGTTGCCTATTATCATACCACACTCAACAACGGATGGAAGGTCGTCAAGGAAAAGATTATTACAATTGTATTAGGTTAGTAATAATTATAAGTACAGGCTACCTATGTAGGATGAGAGAAAAAAGGATTTCCTACCTTTCTGAGGCTTGTCGGGTCGGTCTCCTCGTCTCTCCGGGTCCTTCCGTCGATTCGTCCAAAAAAACAACCGGCGTCTTCCGCTATTTAGCACTTTAACCAAAAAAGTCAAAATCAAGAGAGAAAATGGCGCACCGTCCTTCTTCCCAGTCCTATGTCCATTAACTCCCACTCCCGAGGGCTCGGCTTTCCATTGGTCGAACCGGCCGGGAGAAGACACGCACAAGGGATCGGCGGAGACGAGATGTAGCGGCTCTTCTGGGTAATCACAGATTCTCTCCCCTTTCGAGTTTCGGTACGAAACATCCCCCAGCAATCCGAACCGCAAAAGGGTGCGTGTAAGGCTCCTTCACAGAGATGGATTTCCTCAAGCGAGTGGGAATCGTGGCATCAACCGGCTCTTCTGGAGTGGTAGATGGGAGCGTCAGTCCCGTAGCGGAAGTTCCGCAGGCTGGCATGGACCTGGCGCCAGGATCCGTTGACTGTCCTGACCGAGACCGGAACACCGCCCCATATATCTGCAAAGGAGGAAAATCAAGGAAACCCGAGTATGTTCAGTACCAAGGCTTAATCTACCCGAATCATTATGTAAAAATTTGTAGCAACCTTGTACATATTTTTTTTCCTGGATAAGGATAGAACATGAGCAATTCGGTGTACTAGGCCGTCGTGACGCTGCCTTCAACGCTAGTGTTGGACGTTGGTAGGCGTCCCGCCTTTACTGGACTCTAGAGTGGGGAGGTTACCGTCTGGCTAGCGGCTACTGCCGAGCCGCCGGTGCCGGTTTTACTAGGAAAAAGGTGATTTTAAAAGGAAAATCATGAGGATAAGAGGAAGGTAGACTTCATCACAGAGAGAAACGGCAAAAAAAGGTAATCCTTTCTCTAATTTTTTTTAAACATTATTCTATCAATTGTTTTCCTTTTATTAAATTTTAATTGATCGGCCCTTTCTTGCTGTCATCTAACGTCCTTTGGCCTTTTCCTAGTTTGTCTTTATTTGTGTTGTAGTCCAAATAAGCTGCTCTAAAACGAATATTGCCAATTTTGTAGTATTTACTTTCCCTAGCATTTTTATTATAAATTGCAGTAAATTTTTTAGAAATTATGTTTTTTACTGAAGGAAAATTTAATTAAGTGATTTTGAAAAATAACAAACTAAAATGTTTAGTTATGAATACGCAGAATTTGTATCCCTTTATTTGCGCCTCTATTTCACTCCGGGGTGCGCGAGTCTCCGATCTTAATTTCCTTGGATGCTAAGGGGCAAAGGCCTGACTGACCACCTCCATCCGGCTCGTTTTTTGGGCCCCCGAGTTGAATGGAACCGATCGGCACTTATGCAAGCTTGCACCTCGGTTCGTCTAGACCTCCTCGTTTTGACAGCCAGATCTGTTGGCCTCACCCTTCTTGTTTCCTTTGGGAGGCATGAACCGTGACTCATTAGACCTTCGCCGGCGGTTATGTCGTCCGCGGGGCCCTCTCCTGGGGCTGTGGGACTCCGAAGGACAGTTCTCCGTACCTAATCCCTTTTCTTCAGAGGCGTGGAGGGCGTGAACTCGGTAGTTACCGGGGTTCCTAGGTGGTCGGCTAATACGTTTGGGAGCGTTTGCCTCCTCCCTCTGTCCTTACCACGGTTGCAAGGATGCCATTGGCCCCGCATTTTGCCATCTCTAATTTTCTGGTCTTCTTCGTGTGCAATGGGGCCATTGATGTCATTTCACCTCACTCGTTCCTAATTTAATATCTCGGGGATTCTGTCGGCTGGTGATAATCATCCTCCTCTGGGTTCTTCGCCGAATATATTCCCAGAGTTCGTCCGTCGGCCGGTAGGATGTATTTCTATGGCGGGTCATCGAGGCTCTTTCGGCCCTCCATGCACGATTTAGTGACTGGGAATTTTTGTGGCCCTGAAAAGTGCCGGTGTTATTTCGTAACGTCGAGACGATGGATCGAGGCTGGGACCGTGTGCGTGTGCCGTTGGTGGTGGTCTGTGACCGAATGAACCGTTGGCTGAGGTCCCGGGGTCGTGAGTCGGTTGACTCCGCAGTGGCTGAAGAGACTCAAGTGCAGCAATTGGTGTTTTTAGCTGAGTCGGCTGCGTTGAGAAAGCGGGAATAAGGCTAATGCTGTAAGCGGTAGTGGCATGTAGCGGTAACTAGATGTTGGCACCACACCACGAGCTCGTACAGTTCCTCCAAATCCCACGGGGACTCGCCTGACGGGAAACAAAAACAAGATTTGTGAAGGCGTTGGTTTGTGTCACGGCGAGCTCGATCACATCCGCGGAGGAGATGCACTCCAGCACGTACTTAGCTCTCACCAGCCCATCGACGTAGTCTCTGAACCGTCGTTCTCCGACTACACGCGGTAATTTTTTTCTATCATCAGCGAAGAGTCTCTCAGCTGAGGTACGGGCTTCCTGCTATCCCTCGATGGATCTTCCTTCCCTTCCTTCCCCTATCTGAAACAGAACCTGCTTGAGGACCGGCACTATCTCTTGGAGTTTTCATATCTTCGTGAGTAACTCGAAAAACCCAAATACGGATCACCGGTGTTTACGCACAGCTTTTCAGGCTTTTCCTGCATGGCATGGTTGTTTCTCTCAGCGACGACGCGAAAGGAGGTTGAAATAATGGTGGAGATGTCGGCACGATGAACGCTGGGTATATAGACGGCGTCTGAGGTGAAGGAAGGTCGAAAACACTTCTCTTGGTACCCTCGTAGGGAAGTGGGCTTCAACAGTTCAACCCCGCCTCACCCAATCACGCCACGAGGGGCCGGGATTTCCACCTCTAAGTAGGTCGGTCAGTCCGTCTGTGACTCCTATGCCGCCGCTTCGGGCTCTCCCAATGAATGGCTCGTTCCCTGTTTCTACGGGCCACTACGGGTCATGGGATGCCATGGTTTCTACTATTTGCGTTTGATTTTGCTTGATTTTTTAAATTTAATGTTTACATCCATCAGTTCATAGCAACTTGAATTGGATGTTTTTTTGTCTTAATGGTCAAATAAAACTATTGTAAGCTATGGAAGAAGGAGGAGATTATACGATGCCACGGTTTCAATAATTTGAGTTTGATTTAGCCCGATTTTTAAAAATTTAATATTTACAACCAACAGTATATAGCAACTTGACGGAAATTTTTTATTTAAGTGAACATTTGAAGGTACTGTAGTAATGTAAAAGGTGGGAATCATATTCTGCCATGGTTTCCGCTAATTGGGTTCAATTTACCACAATAGTTATTACGGTTACACTTACATCCGTTGGTTACAATTATTAAAAAATAAATATAAAGATTTATGTATACAAAGAAAGGGTTTTGAGATCTTTATTCCGCCTATTTGGCCAGATAGGTTTTTTATTTATTTATTAATGGTAATTGCTACATCCGAAAATCATTTGTGATAAGAGTTACATTTTTTAAATAGGTGATACCAAGTTATTATATAATATTTAAAAAAAGTGGGTAAATAAACAAGTGGACAGCATTTTACACATTTATTTTAACCAAATGAATACAAATTTCTTTTTAGTATACAAACTGTACAAAACCAAATAGCCTATTTTATCTTTTCTTTTTCTTGCCTTATCATTTTAATATCTCTTAAATATTTATTAAAATGTCTATTATAATCACATAAAAACAGTGCAATTTTTATTTATAAAATTCGCTAAGTAAAAATATTTCTTATTACTTATTATTCTTCTATTTGCTTAAAGATTATTCACTTTTGATCTGTTCTAATAGTTACATAAGAGATACAAATATGTAAAAACTACGGTTAATATATTATATATTATATATATTATCCATTCTCTTGTGCTTCGGCAACAATTCAGTCTTACTGAAGAAATACCATTCAAACGACCTCTATATATACGTACGTATATAGATGCTTAAAATTTATAAATGATCAAGAAGAAACATAAACCTACTATACTACATAAATATTTTCATCATATAAATATTAATTTTATTAATAAAGTATGGTATTTGTTTCCCAATGAAGCAATAACAGAAATTATAAAATGCAATTCTTATTTTTAACTTAACAAAATGAAAAAGTAGTCTAAAAACAATGGGATAAAATTTATTTAAAAAAATTTGTTAACACATAAAAATTATATTGGTTTTTTAATAATAATAATTCTTTATCAAATAAACCATTAATTTTATTTAAAAGGTAGAGCGACATTAATTTGTATGATGTAAAACAGAGGGAAAAAGCCAGAAACTTTTTTTTTAGAAAGGGGACTAAAATTTCCTCAGTGTACTATTTTCAAAGGATATGCATTTAAGATTGAAAAAATAATGCTTTACGCTTGCAACAATGTTACATGGAAAACCAAATATCTCCCTTTTTCTAGTCGAGTTTTATGGTTGACATCATGCATCCACGTCGACTGAGCCAGACACTAACAGAAGAACAGTTTAAATAAAATAAAACAAGTTAAATAAGGTGTTTATAATAAGGACATACCCCATTCCGGTGCCAAGGATCAGAGACAAGACATTAGTTATCAAAATAGTATACATCATTTCTCTTGAGAAGAGGCCGACCTTTCCGACTTTGGTCGTGCGTATTGAGAGAGTTTTCCGAGCCGGATGCCTCAGTTTCCAATCCCTGAATGGGGGCGGAAATAAAAATTACAACAAAATCAAGGTTAAAAAAAAGTAAAATCTGTATAAATTACTTTGGTGGAAATTGGTCCGGACGGCTGCTCCAGTCCCAAATCCAATCGGAATTCTTCTCAACACCAACCCACTCTTCCTCCTAGAAGAATCACAAAGATTAATCTCAAATCCATCTGCAACTTTTTAAATATTATCCTGTTGTTTTATTTATCAAACGTGATAGTGTGATATGATATTTTAAACTGTACATAATTTTATCAATTATTACAAACTTGTACAACTTTTAGACATCTATTTCAAGTTATTCTTTTATGCTTGTGGCTTTCAAACCATTGACACCTCAAACTTCTTATATCACTTACAAGGTGTACATCACCATAAAAAGAAAAATCTCTATTTCATGTTTCCATAACTTATGAATGGAAGGGTTAATTTAAAAACATTGAGATACACAAACCCAATTAGCATGTCAAAGCGTGACACTCTATGACCTCTTCATACTTGTATCATTTACAAGAACTTTAAATGTCCACTAAAACAAAAGCTTATAGTTTGAAATTATTAAGAACTGATGGATGTAATTATTACATTGAAAATCATTAACGTAAATCATGTTAAATAGGTAGAAACCAAGATACCCTAAGATCTCACCACTTTTCCGTAACGTATAATAGCTTTTAGATGTACTGCTAAAACAAAAACTCTCACATTATGTATATAATAACTTAGGGACAAAAAGATTACCATAAAAATCATCACGGTAAATCTAACCTAACAAGTAGAAACATGACACCCCATGACATCTACCGTTTTCCATTGTGATACTTTATATGAACGCTAGAACAAAATACTTTCTCTTTAAGTGGATGGATGCTGGCATTTTTGCTTTCAAACAAAAAAAAATAAATAAAGCCAAATAGTGAGAAACCATGACACCCTATGCCCTCCATCTTCTTGCATCACTTATAATAACCTTTATTTGCCCATTACAAAAAAAGCTTCTATTTCTAGTTGCTAAAAACTTATGGATGTAAGGATTACATTAAAATACATTCAGACAATTAAACCCAATTAGTAAAAACCATGACGAACTATGACCTCCGCCTCTTGCATCACTTACAATAGCTTTAAATGTCCACTGACACAAGACACTTACATATTAATGCTAAGAATTCGTGGATGCAACCATTTCTTTAAAAACGAGTAAGAAAAATTAACTCAAATATGTAGAAACTTTGACGTCCTATGACCTCAGCAGCAACAGCAAAACAACAATCCGGCTATTAGCTTTCATTGATAACTAATGGTTGCAGCCATTGTCATAAAAATCATCAGGATAAATCTTACCAAAAAAAGACGTTATGCCATCAGCCCTTTTCCATTACATAGTATAGCTTTATACGAATTACTAAAACATCTAACGTACACTATGTCATCAAATATGTGGAAACCATGAACGTCCTATGAAATATTTTCCATCGTTAACAAACAAAGAACCTGCTTTAAATTGAACCATTACAACAAGAAGCTTATATTACACACCTCTAATAACGAATGTATTGTATGAAGGCATTGCTATAAAAATCATCATGATATATCAAATGAAATATGTAGAAACCGTGACGTCCAAATCATCTCAACATTTTCAACTCAAAAAGCTTCATTTCAAATTGCTATGTACTTGTAGATGTAACGATTAATTTTAAAAATCGAGATAAACTCTAATTAGTAGAAATCGTGTCATATTATGACCTCCACTGTCTTGCATAGTCACAACAGCTTTAAATGAATTCTAATACAAAATTTTTATATATTAAATTCATAAGAACTGATGGATTTAGCATTTCTGTAAAAACAATTTAAAAAAAATTAATCTAAATACATTGAAACCCTAAGCGATACTTTGATCATGAAGCATTGGGAGCGAGTAAATATTAAAGAAAGCCAAATCTTTCTCGATGGTTTGATCAATTATTATAGACCTTAGACTTCAAATTATATTAACAAAACGCTTTCCATTTGTGATAAAAAAATGTAGTCTAACATAAAGATAATTTATTAAGACATTTATTACGTGTTGGCCCCATATGGCCGATTCGCAACTCAATATGGGTTTGATACAGAGAAATCTTCTTTCGGTATTAGGTCAACTATCCGTTGAATTCTTAAGGCAAGGCGAATGCGTTGTTTACGCCGTTTTGCAACGTCTTTCTGGTCGAGTGGGAGTGAAAGGAGGCTGTGTCTGCACATCAGAAGGTCGGATTTTGCGAGATGAAATTTAAAAAAATAAGAACAAAAACTAGCATGTTTTGGCATTACAACACACGAAAATCACGCGTTTTCCTATTCAAAAAGCAAAGCTTAATATATTTTTGTGTATATTTCCCCTAGAGTCTTTCAGACAAAACTCATTTGCTTGTAAATAAATGTCTGGATGTTTAGAAGGGGGCGAACAGGTTGGTGGGTCACGGATTTGGAGCAAACTTTTTTGGTGATTTTACATTCGAAAATGTCGCACGCCACTTTGGCCCTAGGTTTCACCAAATTTTTTTTGGAAGTTGAAATTTTCCATTCTTTAATAATTTTATTTCGCCTTTCTACTTGCTCAAATCAACTATGTAAATATACCATTTTACAGCATTTTTTATGCCGATTGCAATAAAAATATATAATATATAAAAAAGTATCAAGTCAATAACCAAAACATTCCTAAAAACAAAATATTTTTCAAGTAAAGTAGGGCATAATTTTTTTTTTTTTGGAACTGAAATTTCGTTTTAGCACCTCTAGAGACCCCTATATATAAATTTTTGTTTGAATTTAAATTTATTGATTTTTCGACCCTTAAATGTTTACGGTTTTTGAAAAGTCGTTATCAAAATGTCCCATTGAAACGCAATAATTCAAAAACTCACTCAAATACATGATGGAGTGGTTAAAAACAGTACTAACCAACGAGAAGTAATGTGGACGTTCGGGCAGGCGACAACTGTTGACATACCAGATGGCTGTGAAAGCCAATTAAAAACAGTACTAACACCAATGAAAAGTACAAACATGAACTACAAACATAGAACACACAACAACAGCTCGAAGAAGAGAGAAAAAGTCAATTAGCTAATTAATAAATTAAACACTCTTTAGAGACTGGGTCAGGTACTGGCTCTGAGTAGGCTCGCATTGTTCAGCTGTTAAACGACGTGGACTCTCGGACAGGCGACAGCCGTCCATGATTGGGTTCAGGCGACTGTCTGATGAACAGTTGAAAAGAACTTGCTGTTTGTTCGTATTGATTATTTGGAGATAGTGAGACGTAGGTTTTAGAAAAACATTTTCTTTATCGTGCCAACAATCAGCAAGAGTAGGTGTAGGTACTGTGCCCTGTTAGAATACCACGTACAATGGCTGATGGTAGGAAGGTAGAATCATTGCCGGAGTCGAGGTTGTGAAATCCGGTGCCTTGTCGAATATGGAGTGTAAGCTCTCGAACAGTCGGCTGTCGCATGAGCGATGAGTGCGTGTGTTGGCTTTTGAGAGGACCCTGTTGTAGTTACTCTTGGTGACTGCTCCATTAGTTAATATGCAATGAAAGAAGTGTCACGAGACTGACTAAAGCCGGTTGAGCCTCTGCTTAAATAGAGGGTGTGATGCATGTTAGTAAGGCGGAATTATTGTCGAGGTGACGCAGGACTTATTTCACAACCCAATAAATCTCCTAGCTGAAAACTGTCATAATTGGAAATACCAATAATAGTCAGTAGTTATGGCTTTGTGCATCTTAACACGATATCGCTGCGTTCAACTTGCCAAATGAAACTTCAACGTTATGCAGTTTATTACAAAATTGTTTACTATCTATTTCCAATAGTCTTACATAATATTATATTTGTTATAACCAATGTCGCCTTCGTTTTTGCTTATCGCAGAGGTGGTTTTTCTATACCCTTGATAAATGTTGACCTCAAACAAGAAAAATTGTGCTTAGGTACGAACAAGTCAATGTTCATTGTTGAAAATTTCCAAAAGTCTTACAAGGTGAAAATAATAAATAGCTTTATCACAAGAATCCCGACTTCCGGTCTCGACAACGTGCTTTATTTACGTACAGCACGATCCTAGTTCGACGAACCTTTTCGCGAATTTATTTATTTTTATTCTCATAAAGTAATATTAAGTGTACGAATATTAAAAATACCTTTCCGTTATAATTAATATAGACTCCTTTCAATTCTTCATCCATCGAGAGTTCGGTGTTGGGGCTGTTGGGCGGGGATTTCGGACTGAAAACAAGAACAAATCAACATTAAAAATAATTGTTAAAACTGAAAACAAAATTAACCACAAAGGAACATCCAGTATTAACTAGATTTTACAAGTTAGCGTCATTTAAAAATACCCAATTAATCTTTTCCTTGTAAAATATGGTTTTATCTAAAACAATTTTCCTTATCTGGAAGCGAGCGATAGCCTGTACACACGTGGATCTCTATTTTAAACATTGTGCGTCCAGAGGAAAATCACCTCTTAGCAAAAATGGATTAGCAAAAATAAAAGTATTAAAAATGAATAAATATCCTGATTGATTAATGTTTGTGCCTTGTGTTATACACTTGTAACATTAAAGAAATTATCGTAAGTATTCTAGTAAGGTAGAAATTTTCTATAATGCCAGTTGAAAGAAATACAATATATTTTATTTTTATGGTCTCTCTATTTTGGCCTTGTGGATTTGGAAGTATCTCGTGGTCATGTTATTATCAGTTGATTAGTCAAAATTTTCAAAAATTTTCGTGGTCTGATTGTCCCGTCATCATGCTCCGACCTGTACAAGAAAAGTCCGGGGAAAATCAAAGAAGAGGAGTAGAGATTGTTCATTTTGTTCAGTAGAGATTTTGTGCGTGCTTGTCCAAACTGGCGAGACTTGGCGGACCAATTAAGATTTCCTTACACCCATTAGTTTAATTTGCATGTAACCACTTCCAATGTTTTCGCCCCCTGATAATTCCTGATAAATATAGTCTCGTTTTGCTTCTGTAGTCAGACTATCGTCGCCCCGAATTGACCTTTCTCTTTTTGTTTCTGTCACAGGAATAGTGTTAACCAAAGCGTATGTCCGTTGTTTTCGCTCCTGCCTCCACGGTAGGATCTAAGTAAAAACCAAATACAAAAATACCAGAGAAAGTAATGTCTGGATTAGATTGTTCAAATTGTCAACATTTTGCAATATTTTCATGGTCTGATCACAGTGGTCCGCCTATTCTCGTCTTATTTTTATCAGAATATCTCGGTTATATTGTTGTTGTCAGTGTATGTCCGCATATTGCCTCTCGTAGGCGCCCCGAGTTAGGTCCAAGTGAAATTCAAGTAAGAGAGGAAGTACTGTCTGTACTAGATCCAATAAACCGTCTGATCCGCCAATTCTGGCGCGAAGAGAGGATCTGGGCGATATATATAGTGAATGTCCGCATGTTGACTCTCGTGCTCGCCCCTAGTCAAGTCCAAATGAAAATTAAATAAGAAAGAAAGTACTGCCTGGATTAGATCGTTTATAACAGAAGTATATTTTTATTGTTAAATAATTATCGTTTATAACAGAAGTATCTTTTTATTGTTAAATAATCAATTACATTTCTATTTGGCTACGCATACAGCGAGACTAGCCGGACCAGCCACTATAATGATTTAATCTATTAGGCTGTTTTTCATAAATATTTGCTGGACGATTGCCCTAAAACCGACTTTTCTCTTTTTGTCTCTGTCAATACTGATCAAAATAATATAGATATGGTCAGCATATTTCCACATGTTAATCGTCAATACCACAAGTTTATGTCTGTACCAATATTTGAAGTCAAGCGTGTTTAATCAAGTCTTTCTACCACCTCGCTTAGAACCCTTTCTCCTGGCATCGAGACTATCAAGTATTCCTTTTTTGTTGATTTATATGGAATTTACAGAGGTCGGTTTATTTAAGACTCAAGGTTGTCTCTCTGATGCACCATCACTCATGCGAATAATATATATATGAAAAAAATGTGCTCATGCACCTTGCAAAATTCACTTTGTGTTAGTTCCTCTCTCGGACTTTTTATCTGTATTATAAATATTCATATGTCCAAGGACGAAAACGTCAAAGGCTCAAGAAAAAGGAGACAGAGTGAAAGAGAGCGGAAAAAGGGACGATAGCAGTTCTATTATGTAACGGCGAGGTGCTCTCTTAAGATTTTCCACAGGCGTAGAAAATGTTTTATTGTTGTTTTGTTTTATTCACGTTAAGTGGAAATTATTGCGTCGCACTTCAACCAGGGTGGTGTAATTGAGACAAATAGTTTTCTGAAGGACAGCTGTTCTTTAGCACTCCATTTACTATAGATAAAGTTCATTTTGGGTGATACTTCTTTCTCATGTTCACGAAGTGCGGGTCTTAACTTTGAAAAAGTTTCAATCTTCTTTATGTATAAGTATTAGACCAAAGTAGAAACCCTGATATTTCCCATAACCTTAACATATCTTGAAATCCTATTACCTCAAACCTATTCCATCACTCCTAATAGCTTATATTATCCAGTGCATCAGAAGCCGAATAAAACATATCACCAACATGGATACAGGCATGACTATATGTAAAAACAATTATAATAAATCAAACAATCAACCATAACGTCCTATGATCACAATATTGAACTACGACTTCCATCACATACATAATCTTTAAACAAAACGCCAACATATCATGTCACTAATAATTTCCTGACAAACGCATTGCCATAAAAATCATCAAGACGAATTAAACGAACAGGCTCAACCATGACGTCCTATGACCTCAATCCTCTTCCGTCACCGCGCATGAACCATGAAAACCGTTGCACTAGCAAAATAGCGAACTGTACTGTGAACAGCTAACCTTCAAATAAATTCACTAATTTCGTGGTCCGCTTGACCAATTAATATATTACAATTAATTAAGGTTTTTAGTTGAGATAAAAAAGTCAATGGCACGAGCGGGTTTCGAACCCACGATCTTCGGCTAGATACGCCGCTGCCCTTCCACTTGAGCTATCGTGACCTCGATCCACTCGGACACTAACTTCCCATCTCAACCATTACTTTGAGGGCGAAACAATTATTAACGAACCTGAATTGGGAAATTGTATCACACCCGCCATTCTCTCAGGACAGATCATCTGTCACTATTATTTATTTTGGTCATTAAAAAATTTGTAAATGGCTAAAATATTCAAAGTTTGTAAAATGTTCGAGAACAGTTGTTCAAACCTTTCTGTACTACTGAAAAACAGGAAAACGTAATAGCAAACAATGGTAAACACTATCGTTTTAAATATTTTGAACAACTCGCTCACTCCACCATTTATGAATTCTATGGACAATAAATCTTCGAATAGTTAGAAATTTGTTACCTATAAAAAATAAAAATATATACTGTAAAAAAAAGTCATTATTTTCTTGTCTAACCAATGCAATAGCTTTTACACCAGTAAAACAAGACGCCAACATATTATGTTACCAATACGCTAAGGATTTATCAAAAGAATCATCACGCTAAAGAAAGGAATAGATAGAATCCATGGTATCCCATGGCCGCAACTATCTTCCATCTCTTACATTACTTTAAATAATTTATTACTTTATTAAATGCACCATTACATAAAACGCCTTTTCATCCTACTTTTAATTATTTATAGATGTAAGCATTGTCTCAAAAATTATATTGAAAAATCGCATAAATAGGGAGAAACCACGACGTACTATGACCTCAAACCTCTACCATCATATGCAATAGGTTTATATCAACTAGGAAAACAAGAGCCTACGTATCCTGTTACCAATAAGCTAGCGAAATTAGTATTACCAAAAAAAAAGCACCATCGTGATAATAGCACAAATATGTAGAAACCATGATGGCCTATGACCTCAACATTCTCCTATCACTTATCCTGCTTAAAATGAACCATCAATAAAATAGCCTCATCGAAATTCTAATAATTGTATGTAAATTACCATAAATATTATTAAGATCAATCATACAAATAATTAAAAACTATGATGTGGCATCAACCTTTTACCATCATATACAATAGCTTTATATGAACCAATAAAATATTTAAAAAAAACCTACATATCGCCAATAACTAAGACTAATCATTGCACAAGTAATTTCATAGGGGGCTTTAAAAAGGTCAGTTCAAAATGTTGGTTCATAAAAAATAAAAATGATATTAATAACACTATTACGATTTAAAAAAGGATTTATTTTAACCTTACAGTAGCCGTTTTATTTGGTCGGGAAAACCTTTATTACACAATTCAAAGCGAGCGAACTTAAAAGTATTTCGAAAATACAGTCCTTGAGAGAGCAGGACATCATCACGTCCTCTCACCTGTTCCAACATGAAAAGAACGACGTGTGGAATAAGTACCTTTAGGGACTTTTTTTATTTTAAATTTGACTCCATCGTAGTATCCTTTACTGCGATGAAGACCGTATATGAGTTAAGCCCGCCTTCTATATGGCATACATATGAAATATTTCGAGGCATTATTGCAAAACCTGTAATAAATGCCAATAAATGGCGGAGGAGTAACTTTTATACAAAGAATACATTTTTAGTATCAACAAGTTTCAATAAAAACGCTTGGAAAAACAGAACATTTTTAGGGTCTCTGACCTATCCCGCTGTTACGATTCTTTTAAACCCAAAGAGACAAAAAAAATCAGCAGAGTAGTTATATAACATTATTAAATATGCTAATTGAAAATGGTGATAGGCAAGTAGACAAGACATCCTAATAGAGAAAAAAGATGATGTAACAATTGTCATCGTTGCCAACAGTGGATATCTTCAATTTTTAGTTTGTTATCTTATTACTCGCTTTATTCCACAGACGGAGACAACCAAAAACACACTTTCATAAAAAGTGTCAGTCAAAAAGCTGAAGAGGGAGAGCGGACATCACCCCGAAAAGGATTTATGTAAATTAAAAGAAAAATACTTTTTATGAAAATGTGTTTTTGGTTGTCTCCGCCTATGAAATGGAGTGGATAATAAGATAAAAACTAAAATGTTAATAACAACGTAGTGAATACAAATAAAAATATTATCAAGTTATGATAATAGAGTTTTTCAACTTTTAGGTTCAATAATAATCAAATATCCTTACTTTTTATAACGATTTTTGTTTGTTTGAGAGGCATTAGTTTGTACCCGAAATTAAACACAGATTAGATACCAAGGTTTAAAAAAATAATTATTGATCCACGGACGTTGACTTAATGTTAATTATAATAGTGCGATTTTCAACGTGTAGGATACAATTGATTAATATTAAGAGATAATGCATGTCCAATTTGGAAACAAGAGTCGGAATCAAGTTGATCTTGCATTGGCTCGTTCATTGAGCCGATGTACTTGCGGGTTTCTATGACAATTAAACGAGTTATCACCTTTGAGCCACCTTCAGTGAGGAGTGCCTAAGAACATCATACCGAAGACGGTTGGTTACATGATGTTGGCTTTTTGTATTCTGCGTTACTTGTATTTGATGGTAGAAGTTTGATAACATAGGACGTCATGGTTTCTATTTATTGTGTTTTATCATTGTAATTTTCATGCTAATGATTATATCCATGAGTTATTAGTATAGTAGGTCGAGAAGGCTTTATGTTTAACGGTATTTGGTAATATTTATTTCGCTTGCTTATCGATAACGTTGTACATATTCTTCCTTGTTTTATTGATTCATAAATACGTATTGTATATGATTGTAGAAGTTTGAAGTTAGGACGTCTTGTTTTGTACTTATTAGTGTTATTTATTATGATAATCTTTATGGCAACGCTTACTCATTTTTCATACTAGAAGGAGGATGAGAAGGAACTACAGGAATATTTTGCTAATATTAGCATTTTTCGGGAGCGTTTTGGAGATAGATATTGAGAGGAAGACAGAAAGAGGGAAAGGGGACATTGAGAAGAGATTTATTTTTACATAATCACTCAAAGTTTGGTCTCTAGGACTACTCTTACTTAAAGTGTGAGAGAGGGAGAAAAAGGTAGGAAGAAGAGAGGGAAGAAGGAGGAAGAGAGAAGAGGGAGGGAAGGGAGAGAAAGAGAGAAAAAAGAGAGAAGAGGGAGGGAAGGGAAAAAGAGAGAAGAGGGAGGGTAGGGAGAAAAAGAGGGAGAGAAAAGAGAGAAAGAGAAGGAGGAGAGGGGGAAAGGGATAGGAGGAAGAGGGAGATAAACAGAGAGGAAGAGAGGGAGGGAGGAGAGAGAGAGAGATAAAGAGAGAGGGAGGGAGAGAGAGAGAGAAGGCGGGAGGGGAGGGGAGAGAGAGAATTATTTTTTAGTTACTAAGATAATAATAAAAAAAGGATTAGTTAAAACATAAGTACTTGTTTCCAAGGTTCAGCGAATTTTTAAAAATGTTTGATGTCAAATTGATTGCTTTTATCGTTTCAATGTGATAATGAGCCCCAATGAGCTCCATATCATTATTCTATTAGCTACCCCAAAAACGAAATTTACATATGGAAAAAAAGAGATAAAAATTGTGTAAATAATTGGTTTAACATGCTTCGCCATTGATTTGGGCGGTATGTTGCAAAACCGTAATTGGCAATTCGGAAGGTTGGTGTAAAGAAACCAACTGTTTATTACGGACGATCATCTGGAAATTCTGAACTCAGATTGACGTCAAAACACTTCTAGGTCAAAGAGATGGGTTCGGTTGAAGGACGGTCAACAAAATCTTATTCTTAGTCAGTTGAAAGCAGCTCGCAGATTGAACACAATCGATATTCCCGGTAGTCGTTAATAAGCCGAGATGAACCGATTTCTAGAGTATTCCGTTTTCAGTGATAACCGCATTCGGATCATGCAGATTTCAGCTAATTTTGTCAGAAAATGTTGATAAATTAAAGGCCGAAACTATAATCGACGAAAACACAAAAAAAGCGTTACACAATCGGAATAAACCGTATGGCGAAGGTTGCCTTTAATAAAACAGTAGTGTTATAAATATTTGAACAATGGATTAATTGAATCGTTAAAGAGAAAACGAAAATTCTAATTCGATTCGGCATTGAGAGCGTTTCTTTTGTTTTGGGGTGAATGTAAAACAGACAGCAAAATGTTTGCCATTATAGATTTTGTACAACGTATGTGATGTATGATTAATACTTTTATCATACTATACGATGAGGTCATGATAAGGCAGAATAAGTTGTACTTTGTATCGAATTGGTAATATCTGTAGAAATTATAAATATATTCCAGTTATCCAAATTTGTAAAATTATTGGTAGTACCACAGGCGAGGAGGGGTAGAGCGTAATTAGATAATTGGAAGGGGATGGAGTGAGTGAGTGAGTGAGTGAGAGAGAGAGAGGGAGGGAGGGAGAGGGAGGGAGGGAGAGGGAGAGAAAAAGAGGGAGAGAAAGAGAGAGAGTGAGTGAGAGATATTGAAGAGGGAATTCATGAGAGATACACCAGACGAAGCTTAAGAAATGGAGATATGTAGTATGAAAGTAACAATTGTTTTTACCTCCTTGGTGACTTTTGATAATCAGAGGGCATGGTCGTTCCAGGTATTTTCATTTCTAACAATATTGGTGCAAAATATTGTCAACATCTTATTGTCCGAGCTAAACAACACTACGTGGTATCATTATTGGTAGATAGTGAGATGCGGTCTGGTGTGACGTAAGTTTTAGAAAAACATTTTCTTTATTGCGTCAACGTTTCGATCTATTTCAATTAATTAAGGTTTTTAGTTGAGATAAAAAAGTCAGTTCTTCACTTGAAGTCACGATAGCTCAAGTGGTAGAGTATCGGCGTATCTAGCCGAAGGTCGTGTGTTCCCGAATCCCGCTCATGACACTGCTTTTTTATCTCATCTAAAAACCTTAATTAATTGGAAGATATTAATTGGTCAAGCGAACCCGAAAACTAGTGAAGGTTCGATCTTTACTAAGCCCTGAAGATGATCTCATTAAAGATCAAAACGTTGGCACGATAAACAAAATGTTTTTCTAAAACTTACTTCACACCAGACAGCATTTCACGATCTCCCAATAATCATTAACTAACGGTCACTAAACACCACATTTCTACTACGTGGTATTCTAACAAGACACAGTACCTACACCTACTCTTGCTGATACAGCAGATTTCGATGGGATTTATTAAAGGTTTACACAATTTCACTCGTCCGTAAGGTTGGTTAATGATCCGTATTTTCTCTAGCTCTAGTGAAGAAGCAATGCCTTTGTTTTTTTATACAATTTACATATGTTGTAATCTAATACTTTCTGCTGATAGTATTTCATCACTTTTAATAACCATAAGATCATGTCTGTCTTAAATATGTTTTTCCGTCATGACTGATAGGCTGATTCGGCAGATAAAAGATATTCATAGCAAAATTCTAAATAATAAATTAGTCGGCGAATGCAGCCAAAATCACCAAAGCATGGGCAAACAGAAAAACCTGATTATATCTTGGGTGCCAGGACACGAAGGAATTTTGGATAAAGAAAAAGCAGACACTGGGCAGAGGAGGATATGCAAGACCATACATAGGCCCTGAACCTATACTTGGAATAATAAAAAACAAATTATTGGCATATATAATGATGATCCAATTTGCAGATTATGTAATGAGGATTTAGAAACAGCCAACCATATCACCTTCGAATGCGAAGTTACGGCTCAGTGGAGACATAACCTAGCATAGAGAAAAAACCTCGGGGATGGAATTGTAGTAGCAATAGTCAATGAAATGAGCTAATACTTCTGAGAAGAAGAATTGAGTCGATTGCACTGAACTAGGAAGGTACAATAAGTCAGGAGGCTGCATTGCCACGGGAGAACATTCCTAGTATCTTCATCATCGTCGAATAATGGCGTTCATTTACTTCTATTTTGTATTGATGGCCAATTTTCAGAGTTGGAAAAATTTAAATTGTAAAAGAAAAATCTTCAATAGTGATTTTCTCTGGTTAAAACAGCATTTAAGGTATTCCTTATTTATATTCATGTTTCACACATTCGCCTACATTATCGATAAAATAATTATCTACGTGTAGATAAGAAATTCATGGTCACGGTGTTTTATCGACTAAGGCAGCTACGAGTGCTTCTTGTAATTTAAAAGTCGTAATTGTTTTATTTTTGTTGTTTGGCATTGAAGTTAAATAGGGCAAAGTTGAACTTAAAAATGAATCCCTTACCTTCCTTTTTTTGAAGAAGCCAAGCTGACTCTAGCCGAGGAGTGGTTGCTTTCCCTTTGAGCTTCCCTGAGAAGCCTAAGGTATTCTTCTGTCGGAGCAAAGGACAAGGGAGTGGTCCGTTCAGGACTCGGACCCACTTCCACCCACGATTCTGTAATCAATAAACAAAAGGCTAAAGTTAAGAAGAACAATAAGAAAAAATAAATGAAGGTCGGGTTTCATGGTTCATAAATCCTAAACAGATTGGTTTAACAATTTCTTTATGTACTTAATACAAAATATAATAAAGTGTGTTAGTCGAGTTAACAGAACAGACTATGGGGAAGCCATGCGGAAACAGGTCTGTGAGAAACTTAATACTTAAATTGAGAGCCAGTTCTATTATTTCGTAACATTAATTATTATTCGCAACGCTAATTATTATTGACCATGGTTAGATCTTAAGTTTAAGACAACTTCTGGGCTGTTTTCCAGTTGGACACAGAGTGTTTTTCCTCGGGCAAAAATGACGAAATTTATTGATCCATTTAAGCATAAATTTATTTCCCATTTTTTCTCCTTACGTCATACTGGAGAAAAACGCAGTATCTGTTTGCGTTCCCATTTCAATTATCACCGATGGTTTAACTTCACAAGAGAAAAACGTTCAAACCTGATAAACATGTGATAGCTTTGTTTTGTCGTGAATCATTAAAAAGATAAATGTTTAAATTGTTTGTACTAATATTAACCCCCCCTCTTGGGGGCCGAGCCAATATTGATGACATGCTAAAGGCCAAACAGGACAATACGGCGATTTTGACCCGATTCTCGGTATATTAACTAACCTCTGAATATTTAGAAAGGAAGTGTCGAATTAAATTGAATTATTGACCTGATTTGACGCAATGGCATATCCCCTTTGGGATTATCTGGTTTAGAAACACAATAATAAAGACGCCCGACGTGACGATATCGCATAACGATTGGCTGGGATACAAGTTAAACAAAAAATTATTTTATTCGTAATTAGTCATCATTAATAGCTAGCCACCAATGTACAGATTGGTCACCAGCCGCAGACCCTAAAATAATTTTCGTTTACGTACGTTTTGGTATACTACATGCTAGTTTGTTATCTCTGAAGACTGAAAATAAAAGAAAAAAGAAAAAAAGGAGAGACAGACCAGGAAATGACAAAACTACAGGTCCATCACCCAACAGTCCAAGTAGACAATTGTTTGCTCGTTTACGATAATTTCTGTATGCCTATTTTTGCTGTTTTCATCTCTCAGAAACTAAAACTGGCCAGAAGAGGAAACACGACCACTGATCATAACAGCGAAAACGGACAGACCAAAACGATGGGAAACAACCCATCTACAGATCCATCACCCCAAAGATAATTGCGGTTCGATCGTTTTCGATTGGCATGTCCATCCTTGCTAGTTTGATCAGTCGGGACACTGAAAATGAAGAAAAGCCGACACGTCACACAAGAATGACACATCTACACGGAAAAAAACACTTTGAGCCCTGTAGATGATTTCAATAAATATCGAAACGTTGGCATGATAAAGAAAATGTTTTTCTAAAACCTACGTCACACCAGACCGCTCCCTCACGGTCTCCAAATGATCAAATTTATATTTTATGTTAGCGTACATAAAAATACTACTATATTCACTGATTATTTGACCTAGTGTTCTTTTGGAAGTAGAGATATTTGTTGACTAAAACCGGGTATCGTTCCGTTATAAATAGCTGCATTTGTTCCGAAGAAAGCTGTAAGTACATTACTCCAATATCATTTCGTTTTGCTGACTGTTGTATAATGCTAGTAACTATTTAATTGATCGCGATTTGTAAAATAATACTATTAAACCTGCGGACTATTTGGCATACTTTGAAGATATCAGGGTATTTTTGCCAATAACTCGTTTTTTTACTGCTGTTATGTAATTAGTGGTGGTGTTTGGTGTTGGTTGTGTAATCTAAAGGAAAATGTTTAAATTTAAGTTAATTTAATTTCACACAAATATTGCCAAATATGTGTTAAAAGACTGTTGATTACGAACGAACAGAGTGACTCCATGTCACTAAAAAAAAATGTCCATCTACTCAAAAAAATGAAGGTGGGCCCACTTCCAAGTCCTCCCTAGGTCGATAGCGCATTGTCACGCCGCCTGTTTATCCGTTTGTAAAAATTGCGAGTGAATTTGATTTGAAGGCTGCGGATAATAAATATCAGGCTATTTATACACATGAGAATAAAAATGTAAACAAAAACAAAAAGTAATGTGAGTCACGGGACTTCAGGGTTGGCCGGCTGCGCAGCCAGTTTTAGCATTGTATCCAAAAATCGAGGATCTTCAGCACGCCTAAAATCACTACCGATGTAATTTACAATCAATTATAAATCATTTTTTTAACATCAACACATCCAAGATGGTTTAATAAAAAACCCAAAAATGTTATGAATCTCCCTTATGTAAATAGCTTTTCGTAGCCCCTGATAATATCAGAATGGTCAATGACCAACGAAGTCATTGCCTTCTTCGCTTGAAAGAATAGATACATTTTGACCCTCGCCAAATAAAAAGTGGTGTGATGTTGATCGAGGATTTAAAATGCCATTAAAATATAGATTTCAAGTGTGGCTCGAACAGGTTTTTTTAATTTAAGTGTTATCAAATATTTTTAAAAATGACATTTTTCGAGGGTTTTGAACACAATGGAATATAAATACTTCAAAATGTCCTTATAGTGAGTGGTTTATCATTTTAAACTAATTTTATTGGTTGACATCGGGGTCAGTGGACTCTTCAACTCGTTGAGGGCTAAGATTTGCGGAAAACCTGTTTAAGCACTTTGATCATGGAGTTGCGACGAATTGTGAGCGAAGTCGACTTTGTAAAAAAGGAAATACAGATTGACTAGATTTTCTAATTTTAACATGGATATGTTTTGTGGCCAGGTACATATTTTTTTGCGTGACCATTTTCGACCATCAATTTCGCTTTAAGAATGACTAGGCTAGATAGAGTTACGATTGGGTAAGTTAAGGTTAGGTGAGGTTGGTTTGCGTTAGGTTAGGAATGGTTAAGATTAGAGTTCCGTTAATAAAGTTAAGGATAGGAATAAGTTGAGTTAAAATTAGGTTACGTTAGACAGGATCCTAACCTTAATTAGGGTTACGTTAAGTAAAGTTAGGAAAAGAGTTGATGATGGATTTTGGTCTGCGAGTCGGTAAACTCAAGTTGAACGGCAAGGGACAGACCCAGTAAGTGGCCCTGGATCGGTTCAACATGGTTAACAATAATTAGAGAGAGATTACATAGAGATAAAGGTAGGTTAGGTACGATATGGTCCTAATCCTGATTAGGGCTGGGTTAAGTAACGTTTGGATTAGGTAGAATTAAAGTTAGGTTAGTTTATAGCCACATAGCCATGATTCAATGTATTTCCGTGAAACAGAGAAAATATGAGATTGCGGAAAGCTATTTTTTAATTGTTTTTGTGTCTTCGGGGCAATAATCCGAGCGCAAACGTTTTACACAATTCTGGGCCGTCGCGGTTGAAAATCTAGATCTGTATCCCATTTCCGCTTCCGGGATGAAAAAAGGAAGGGAAAAACGTCGAAAATCGTCATGCAAAAAAGTCGTCAAAAATATCTCGATCGAAATCAACACTGAAGGCGACGTGATGTCTCGCTTTTTCTTTTCGCAAAGATGTTGCACAGTGACTTCGATAACCGCGAAAACGAACGGACCAGAGATCCGCCTTCTCGGAAAAAAGAATATTAAATAAACGGAAATTATGCCAATTACGTAAACTATATACAAAACATTCAACCTTTGTTAAAAGACCATATTTTGTATCTGGCCTGCTTGACTGTCAGCCTCATTTTTACACAACTATCACAGGATAACGTTTATCACAACCTTCTGATAAACAAAAAGGCCTGAACCCAAGCCCAGTAATGGACCTTTATAACATCACCACTAACATATTAAAATCCTCTCTCAGAAAAGTAAATTTGGCATAGGAAAGTTTCGACCTGTGTTGGTCGGAATAGTTTCCCCCAGGTAACCGTTCCGGTTTCACAAATGGAAATTTCTAAAAGATCCGTATCTAATCCTGCCACTTGACACTACATTTTGCAAGATGGAAGAAAAATTACAAAGTTAAGATATTCAGCAGTAAGGCAAAAAATCTCTTTAATATATTCAGGTACTTAAATTCGGTAATGCTGAAACAGAATTCAACTTTAACTCAACTTATGTAAAAGTACTCACCATTGTTACTTAACTTTTGAAATAGAACCATCAAATCAAGTAACTAGAATTCGCTGATAGACAGATTAAATTGTATAACTGGGCTACTCAAACAGATTAAATTGTTTAACTGGGCTACTCTAATAAGTCTATTAAATCCTGATAATAAGTATTAAATCTTTAATAATTGCTCAATTTTTCGATAAACTTTAGTAATAGAATTACTACAATTTTTTTAAATTTGCCTATCCCCCCATAACTTAGGCGGGGTCGATACCGGCGGCCGCGCAAATAAAATTTTGGCTCTGGAACAGAGACTTTTTAACCTAATACCTTCATGAGGCCCTGCCTGCCTAAAGATTTCGCTTAAGGAAGGCTAGGTGTTGTTTATTTTTAACATTAATTGTTATCGATTAAATTGGAATCCTAAATATGTTTCTCCTTTACAAATAATGCAGAGGACATAGTCCCACTCGTCCACCTAACTTGTGAACTCACTTTTTATAATTCGTTATATACTACAAAAATAAATAAATATTTACATAAATACACTATAAACGAATAAGTCAATTACTGATAATAAATAAATAAACATTAAATTATATGACTAAATCGACCTGACCTAATTTATTCAAATTAAATAAAATTATCCATGATGTCCGCGCTGAAAATTTAAAAACGTGGACTCGACTTTTCTCATTTGTAACCTCCTTTTTTGATGGTGGCTAAATTTCTGAGTGTAAAGCCTTTAGTTTTCCCTCTCGCTCTCTCTCTCTCTCTCTCTCTCTCTCGCTCTCTCTCTCTCTCTCTGTCGAAGAGGGGACGAGAAAAATCTGTGCGCACCGAGCTGTAGGCGCTTTCAAAGTTGTATAAGGTATGCTGAGAATTACGTAACTTGCATTGTATAAAAATTGCGAAGTGCCCATTCTACTTTTACCCTCTCTTCAATTCAATAATTCAAAACTGTATTTAAAAGTCAGTCTTCCCTTATTGTCATTTTCCCATCTGATTTTTTCCTGTATACATTAAAAAAAAGCAAAAGCTCCGAAAATAAAAAGCAATCACGCATTGCTTCTTCGAAGCTTTTCTGAGCCCAATTCGTGATTCTCAATGTCCGGCAAGTGGGGCTTTTTTCCATCTTTGATTTGCCTAAGTGCTACCTTACTTTGAAGGACAATATCAATCGGTTGGGCGTAGGCTGTAGCTTGTAAGGAGTGCGAGGATGTCGTTTTGTATGCCTTTGTACATTTTAGTATGGCTATTCTTTGGCTCTGCTCAAGGATGTTTCTGGTAATGCTTTTTATTTTCGTCGTCCATGCCGCACTTCTGTACGTATCTATGTGCAAATAAATGGTTTTATACACTGTTCATAAGGCTTTTGGGTCCGTACTCAAACCATTAACTAATATATATTTAGAATCTTTAAGAGCACTGTTAGGTTTGTCAAACTTCAGTTATGTGTGTTATATATTTCATTTTGGTATTGTATATTTTAATGTACTGGCGCTGCCAAGAAAATAATCAATCTTTGGGCGTGCAAATGTTAACTAAATATCTATATGACATACAATACATAATAATTTTTATAAACGAACGACGTAGCAAAGTAGGTTAAAATATATAGTTTTTTAGTGACAAACTAAAGTTGATGGTTAATTTTTTCTCTAAACACCCCTAAATAAAAAATTTTGGAAAAACCAAAAAATAAAAAATTCTCAAATTGTTCGCCTACGATTTTTTTCTCGAAATTCACAACTTTAAAACGACGACAGATCCATAGGAATTTTTACGGGGTTTAGGACCCTGTAACCTGTAAGTAACGACATAACCCTGACCTCCGTAAATAAATCAGAACCGTATTGATAAGAAAAATGTTTAACGTGTTATATAGAATCACGAATAGTGGGGCGCTGACCCCCCGTTATCAGCATACTCTTCTACCGTTCAACTATGTCATCATCGTGACTATAATCGATTTTGGTTAGGTTTTATGCTCAGGCACCCTACGTTAAAGCGAATCGACACTTTTCGAAATAAATGCCTTCCCAGCACCCCCATCCCTGTCCTGTCTTCAGAAGAAAATGGCAAGGTAGCTCTGATTGTACTCAAATTGGAATACTTTATCGCCCTCTCTACCCTAAACTAAGACATAAGCCCTGGTATAAGTATGTGAGTAGCAAAAGATATTTTGCTGTCATTTCTAGTATAACAGCTAACTATGGAATTTGCGAGTACTATCTCTATAAGATACTCCTCAGACCCCACCTCAAACCAGTCAACTTGTGACATCAAGGTCGATGATTTCGAACATATCGTAAGGGAAGTTGTATTCAAAGCATTCGATGGCATGAAAGAAGTGACAAAACCATATAAATGGAAGCCGCTGCTTGCTCAGAGACAGAAATTATATATTGGGCTATCTTTTCATTTTTCGAAACATGTCGAATTGATGTTTGAACGATAAAAAATAAAATAAAAATAAAGCAATGAAGTAAAATAAATGTATGTAAATAGAATACAATAAAAAAATAACGGTAAAATAAAAATTAAACGACAAACGAAAAAAATAATTACAAAAAACTAGTGGATGGCTAATACCTCTGGCAAGCCCAAAAATTAATAAATAAACGTTTCGATAGGTTTTGTTGGCTTTATCCTTATTTATCTCACTTGTAATGATATAAAAACCAAGGTAGTTGGCACAGGACAAACAAGAAAAATTCAGCTTTCCAACAATTGTACGTCTTCTTGCAATGCAACTTAGCCTTGATATTTGCTTGATAATTTATCGTGGATTTGCTGTTATAATCGAGAGAATTTTGTGTTTACCGCTACTTTTAAAAACAAATTTTACTCATTCATTTATTCCTGACATAAGCATTTGATTAGAGGGACGCCAAGGACTGTTTTCCGATTTGTTATCACGATTCAAACACACATACGTCGAAACAGGTCTAGTGATAACACTAGCTATACTTTAGGAAAGCTCGGTGGTTCAAGAAAATCTGATTTCCGAATGAACAGGATGATATTGTTTCATAAAAGTTCGCTTACTTTCAAAACACACCAATCTGTTGTAATTATAAGTTGGATGAGCGAAAATACAAGTTCTATGTAGCAATAACAAATATCCGTGCCTCATTTACAAAAATAATAAAAGTTCAATATAATATGTCAAAGTCAGAGTTAATATTAACGCTTCTATCCTTCTATTCTATCCTTTTGAAAAAGATAGTTCCTACTCACAGTAAGTTGTTTTCCAACATCCGGATTTCGAGCTTTTAGCTCATCATCAGGTTGAAGGAGTTGTACAACCACGTCTTTCGACATGAATTGCTAAAATTGTTTTTTTGCTAAACTAAAATATAACTTAGTTCATTATTCAGGTAAAGTTTAACCACGGACTGGTTCAATTAAAATCGTTCAGCTAAAAAATTTAGTTATTGAAGTACAGGTATCTAACAAGTATGGGTGGTCTTCTTTCGGAAGAAATGTAAGTTAGCTCTAATATAAAAATCTAGTAGAATGAGGTCCTATTTCTTAATTTTCTGATATTTTTTAATTAGAGTAAAGAATATAAAATCGAGCCTTTCTAACATACTAACCACACTTTTTTAATTTTTTTTAAATTAATTTTCATTTAATAATATGCTGGTAAAAATATTTTAAATCTAGAAAGGTGGGTTTTTTTTATAACTAAACACACCATTTATCTTTATGCCAAATATTTTAATTGCTAATGCATTTCGGGTCTCGTCCTTGGTCCCTCCTCAAAGCTCACTACATATGTAGGTAAAATAGTGAGCTGTGAAGAGGGACCATGGACTGACCGGAAATGCATTAGCAATCAAAATATTTTGCAGAAAAATAAATGGTGTTTATGTAGAAAAATAAATACATAAGTACATAAAAAAATTTAGATTTAAAATATCAACCACAGTTCTAAAAGTGAATGTCTCGAACCGTTGACAAACTTCGAAAACGACTTGTCATCCAAGCTGTTGGATGAATTAGAGTTTTATCGGCCGGGTTGGAAAGAGGGTCGTTCAATTTTCAAGCACGTCCTCGCGAACATCGGCCAAACGGATAAATTTCCCGAGGGATAGTTCGAGAACTATCGCATCGCATTTTCCGGAAGGGGACGCTAATAGCACACAGGCAAGGTCGATTCCTATGTTCAGAAGCGTAATGATTTTTCTAATTTATCCGGTGTTCTGTGGAAACGTCACTCGGAATGCGGAAGGAGGTTTACTTATTTTTAGACTGTTTATTTAAAAAGGGGGTCAAGTTAACAAATTTAGACAAATTCCACAGTATAAGAAACTGTATATACGTAGTATATAGTTGGACAAAAAAATATGCGTGTCTGGAATTCAATCGGGACAAAACGTAAATGGATTTATTTTGGAGACGTCCAGATTTTATTTTCATATCCCAGTTTCATCGTGTATTTTAATTCGCTGTACCAAAACTGAACAAAATAAAACTATTTATGACAATACAAAATACTTATTACAATCTCATATGTGGTAAGCAGTGAACAAAGCGAGAAGCCACGGACTAGTATAATCAGAGTCGATCACTGCGGACAAACCTTTCAGTAATTAAATAATTAAATTTATTTCGATCGTTTGACTAATATCAAAGGTTTCATTTGTGTCAGGATGACAGTAAATATTAGAAAACCCTTGTTTCCTTTTTATCTGATCAGTACGTTAGTTCTGTTGAACAAACTACGTACACAATATCATTGACCAATTTGTTGACCTGTTTGATCACTTGATAATTATTAATAATATTATTTGAAGTTTAAAATTTGGCTCGTCGTTTGAAGGCCGGTTTGATTAGTAAATTATTCGCACTTTTCCTGACAACCTAGCCCGCCGTTTGTTTTCTATTTTTGACAGGGGTTATCGTACTTTGAATTACCTCTTGGAAGAGCAAGTGTCAAATATAATATTAAAAATTAAACGAGGGTCGATTGATTCAAGTGGAACCGGAGACGACCTGGTTGCAAATGTGATGCTTCCTCGACGTGATGCACTCCAGTCACGGTTCGGATACTTAATACAGCTGCAAAAATCCTGTACGTTCAATTGATCAATTGCTCATGATTTAACTACTATAGAATTATTGATCACTGACCCATCTTTGATAGCTGATCTCATTATAGAGCTCTTTGAGAGATAAGAAAATATAAATATGGTCGTATTTGTGTGTTTTTCATTACTTTCTTTTACACGTAATCACTTTTATTATTATATTTTGAAAAGCGTCTGTTTATTATATATTTGTACAACGGTGAGTTGGAAAAACAAAATTGAAAACGGGATTAAAAGGGTTTCTTTTGTTTGTTTCTCACAACATCACTCTTTCTCTGCTATCCTTTTTCTCTCTCTTACAATCTCTATTCCTACTCTTTCTTTACAATCCCTTCTTTTCGCTCTTCCCTTTTTTTCTTGTCGCCTCACTTCTTGATTATTTTCTTCTCTTCCCCCTCTCTCTCTCTTTCTCTCCCATACAAACTTCAATTTCATGCGCTAAATTCAGAAAAGGATATAGTACAATCGATAATATTGGAAATTTATATGAAATATTATTAAAATTTAAACGAAAAGAAAACGCAGCAAACTGTATTGCTTTTTCATTGACTTTAAATCAGCTTTTGACTCCCCAGTAAGAAATACAATTTGTTACAAATTGAATGTCTTAGATTTATCGACTAAATTAATTGAAATAATTAAAAGGTAGGTGATGAAAACACTTAACCAGCTATATGGACGAAACAAGGAAGCACAAGATTTTAGCAAACAAAACTGGTATGAAGCAAATATGTTTTTATCCCCACTCCTGTTCTCATTGTTTCTTGAATATTTTGATAACTTTATCGAAGGTGGTGTATGAAAATAAAAGTCTTATTATATGCGGTCGACATTGTTATTTTCGCTGATAATGCTCTTACGCTCTAAAGGATGTTAGACAAAGTGGTCAGCTACTGTCTATTGTGGAACATGGCTGTTAATTTAAGAAAATCATCAATAATGGTCTTTAAAAAAGGAGGAAAATTTGCTAAAAATGAACGTTGGAAATATGACGGTAAAAATGTAAACATTGTGGTTGAATGTAAGTACTTGGGGCTTTATAGTGACCATCAGACTTCATTTCGAAAACATTTCAAAGAAAAAATTAAACCTCTAAACTAGGCCTAGGGAGTGTATTGAACTCCTTCGTAAACAAAGATGATATGCCTCTTACAGCAAAATATAAGGTGTTTCTTGTCGGCCGGATGATGGCTAATGATTAGACAATTTGTCCGGGTGGCGTCCAGAGAATGAGTAACTCAGCAGTTCGACTTTTTTTATTATTGACGACGTTTCTTTAATGTAGAGGAGCGCCTACTGCCTTTTGCTATGCCCTGTTAATAATTAGAATTCAAACAATTACATGGGCCCCCTATTCAACTTTTTATACTTTGATTTCTGAATTTTGATTGGTAACTTGTGCAAGCTGTACAATTTACTTTCATTTTCGCTGTCGCCATTTCCTAGTAAGTGGCTGTACTAGATTTTAGCGAACAATCTGTATAAATTGTTATTTGTATTTGTAGTATAGAAATTGTTATCTTGTAGAATGTTTTGCCTGATGAAGGACTAAATTAAGTCCGAAACTTGGCCAATAATAAAAAAAAGTTATAAACTAATGAGTTGTTCATTCACTGGGCGCCACCCTGACAAATTCTCCAATCATGTATGAGGTGTTTGATTCCGTATCGCAAGCAATTATATGCTACGCAGCATAGATCTGGGGTTATCAGGAATATGAGGAAATCGGAAGTGTCCAGAGACACTTTATTAACAAATTGTTCTGCATGCCCAAGAGTTATCCAAATTATGTACTTTATCTCGAATTATGCCTTTGTTCGTTTTTAATGTTTCACTGCATATTAACTATATTCAAAGGGCCCTTCAATGTTCCCGTCTTAGGAAGTTATTAATAGAAGAGATAAGGACAAAAAAAAATATTTTGGTACGATTCCTTGTTGTAACAAATGTTTAAAAATGGGATACGATATCATGAAATTATATCAAGAAAAAATTCAACTTACTAGAAGATTTAAAACAGTTCAGACAGTGCCTCATTTGGAGGAGAGCGCACGCGTTTTCATTCATTGTACAAAGCTATCAACACTGACCTAGGGAAAACACGTCTTAAAAAGACAGTTCACGAAGGTCTATTTTTATGTCTGTAAAAATGAAAACTAGGAGCGAAATGCTAAATTTAAATAGTTATACACTAGAAGTGAGGAGAGATGTGTTCTCTTTGAATATGTTAGCAAATGAAACTGTCTTTTATTTTGTTTGTATCTGCCCAATTCTGAGGAATTACAGAAAATCTTTTTTACATGCATTCGAATTAAATTGTTATACATTTCTCGAATATTTAAATGGACGATATTAGCAGGAACTATACAATTATGGTATATGTGCATTGACGTATAGAAATGACACAAGAATTTAATTTATTAAATTAATATAATTAACTATTTATTTATTTTTCATATGTTTATTTATTCTCGTGTTTTACTGTTTGAAAATATAACTTGTTAATGTTGCGTAGTTATAGTTAATGGTATTCAAAGTCCATTTATTTTGTGAATGTTAAATTGAGTACTGTATACAATATTTATATATTTATTAATAGTTGTTACGAGTTATAAATGGGGTATGGACATTTATTAAACTAATTTATTTGTTACATTTTGATCAATTGCTTATATATGTACGTACGCTTGTTATCGTATTATTTTTTCTCTGTAGCTGATTTAAATAGGATTCAATGCCTCTTATATACATTATATATGTGTTATGCGTGGCAACATCCGCAGACGGATCATTATCACAAATGTGTATATGCTTTTTGTACAGCACACATTTGTATGTTGTTTTTTTTAGAGAAAAAAAAACAACAAAACATTTCTATTCTATTCTCTCATACAAACTTTTTATTTTCTTTCTCTTACCTTCTACCTATTTTATTTTTTCCTTCTCTCTTTCTGTATAGGCCACTCTTACTGCCGGTTTTTTGGTCGTTTTCGTTTACATTCTTCTCTTATGCTGAACCTGTCTTTGCTGACTCTCTTCTTTTCTTGCCTTTTTCTTTCTATTTTGCCTAACCCTTTAGCTCCCTTTCTCTGCTACTTCTATCTCTCTTTTGCTTCCGATCTACCCCTTCGCTGAATCTTTTCTTCATTTCTCTCTCACTATCTTTACAGTCTGTCTTTTTTCTTTATTTCGTCCTTCGGCGTCCCTTTTTTCTTATTGGACATCAACTATTCCTCCTCTCTTTATTTACAGTTTCTTTTTCCCTCTTTCTTTACGCACCCACCATCTTGTCTTTGCTGGCTCTTCTTCTCTTCCTTCTCTCTTTTTTAGTGTTAGTGCTTTCTCTTATCCCTCTATTTACCTATATATCTTTAACCATACACCTATCTTTCGTCGCTGACAATATTTTTCTCTTTTCTATTTTTTAAATATTTTGTCTAAACCTGTATCTCTTTTTCTCTTTCTGTTCTAATCCACCACTTCTCTTACTTTATTGACTCTTTTCATTCTTTCTTATATTCGACCTTTTTTTCTTCGGTCTTTCCCTCATCCCACCTCCCTCCCTCCCTCTCTCTCTCTCTCTCTCTCTCTCTCTCTCTCTCTCTCTCTCTCTCACACACACACACACACACACACACACACACACACGCACACACACTGTATGCATTCTTACTCTTTCATATTGGTTTAACATGTCTTATTTTTTTGTAGGTAAGCCTGACAATTTTAGTTTCATTGAAAATGGAATGATTTAATAAAAATCATCAACCTGACTCTTGGCGAATAAAAATCCTCCAAAACACATACGTTTCGTCATGCTGTTGACAATGAGCAAAGTTAAGGTCCGTCATCCTATATTCTATGACTCAACAATCTTATCTTATCAAAAGGAACGAAAGTTAAAAAAAATATATTAAAAATCAAACAATAGAGTATTCGGTAGAAAGCCTTGTTTCATCACGACATTATTTATGGTATTTGAATAAAAAATTGTTGTTGTTGTTTTGTAAGTAGATGCGAGATAAGTAAAAAAGATAATGCCAATTAAACCCTGAAATAACAAGAATAAAAAAAAGTAATTTGAAAAAACTGCTCAACAGGCTGCAACCACAGGGGAAAAACGTCTAGCCGACGAACAATATGAGATAAGGTTATATTTGATATAAATTTTATTACTTCGATCATATTAAGGATTTCAATGGAATATTTGTAGCGTTTGTTGAAAATCTAATCGATTTTAAGAACTTATATTAATTAAGGTCCTTGTTATTCTAGGCATAACGCTTTTTTTATAGTTTCACTATCTATTCGATTTCCTGGGATATTCAGATCTGATCAATCGTGACATAGTTGTTTTTATAGTATTTCGTATAGATTACTACATTGTCAAGCATAAAAGTTTGATCTTTGTTTAACCAGATGATTTATATTTTCAGCAATGTTCAATAATCTAGTTGTATCCATAGCAATATCTTAAGTACATGTTAGTCTCATAGAATATTATTTTTTTCCACCATGACCTGAACATATTGTTGAAAAGTTGATTAGATCTATACACAAACCAGAAAAAGCCACTTCGCCGATTTCTTTGGGGATTATTATTACATTTCAAAAGTATCAGTACCTCCACCGGGTTAATATTTCACAGTTACAAGACAAACTTCCGACCGGCCAGTTTCGCCTTGCCATCTTGCCTGCAGAGTGAGAGGTAGACCGTTTTCTTCATATTTGAGATGTTGATCAAGTTTTTTTTTATTACCTGGGCCATTGCATTTTAGCCCTTAACTATTTTATTTGATAGCCCTTCACTTCCCTCAAATATTGGTTGAATTAAACAGACAAGCACAGAGATTATTTTGTAAGATTTTAATGCTTTTATCATCACATTAAAGTATGTAATTTTTCTAATTATTACCTGCATTAAGCACAATTGCAAATAATAACGGGGAGACCTGACACCCACATCAGGGTCACCTTGTTGGTCTTTCCGAGACTAGAATGTTTATAGGAGCTTTCAGACTAACTTTCAGCTTATTTTGAAAAATATTGATGTACATGCCCATAGGTTCTGCATATTTTGTTTTGGTACACTCTTACCACTTTATGTTCTGTCCTGGACCCATCGGTATATCAACAGATATCTTCCTTGACTGGGTTTTTCTCTTTCTTCCAATGCGTTTTAGTTCTTAGTTTTGTCTATATATTTTGATTAGATTCAAATATCCTGTTCCTGTCATCCCCAGAAGCTACGAGTATATTCATTATATATTCCATCAGATATTCTCTCATTAGAACATGCATGTGTTTACTAATCCTGTGATATTTAAACAGCCGATCTTTTGCAGTTTGTTTTTCTTAGCCAACAGGTCATTTTTAGATTTATTATAATAAAGTCTGACAACTAATAAATTTTTTTTAAACTATAGAAACAGTTTCATACGAATTTCTAATACATTAATGATGAACTATGCATATTATGGTAACTAAAAGAGTTATATAAGAAAGAGTCACATTGTTGGAAAGTCCACTGGATATACAAATTTAACACTGAATAAGAGACTTATGCCATGATGTCGAAAACGTTCTGTTAGTAAAGAAAATTCCATGCTGCAGTCTATTGTTCAACAACCGATGGCACAAGTGACAGAACTGTAGAGTAAACAGCGAAAAGATTTAATTATTATTTAAAAAAAGTTAATAAAAGAGTTAGTTATAAAAGAAACGTGGAAGAACGAAATAACTAATAAAAACGAACCTGCTTTGATTGACCACTGAGGTTGATTTTCTGAAAAATCACCAAAGATCATTGTAAATAAAAAAAATTTCCTTCTTTAAAATTGTTAAATTGCAATATTCTAGCTGCTGAGTGAAAGAGGCGTGTGTAAAAAAGCCCACAAAGTAGGATACATAATTTGCTTCAGGTTAACGTTCTATCAAGTTGAACGATACTGCCAAATAATTATCTTTAGGCCAAATAAATGCTAAGGACAATTAGCGAGTGTATGTTGCCGCATATATTTTTGTCGGTAGGCCAAGCCGGAATTCATGGGCAACGATCTCTGACCCCGATAAAGGTTCGTTCTAAAAGTAGACCCCTATGCGGCCCCTCTGCTTTCCTTCTCAATGCCATCCTTGACAAGGCGAACCGGCCGGTTGTAAACATTCGTCCTTTTTTTTATTAACTTAACGGAAGACGAACCGAGGATTAATGGGCGGTTGAAGAAGAACAAATAGAAGAGGCATGTTTTGTTTACGACTTGCGAGGGCCGCGGCGCCACAGATATAAATAGACGATCACGGTGTACGACACTGACAAATAGTTCAATGCCAGATTGGCGATTTGCGCTAGGCTAGTCACCTACATTTTTGTCGGGTTGTTGTCCTGGCATGTTTGTTTGTCTAAGAGATGAAAAGGTTTCCCTATGAACGAATTTTTGATAGAATTGTAGGAGGTAAATCATGATCAAACGTCATAATCAAAATCACGTCACGTAAATATTACAGATTTATAAAATACATGTGGTGTCAACATAACAGCCGAAAAAGAAAAATTCTTATAAAAAAGAAACAATTATGACAAATTTGATACCACCATAAGTTTGTATACTGTAAAAAATGCGCTTTTCTGTGAATTTATATATGAATAATAATAATAAAAAATGGGTGGTCCTAGATAAAGTTAAACTAAAGTAAAAAGGACTTATGCACTAATGGCAGCTTAGATTAGGTTGTGAATTAGTTGGAAATTATAGGCCCCAACCGGGGTATCAAATGTCACGGAGTGACGTCGTTTAATTTCGTGTAAGGTTTACCAGGCTAAGATTAGACACTCACGATTAGCCAGAAGCCCATGCCAAAAAGCGTGTCGATGTTTACTCTAATCTTGTTAAAAGTGGAAAAAGATGGCGTCAAAAAGTTCTGTAATGGGCAAGAGACAGCGTCTTGACTCTCCCTACTTATAACCTTGACGTCGCGGGGACTATTCCGTCTGATGTAAGGTTTCAAAAATATGTAAATACTATGGTCGTTGATCGGTTCATAAAAAAACTCGTACTTTGAGAGGGAATTAGATTAGATCTTCGCAATTAGCCAGAAGCCCACCCCATAAGGCGAATGAATGCTTGCACTGATCTTGTTAAAAGTGGAAGGAAATGGCAGTCAAAATTTTCTGAGACAAGAGGCAGAGTCGTGATGTTTCCTACTTTGACGTGCACTATTGACGTTTTACCAACTTTGGTTGGTTCAGAAAAATCTCGTACTTTGCATTTGGTGAAAGTGTTTCATCGGTAAGGCAAGCTATTGACTCTTCGCCTTATAGTCAAGGTCGATAGAATATGCATAATTTTAAAAACAAAAGCCCTTTAAAACATCACATTTTTCGCGTTTGTCCTGTTTGTGAAATGGAAACAGTGATTTGACGCTCCCTGCTTATATCCTTGACGTCGGAGAGCTGACATACGTGGTTTTACAAGTGAAATTCCTCGGTTTTGAATCGAACACAACAGTACACACAGCATTACAGCATTAATAAAACACACCTGGATTTAAAGCCCCAGTAATAAAAATTGGATATTTTTGTAAAAGACCCCTTTGAGTTTGCAATCAAAATCCCCAGTTTTGATAAACGTGAATAGAAAAATGACAATGATTTTCTGATCAGCTGTATTTTGCATTTTACAAGGTTAAAATATGGAAACGGATGGTGACAACGACTTGCCTCTCCCTGCTTATAACCTGCCTTGCGGAATATTGCGACTGATATGAGGTTTTAACAATCAGAACTAGCCTTTTTCTTATCAACCAAAGCGTATCACCAAGCATCTGAACGCGGATCGTGCAAAATTAAGGATATAAATGTCAAAAGTGTGCCAATGGAGAAAATCTCTAAAATCAAAAAAGATGTCACGGTTTGGATAAGAAAATATCTGATTATTTGAATATTTTCGAATATCCTTAACAATCGATCGTTTGGAGAAAAAAAAGCTGTAGCAACTATGGAAGCTTTGAACTTTTAGCTGCATTATTGACTCTATGCTTTGCACTTAAGAGGTCGATAAAGTACATGAAGTTGAAAAAGGAAAATCCATAATTTATATCACCTGCTCAAGGTTCTATCATTGTTGATAGAAACGATGGATTTTCCTTTTAAAACTTCATCACATCATTTGCGTTTGACAAGGCATGATTCGAGTAAATGAAAAAGTAAAACTCCGAACTTTCTTATTACCAAAGGATATCACAGCAGCAATCGCAAAACACATCTGCACAAACTACTAGACGCGGATCGCTTAAAATTAAGGATATAAGTGTGCCATGTATAAAATCTTTACAATCTAAAATATGTCCGAGCTTGATCCACTAGTTGTTCGTTTCGCAAAACAGCTGTTACTTACCGTTTGTAGAAACTGCGAAATTTTGAACTTCTAGCTTCATTATTGACTTAAGCTTTGCACTTGATAAATTATCTGCTACTAGACCACATTTTTGCAAATATTTTGCGTTTGCAAGGTAGGATCGAGGGAAATGGTAGGATTCAGCGTGTCTCCTCTCCCTGCTTATACCCTTGACGTGCACTATTGGCACACGTGGCTTTACAAACTTTGACCAATTCCAGAAAAAGCTCGCACTTTGCGTTTGCTGAAAATGCTTTGCACTTCACATTTTTTTGATAAAGGAGGCTTATTGATTTTTAGCCGTCTAGTCAAGCTCAATAGAATATGTGTAATTTTAAAGAAAAATCCCCCCTTGCTTGTACCCTTATCGTCGTCATGCTTACCCTCGTATTCTGTCAATGGCACATTTTTATGTCGAAAGGAAGGTGTGTTAAACTAATTGAAATTAGTGGGCGAATATTTTTGTCTCGAACCGAAGGAGAGGTAACAATTGTAAAATCTGGCTGATGGGTAAAACTGGTGAACATAAAAATACATTTTTACGGAACAAAAATCGTGAATTGAAACGTAATTGTACTTATCGCGATATAAAGTTGAAAATTGATTAGTTTTTTTTTTAAATTAACTAAACTTTATTCTTTTCAACTAACTCCTGGGTTATTTTCATTGCTAGTTTAATTAGATAAAAAGACGTTCTGTTCAATCGTTTTCAGGCCAAAAGAGGGAGGAAACCCTTCTGGCGATTACGTCGTCCCTCTCAGCCAGATGTGACAACATAGCAGTCCAACAGAACAAAATCTCGTTTACATAATGAAAAATACAATTTTTATGCCAAGCAAAACTGCAAATTGTTATACAAAATGGGGGGGGGGTTATCCTGGGTTATCAACATTCCTAACAAGTTTTTGCTGTAATTTTAATGTTTTTAATTAAAAAAGTGACCGTTAAGTATACAAAAGTAAGTTTTGCCATATACTTCATCTCCCTTGATTATTACGGTCCGCCTGTTCTCGCTTCGATCAAAACCCAACAACAATACAACTCCTAATATTAAGTTAAAAGTTTAAATGCTGTATAATTTTCACGGGAGTTCATTATAAACTACTAATAATTAACTCCAAATAAATGGGAGGGTTACATTTCCATTTTTTTCCAACACTGGCTTTACTAAAACGTGATGTCATCCTATATAGATTACTTTTATACAATAACATATTATAATTACTATTTACCTGCTTTCATTTCTAAAGTCACTAGCAAGAATGTCACTAATTCGATTAATTGGTAAGAATTTCTCTTAACTATCATTAATTAATGTACAAATTTAAACGGATTTTTCTCACTGGTACTATTTTTTAACCACAGAATTCTCTTCCACACTACCACCTTTATTTAACCTGTAGTTGTCCTTCCAACGTAAAGTATATTGAGAGCTCAAAGATAAAACATTGATGAAGGATATAACGCGACAGTGATCGATAGAAGAAAGCTGTCTCACTTCAGAAAATTTGCATTTTCATGCACCCCCTCCCCCATATTTTTCATTGTTTTGTTGAAAATTTTAAAAGGATCAATACTGCAGGAAAACGTGCAACCCAGATTTAAGAGATGAACGAACCAGTAGCATCCTTAATGATATTTTTATTGGCAAAGTACAAAACTCAGGCCAGTTAATGATGTGGTGCATTGTTTCGGTGATTTTCTATTGGATGTTTGCCTTTAGCCAAAAATTAATAAATTTTACGTTTAATTTTAATTAACAACACTTTTTATCGAAGGAGTTAGTCTAGATGAAAAAGCTAGTGTCACGAGCGGGAATCGAACCCAAGACCTTCAGCTCAATATTCCCCTGCTCTAACCACTATCACACCAATTCCTCATTTCAACTTACAACTTTTCCAATTTTCTCTCTTTTTTTTATTTAATGCATAATACTTGTTCTTTTCCGATTAGTAAATACTCTTCCTATTATAGAAAAAAAGCAATTGGAACAATGAAAGCTTAGAACTTTTAGCAACATTATTGACTCTATGCTTCACACTTACACTTTGAGTATATATATATATAACTTTAAAATGTTTATTCAAGCCTGCTCAATATAAAAAATCGGTGTCAAAAGTTCGATTATCAATCAACTGAAACCTTTTCATAATCAAGTGAGCTGCCAAAGATAAGAAATAAAAATAATATATCATTACAGAAAATGTTTCAGACTTGCACGTTATTTATAGTTTATTATCTTTGATTACTGGGTAGCGAAATTATCAACGCAGTTCAGTATTTTTCTTTTTTTCTTAACCAGGATCATTTGACATGATATTTTTCGATAAGGATACGAAACTATTTTTAATCCGGCCGCTGTTGTCAAACGGCGGTTTGCTGAGTCGGTATTATATGCAGAAAGCATAGCGTTCACATGGGCAAGGACGTAGCCGAAGCGAACATTTCCGGGGGTTAATTTTAGTAATTCCCACTTGCTAAAAAAGTGACAATATTTCTTATATTATCATCTTATATTATCGAAGTTCAATTGTGAGAGATGGTGATTCTATTACGAAAGTCAAGAAACAAGAGTTATATCTTAAATTATAGAAGTCTGGTAACAAGAGTGACAACAAGAGATATGTTACAGAAGTCTAAATTGTGAGAGATAGTATTCTATTACGGAAGTCAAACCACAACAGTTAGATCCTACATTACAAAAGTCTGATAACAAGACTTACATGTTTTATTATAGAAATATGGTAACAAAGAATCACCACCCTTACAGTCAACATCTAAACCGCAGTGGCCACCAACGCCGTCAGATTGTGTAAGTTCAATAACATGAGTCATGTCCTAAATTATAGAAAATTAGTTGCGAGAGTTAGCGGTTTTATTACAGATATCAGGTAACAAAAGTTAGGTCTTTATTGTAGAAGTCTTGTTACAAGAGCTGACGTGTTAAACTGAAGTCTAATCACAAGAGTTATATCGTATATTACAGAAGATTAGTTACCAGAGTTGGTGGTTCTATTACAGGGATCAGGTAACGAAAGTTAGATCTTGTATTATGGAAGTCTTACAAGAGTTAAGGTGTTTAACAGTAACAGAAGTAGAGTCATTATTGTTATATGTATAACAGAAGTTCCGTTGCCAAAGCTGGTGGTTCTATTAAAGAAATCGGGTAAAAAAGTTAGATATTATATTACATATGTTGGTAACAAGAGTTGTGGTTTTGAACATACGTCTCTAACAAGAGTTACATCATATAACATACTTTATTAGTTGCATGAGTTAGAGGTTTAATTAAACAAAAGTTGGCTCTTCTATTACAGAAGTCTTGTTTCAAGAGTTTAAATGTTAACTGAAGTCTAATCACAATCTTATATTACAGAATATTAGTTGGAATAGTTAGCGGTACAATTACGGTATTTGTAACACAAGTTTGAAAAGAATGGTTCTACTCACAGAACTATAGTTGGTAACGATCAAGCATTAAATGCTCGTGGTTGGAGATTACAGCACTTCTCTTGACGGGAGTTTAATGAATTGAAAGTTCCTATTACGGAAGTTGGTAAAAAAAGTTAGTCGGTATTAAAAAAACCTAGCAACCAGGGGTAGATCTTATGTTACAGAAGTTTAGTTGAAAAATTGGCGGTTCTATTACCGAAGGTTGTTAAACAATTATTTACACCCTTAATATTTGTTTAAGACTTTAAGACTTAATGATATAATAAACCCATTATATTTAGTGGTCTGATTGACCAAATTACTTCAATTAATTAATCTTTTTATGTAAGGTTTTGGTTGAAATGAAAAAGTTAGTGTCTCGAGAGGGATTCGAAACCACGACCAACTCAATACGCCGCTGCTCTAAACACTTGAGTGACGATCGTTCGTGGATTCGAATCCCGCTCGTGGCACTAACTTTTTCATTTCAACCAAACCCTTACGTACAAGATTAATTAATTGAAAGCTATAACAAACGTTTACATATCAGACTACTTGCCAGAGTTGGGGATTCTATTACATAATATAGTTTACATATATAGAATAGTTTCTAAATTAGCCATTCTATTATAAAAGTTTAGTAACAAGAGTTAGATCTTATATTGCAGCAGCTTAGTTTAAGATGTGCGCTCTATTACAGAAGCTTGTTTACAAGGTTACAGTTTGTTTTTCCATTATTACTACTACAACTATTCAGATGTCAGTTAACGAACAGAGACTGGGTAAATAACTGTTCAGTACATGTTAACTGTTTTATTACTAAAGTCTAGTAACAAGTTGGTTGCTTCTTATATGCCAAGTTATAAAAGTCGAAGTCAGTCAACATAAATTGGCAGTTTAATTACAAAAGCCTCTGGTCAAAAGGGTTTGCTGTGTCCGATAGCATGAGATATTGTTTCACTTTAACAACTGTTCCATTCGTGTAAGTGTTTAAAATGAAAAATACGACTTTTTTAATGTAGTGTTTTCACATTAACACGTAAATATTTTAAGATTTATTCTTAATTATATGGCAAGTTTTAGTATTTTTTAGTCACTGTACCACTTCTTGTGTTCTGATGCAACTACTTTAATTAACGCCTGAATCGAAGAGGTTCTCTTGTTTTATGAAGAAATTAGACTCAGCTCGTTATTAAAAACTTAGCACGGGTTTTAAAGAGAAATACATTTTTCAAAGACCGGAGCTAGATTTAAAACGTGATTAAGCTTATTGAGGAGGTTGTGTAATACCGTGTGCTCAACAAGTTCCACACGAATGACCCAGGCATACGCGATTTGAATCACGTACGCATCTTGGGTCCGTGCAGCTCGGACGAAACCCCATCTGCATACTCCTCAGAACCGATTAAGGTTAAACGCCCAATTAGGAAAATGTTCGCGGAATTTTCTTATTTTTCGGGAGACTAATTTCGCTTAAGATTAGAGCTTCGGGTATTTTCCAGCGATAAAAAGTCAAGGGAAGTTTCCAATTTCTACGGTGGGTTAAAACTGATTTACTCCTGGGCAATATATTTTTATCCTGAAAAGATCTGCGGCCTGAAGGATTTCAGTGAATATGGCAATACACAGGTAGGTTGTGAATTAGGTTTTCACACCTCCCTTTGCTTATTTCCTAATGTAAAACAGGAAATTGGGCTAAATAGCTCATTTCAACTCGAGCACGAGATTATGGTATGTGTAAGAGGTAAAAAAATTTCACAAGAAACGTTAGTCTCTGCTCTTTCAAAATAAGAGCTTAATGTTTAAATTTATCGTTTACAAAGGGGGTCACGGGAGAGAATTCGCCAAAACTTGGTCAAACAGGTCGGAAATGTTTACCACGACTTTGTAAAAAAAAAAGTGAAAGTCCCTTCGCACATCCTGCTCGTCCCGGTGCTAACACTTCCTTTATACAATCAAAGAGTTGCGTACTTAATGGTAAATACTTGAGATTCCATGGTGTATAAAGGAAAACATCGGTACTTAAAAGGGAAAAAGACAAAATTACAAGTTTCTTCTTTTTTTTACGACTCTTGAGGTCAAACCTTTAAAAATGTGCTGAAATATCACCATACCAACAAATACCACGTTAGTCCGTATTAGACCCGATGTTTTATAAGATTCAACGGACTAAACAGCGGGAACAAGCGGACCTGATAACTTAGAGAGTTACTGCTACAACTGTTACAAGCCACTCCTTCTACTCGCCGACCACAAAATGTCAGAGATGAGTGGGCACCTAGGTTTTTGTCAGTAATTTGATTTGCCCTACTCCGAAGAAAAGTACACAGTGCTCCCTCAGAGGAAGCGAATATTATTGATGAAATGACTGAAACAGTTGGACCAGAAGGCAGAACTTGTGACTGACTCTTTCTGAAAACAATGTAAAAAGACCAGCAGTCAAGATCAACTTGGACAAAACTACTGCCAATATTTTTTTTAAAATCTATATTTCTACAGACAAAAACTATCGTGGGACATTTCATCATTGCTGACATAACCTAGCATCACTGGTGACGGTCGGGCTGTAAAATCGCCTAGGAAGACCACGAACAATAGCTGATCAAGGACATACGCTAGATAGTGAAGAAAAAGCACAAACAGTGTGGGATATATCAAAGTCATCAAGATTGATCATAAATCTGATCGCAATTGTTAACCAGTCCTTTTCATAAAACGATCCTGGAATGTCAATTGAATCCACTATAATCTTAACAGACTTGACATTGTAGTGCAAAAACGATGGATAAAATTATTCAAACGCATTTTAATAGTGGTTCATTTAAAGATTTTTTTACCGTAATTTATTTTATTTATAGCTATCTGCGTAAAAATATACATTGAGCAAATAGTATAGTTATATACAAATCTGACAAATGTGTCAAATCAAAAGGCAGTGGAGAGAGAAACCAGCAAGTGCGGGAACTCTCTTTTATTTAATTGGGTAGGTTAAGATAAAAGGTCACGAGGCCATCGTCGTTTCAAACACCGTTGAGGAGTGTAAGGAACGTTGAGGAAATAGTTTGGGGTAATGGTTAGGGTGGAAAAATTGAAGAAGCGTATTCGGATAATATCTTTCACGAATGGGATTTTAAGATCTTTATGGATCATTTGATTGGCGACGTAGAAGGGAGCATTGAGGATAAGACGAAGAACTTTAGATTAAAAGGATTGAATTCGTTAGATGTTGGACCGCAGTTCAACTGGGAAAATCTTAGTAGGCCTGATGATGTTTTGTAAGCGGTTAGTTTGTTATGTATTTTGGTCCCAGTAGGTGTTTGAGTTGTCCATATCTTTTGTTCAGTACTTGTTGTTTTAATCTTCCTTTGAAGGCATGTAAACCCACTTTGTGAAGTTCACTTATTTGAATACAAAGCTTGTTTTTGTTCTACCTGCCTGTCGGTCTGTCTCTGTCTCTGTCTCTCTCTCTCTCTCTCTCTCTCTCTCCTTCCTCTCTCACTCTGTCTCTACTCTCCCTCCCTTCATTAATAATTGATTGTTTCATCATTCATTGCGTCTGAACGTCCTAAAACAAAATTGTGATTACCAATCTTTTGAGACGGTTCAAGAAAAAGATTTCTTTGTGTTATATACATTACTAAATCCAGCTGGTTACGGGCCGAAAATAAATGCTCAGCAGTTTCCTTCTTATACCCTTGACGTTACGCACAAATGCCATACGACGAAAGCAACGAACTCATTAAAAAAAAAGTCATAAGCTTTGCACTCCACAGCTCGGTTGACTAGATCCTCGCCTTGCTTACATGCTTGATGTCGTCCGACTTGATTTCAAATGATTTCAATATCAAAATCCACCACAAAAACCGAAATACTTTTATCAATATCCGGCCTAGATTCTAATCATATGGACAAAACCCAACAGACTAAAAAGTGACCAATTTTGGTCAGTATCGTTATATATGATAAGGACATTTTAAAATAAATTCTGTTAACCGTAAGAGGATACTCCAAGACCATTTTTTTTTTCAACCAGAGGTTCGCTAAGAAGAATGTGCTTGAGAGTGGTTGCAATTTGGGCTTGATCCAGAAAGCATGTTATTGACTCTGAGCTCTCAACAACTTAATAGAGTACAAACAGTTTTATGAGCCAAATCCCCAGTTTTGAATCGATACACCTTCCCGTACAAGTTTCGCATTTCGCATTACACAATTCGTGGAAATAAGAATCAGAAAACTATCACTTCCTGCTTATATCCTTAATTTCGGAGTCTTACTGTTTATTTAAATGTATTGAGCGATATTTTGAGTTATGAAAGTACAAAAGTTCTATGGCCGATGTGGCAAGTTTCTTTTTAGAAATGCCTCCTTGTCCAAACGTCGTTTTTATCCAAAGGCAATTGATACACACAACAGATATTTCTCGTGTGAACTCAGGTTTTCGGTTGAATTCTCTGGCAGAACTGCATGACACTCCATGGATCGAATCGATCCGATACGAAATTTGACACGGCCGTTTGGTACGAATTATAAAAATACACCAGTAAACATTATTTATGTGTTCGTTTTTTTCGTTTTTTCCCCCGTAGAATGGAACTTAAGGCATTTCTGACGAACGATAAACTGCAGCAGCAAGGTCACGCAGTCCGACCTTTGAAATGGGGGGGGGTTGGTTATCTATGGCGTGCACGTGCCAAGTTGGCTTTGCGATAAATGAAAATGTATGGGTTAGCTAAATATTTGTTCAGATTCTTGGATGACACTACAAAAGAAAATAATTAGTTCGGGATGGTTAGGGGGTCATGTCTGGAAGAGGTCCAGGGAATGTCAGTGACAAAATAAATCTGCGTCAAACAGAAATCGATCCTTTGGCGTAATATACAGCACCTAAGCCGGTCTTGGCAAATTCAAAGACCTCCCAACCAAATATACATAAAAAATTTCAAATTAATTATCACTAATTTTTCCCGTGTCTTACTGCCAAGTGTTTGCCAATTTTGGTGAAAGTTCTTTAATCTTAAGTTTACTGTGTCTCGCACCTCTAGAGTTGATCCACTTCTCCTTTTGTTTTTTGTCGAAAAATTTTGAGATGGAGGAGTTTGTGTTTGATCTAGTCATCCCAGGTGACTGAGATCCTGCTCCCACTGACCAGTTTATGTGCTTATTCATTACCCTTAATCTTTTGAGTCTGGCACCCAAGATATCGTCAGGTTGATATTTTTTCCAACGTTCTGGATGCATTAAGTTTGGACCTCTTTTTAAGACCTAATAGTTTGATTTTAGAATTTTAGACTGAAAGACCAAGGTCTACTTCCATGAGTTTGGTTTCTCATGTTTTGGGCTCAAACAGATCTGTTCAGATCACACCTGATCTCGTTCCTTCATTTCTTTTGGACTCATCTGCACACCATAAATTTCTGCTTTATATTGGAAAATATTAGATATAGAAAATCGGTGATATTTAAGTTGAACTCAACACCACCAAATACCAAAACATAATCTTGCAGCACTCTATCTCCAATCTAATATAAACTCACCTCCCTTTCTAACAGAAACCATATCCGTAACCTTAAACTGAATCTAATGAAATGACTAACCTGGAAACCCCACACACGATTTAAAAGGGCAGAAGGCAATAGAATACAATATACTGAAAGGCAACGCAGTCAAATGCACCATATCTTTTCCTGGTGTTACATATAAAATAAGAACAGTTTTATTTTTATTCTTTTTCTATACCTTTAAAATACTGTTGGTAGTTATTCTATGAAAGGGGAATAAGAAAAATACATAATTAGAAAAAATAGAAACTCGAGCATATGAAATTAATCGAAGAGAGGCAAAACATGAGAAAGGAAGGCAGACGAATGAGTGAGAGAGTGAAAGAGAGAAAGTGAACAAGAGGAAGAGGGAGTGATTGGGAGGAAATATGAGAAAAATGTCCGTTTTTAATGAGATAGAGCATACACCAACTATGAAACCCCGTTTTGTCATCGACCAACACGTGACACGACATAATCGACGCCGTACCTCACGGTACAAAGGCGCCACAACGCACAAGGAGTATAACAGGGTGACGTCAGGAAGTGAAGGTCCCCCTGGAATCAATACGCGCAGCGGAACCTGTTGCCCTCTTCAGCTGTTTTCCTCCCTACCCTGCAGAAGTGTACACATCCGTCGGATCCGGTGGGGTTCAATGTATTCTGCGGAGAGGGGCGAGCCCTCTCGTTACTGCAGCTCGACCTCCTCTTGCTCTTTACAATCCTGTCACTGAAATCCCGCCTTCTAATGGCTTTTTCCCTTTTACCGCGCAATTTGAGGATAACTTAGATAATTGGTTTTATTTGTTCCAATGGTCAAATAGGCAAATAGATGCTCTCGAGCCTTTCAACAGTTGCACATGTATTGCTGGCTGTGAGAACCTACGGTGCGTGAACATATTTCGTTGAATGTTAATTGATATGAGGATATCGTGCTTACCTTTTCCCCCTTAGAAATTCAGGATAAACCACATTTTATAAAGTTACCTGCTTGATTTTCTTTTCATGGTGATAGTTATGCACGAAATAAAACAAAACGCGAATTGCCTGCATGCTTTTCTCTAGTTTCGAAATAATTATGAGCACATGCATCACCCAGCATGTCATAAAATTCAACGATTTCTCTTAAAAGTACAGTCAAAAATAAGGAGACGCGTATTTACTGATTTCCAATTAGTCGTGTTATTGTAGAAATAAAACTGGGTTACTCAGTAGATAAAAATAGTCTGTCCCATTTGTCATATACAATATTGAAAGTTATCAAACTGTTTTAAAATTGTATAATTAAAATGACCTTATTAACTATCACGTACAACGAACATGTTGAATGATCATAAAAACTGCATAGTACACAAAGTTAAAGGAAGGCACAGGCATTATAGATGGGTACTTACATTTGCATAAGCGACAAACCGTATAGAATGCAAATACTATCTTCGCATACAGAAGGTGCAGACTCAAAATCGTGAAAGGTTTGTAAACAATTAATCGCTGCATAAAGCGAAAAGAGAGAGAAAAAAAAAGAAGCAACAAACCCTTTATTAAAAAAAAGTATATATGTAATCACTTCTTGGCACGTGCCACACTAAAATGACAAAACGAGCTGATGTTAATAAAGAAAATCACTGGATAAGTGGAATGGAAAATCTTCTCATTGCCAACGTTTTAGGATTGCATGTGACAAAATATTACAAATAAAAATGATGCAATTATACAATTTGTCCATGGAGAATTGCGTAAAACCATTAAAAAAATGTTTAAAACATGCTCCCTCGAGGTAACTGGGTAAGTCGAAATTTTGGCAAAATGAGATCAGTGCATATTCCCAGTGTCTTTAGGCCTGACAGAATGTCGATAAGGAAACTAACTATTCCCCTTTAAACGCAATGTGCCTTTTTAGATATCTCGAAAAATTACATTGACATTTCGATAATTTTACTTTTCTATTTACCTATGCTCTAATGAATATTTGTCTAGATGCGACAAAGAGATATTTTTACCTACTTGCATTAGCATTTGTTTCGTTTTAAACATGAATTTAGTGCAGTTACCTCAACTGCAAAATATAGTGTTTTTTAATACACCATGACAAAACCCATTTTACGGGCTTGGCTGATCGATTGGCAGGTATTGAATTGGAATTAAATGAAAAGTAAAGTATATTCTTGAACTTATAGTCACCTACAAAAAATTCACAGAGATTCCAGCATGACAAGGCTCTACAGATGTATATTTTCAAAAGCATATACATGTAATGTGAAATGTTCTACTAAAAATAGTGAAAATAAATGAAAAAAAAAATCTTCAGCGTCAGTATGTTCGGACTGGAAGTAACAGGGTTCTGGGGTATAACCACTTAAAGTCGGTGTACAGATCAGTGGAACTTCCTTGGGGAGTCGAAGGCTAAACATACAAAACAATTCATTATACATTTAAGTTTAACATCAAGCTCCCCACTGAGTCTCCCGTAAACAACACATCCGTAATCAATGAGGAGAAGGATAAGGAAGAAAACTAGGACTGTGCGTTTACTAAACGGGAGAAGGTAGCTGACCCGACGGAACTGATGGAGGTGAATTAGCGTCGGGAAATCTTGGGCATCCAAGAAAATCCTAAGATTCTTAACGGTGGGACTGAAGGAAATAGGGTACTCATCAACTGTAAACGTAGGAGGTAAGGAATGGAGGACTGAAGACAACCCTGGGACTTGTTAATTACACTACAGCCAATTTTCAGCGTATCAGGAGCTAACTGACTTTAAGTCTTCCTGAATTTTTTGTAATTGCAGCTTGTAAGTCAGAAGGTTAGGCTTTTAATTTGAGATCTACATAAAGGTGATAGGAGGGGAAGCAATAATAACAAAAAAAAGGGAAGCGGAGTTGCTTAATCCTGGAGGGAGACCATAAGTGATGGGAGAAGATGGTGGCGGCTGATTTGGAACGGTTCGAAGGGAAAGAATGAGACCTCCAGAGGGCACTGTGAGAGAAAGAAAAGTTGTAAGTTTAGTAAGAAGACTGTATCGCAGGCTTTACAATACAATGTAAATATTGGTGCACAACAGGATAAGAACCAGAAAGTTGAGATATATTTTTAAATAAACTAAACAACCTATTCACGCGGATAACTACAGTCAATTTGATGAAATGTGAGCACACTAAAATATAAGATACTATAAACATTGGATTTGTAAAAAAAAATTTAAACTTTAAAATCGGAAACCTGAAAAGTTGCGCTTTTTTGATTTATCCAATTTGGCCCCGAGGGTGCACATTTATAAATATATTTCGTGGGTTTTTCCAAAGTAAAAGTCCAACTAAAAGCTCACGTAAAACCTACTTTTCCCGAGGAAAACCGAGAAACACTTTCTTTTAAGAAAACCCATGTATTTTTAAATCAAAATCCACGCAAAATCAATATTTTTCACTAAACACCTATGTGATACGTACTTACTCTTGGAACCAACAAGCTAAACCTTCACCCTGCCAGAAGAAAACCAATGTACAAACTAGCTTTCTAAATTAAAAATCTATGCGAAATGTGTAGCTACACGGTATGCCTAATAAAAACCTACTTTTCAATATCAAAACTACTGTACAACTTGTTTTTCACAGGAAAATCTTACTTATAAAAAATGTTTTATTTAAAGAGTAGTAAAACAAGTTAACGTTTTTAAATAATTTTATTTGTGTTTTGAAGTAATGTTTATTTAGTCAATATTGTTTACACGCTCTGAAAAGGGATGTTAAAGTGCTTTTATTAATCAGTTTGGTTTGAGATCTCTTATTTTGATAAGGTGTTTTACATGGTGCGTTACATACCTGAAATTTCATTGAATTTATCTTAATATACAAAGTTTAAAAAAATTATAAAACTCAAACTAAGTATTCGTGATGTTAGCCTGGTTTATGCCTCATTCCTCACACTGACCTCATTCCATGTGCAACAGGCAGTACTCTTCTCCCTCGAAAGGGAGGCCTCCATAAAGAAAATAAAAGGGTGAGAAATGGATTACATGTCATCTGTGACCATTAGCAAACAAGTTCCACGCCAGACAGTTATGAAATCGATAATTCCATTAACAAGGAAAATCATGTCGACAAAAAATGTCTAGACGAAGAAAGCGAGATTAAGCGGTCGCGATGGCCATGACGACCGTAAATTTAAACCCGGCTATTATACACAATAGCAACTCAACAGTGTGGAAAAAACGCCGAATGTCATCGTACATTGTATGACATGGTTGGCTAATTGCAAAAACGCATAAATTATGACATAATTATCTTAAAATAAGGCTATTTGGAGAGTTCAATCGCCTCCTTTGACATATGGATATGTAATAAGTTCTCCACATAATCTCAGTCTTTCTATTTTTTTATTTAATTAATTTGTAGCATACGCATATTTTTACATATTACAAATGTGATCACAGTACTTTTTTTCACAAGGTCACAGCACTAACACTAATGCCAGCGCTGCACCCGGAGGACACATAGGCTGGCTGGCACTCAGTGAGAAGAATTAGGAGGTGAAACGGTCTCGAGGTCATCGTCGATTAGAGCCGCGACGTGGCGGGTTCTCGGGATGGGAATATGTAGAGGGATCGAGCAGTTGGTTTAGGATGGATCGAGAGGTTAGTGTGAAACTTTTGGAATCGAAACGGATCAGTTTTTTTAACAAAAAAATGACGAGTTCGTTGTGGATAGTGAAGGGAATGACGAAGTTAGGCGCTTTGACGATTTGTCTGAGGGCTTTTGATTGGAAGTATTGGATGCGCTGGACGCAGGATGGCTTGGCAGAACCACACAGTACCACTCCGTTTGCCCAGTGGTCCACAGTAGTCTTGTATAAGGTTAGTTTAGTGTTGACGGATTTTGGTCCTAGTGATTCGTAGTAGTCCAAGTGTTTTGTTGTCTTTTAAGTCTTGTGTAAGGATTTCACGACAGTCTGCTGTCTGGATATAGTTCTAGATATATGACTTGAGTGAAAGACGGTATCTCTTTGTTTTTGGTGTACAGTGGAGGGCAAGACTGGTTTTTCAATATTTAACATTTTAATTTATTTTGCGCAATAAATCTTGATTGTGATTCACTGCCCACTTTCTTGATATTAGATCTCATTAAGGTTTCAGGGGTGGTCAAGTATTTGAGTAAGTTCAATTTATATTTTTTTTTTTTCGGAAGGCGGCTAAGAACACACAAATGTGTATATTTTGACTGCTTTCTATGCTTCTGCACATTGGTGGTCAGGCAAACATGAAAGGTGCGACTACAAGTAAAAGCGAAAAGAATTTTCGTATTACTGAAAATGAAAGGGTGCATTTATTGTTTTTCTCTATTGTTTCAACGCTATACCGTCATTGACTACATTAATTGACTTTCCGGTCGAATTCGAATATCAGAAACGCCATTGTGCCCAATTGGGTAAATCAATACCCACTGCAATATGTGACGCACTATTGTAACACCTAATGTAAACAAGAACTACATGTTACATTTTTAACAATTACTTTGAAGATAAATTCGAAAACACTGAAATAAATTAAAGATAAATCAGTACAATTATTTAAACAAAAAGATCGTTTAAAGCCTAAATTCTTCATATTCCCAACACGTGGTGAAGGGTTCTCTATAGGACAGGGATAGTGAAGGGTATATTGTAGCATAGGGATCAACAAAGAGTGAAACGCTGGCAACACCAACACGTAAAAACTATGTCTCTGCCACACGTACAAATCGCACAAGCGCACTACCCGAAAAACATTGATCCTTCAAAGTATTACCTCCTGCCCCACCGTCCTCCCAACAACAAACAATATAAACGTACCAGTAAATTACCATTGTAGGCACGTTAATAAGAAAAAACTCGGAAGGTGATCATTATTGACCGACGCGGACAACTTATGAAACAGTGATTTAAGGATTCCTTTCAATCTAGTCATTAAATCATTTACCAATCCAAAAATAAAACTGAAATAAGAAAAAACGTTTATTTTTTGATAATTATGCATAAAACCTTATTACTGGTAATCTAGTTCTTGGACGTCTTAGGGTGTGTTCATCGTCGAGGGTAACGGAGCAAAGTAAAGGCGGAAGGATTTATTTTTAGTAATATAATCTTGATATTGTTTATTTGTGCGATCCCGACCTCGAGACTTTAGAAAACAAGACCGCTCATGTTGAAAATAAAAGAAAAGAAGACTTGTGCGGGAGGCCGTGCGACCTTGCTTCGTCCGACACTATAAACAGCAAGCTGTTGCTTGATTGTAACTTAGGTAATTGAATTTGGCAGCTCCTGGACGATTGGCCAGCAAATAAAATATAAATGATACAATTAGTCGGTGTAGATGATCGAGGAACAGAAAAACAGAGGAAACGTACGACGCGAGTTTAGACGGACCAAAAAAAGACCTATTAATAATAACTTCAATCAGAAATCAACTGTATATTTCTTACATCAATACATCTGAAAAACCGATCCACATACTAATAATAACGTTCATAACTTAAGACTTTTATTTTTAAATTTTCATAAAATCACATGATAAAAGACTTTTCATTTGTCATAGATACACGAAGAATCTAATAAAAAATTTCTCTTTTCAAGCCCGAATCATTCATGTTCAAAACAAGTTGAACATAATAACAAATATGTCACACGCACAATAAATCTAACTATAAATTAATTTTTTTGTTTTTTTAAACGCAATAATGCAATCTGTTTATCAGTAAACACTGCTCTTTTTTTTAATTTTTTAAATGCCATTCGTTATATCTATTGTTTGCATTTAAGAAAAATAATAGTCTTAATTTAAAAACACTTGACATTTGTAATAAGTTAAAGGGTTTTTGACATTAAATATTGTTATAGAGTATTTCAGACATGCTCGTTAAAATGGAAATTCGGTGTTGCGCAAGGGTACGTTCTTAGACTATGCTTTTTTTCGGTCGACCTGTCTTCTTTCGTACGAATGACTTTTCAAAGAAACAAGTAATAAAATTCGTTAATTGGAACATAAGAACACCTTAAAAGAACTGGTCGACACACATCACTTTACTGGGTCTTTCTATTCCCGCTGGTTTAGATTTAACTCGATCACAGCAAATTGAAGTTAAAAGAAAGAAAAGAATATATGTACGACTAGCGAATTTAGACGGTTCCAGAAAAGATATATAGATAATAACTTCCATAAGTTTAGAATTTTCTTTTTAAACTTTCATAAAATTTATATAATAAAAGACTTTTCACTTTTCTGTTTCATAACCCCTTCGCCTATCGACCTTAATTTATATTTGCAACATCGTTTAGTACTCACTTGTTACTAGTAACTCCAAGTTTGCCTACGGGGTGGATAAACTAATATGATAGTTTTAGACAATTTTTCCAATCCGCGTACAAAGCATAAAAAGGGTTTAAGTTTTAATAAAGAATTTCCAAAGTAAACGTTCAAGTTACGCATTGTTTTTCTGTTTATGATTATTTTCCCTATTGTAAAATTATATAACGGTTTAGTGACGGTGCATAATCAACTGGCAAACTGTTTAAATAAACGGAGATGTTGTTCAGTCAATTTTCACCGTGGGACTTTTGAGTATCATCAAGAATTTTTCTTTTTAAAAATGCAACGCGAAATTCAACAAACCGTATCTAAGAAATAATAAATTGCGTAGTTTTTTGTGTAATTACTGTTGGGATAAACAGACGTGACATTGTTCATGTCTTACGTACAGAAATGACGATCTAGTTTTGGGGTCGAGTAAAATTGCAACGTTTCGCCTTAAGAAGAGGGAAGGAAATATTTTTATTTTTCCCTCATCGTCACCATTAAAATGTGTTAATAGCCAGCTCATTTGCCGATAATTAAAAACTACTCTAGGAATCGTAACGACAGGCGACTGACTGTAAGAAATGTGTTCAAACAGTAAAAATTTTCGATTTTATATCACGAGTGTTTCGACCTCGTCATGAACTACGCCGCGACAGGGCGAATGAACAGAAAAATCGAATGTTTTCCAATTACTGGCCAATTGTAAAATGCGATGGGTTTATTGACACTGCTATAGATTTTTCATTGATCGAATCTGTAATCAAAAGTTTCACGGTCCATGATGACGGTCCTGTGTCACTGTTCTCAACGCCAAACAAGTCCAACAAATAAATTCTTTATTGTGAAAAAGATTTGCTATTACATAAATATTTACTAATAGGTTTGTTGGCCTCATTTGATCTATCACAAGATGTATTTTTTATGTCCACTATACAATGGACAATTAATTGTTCAATTAACCTATTCGATTATGACAGTTCCGGATATATTTAAAGAAAAAATAGAAAAATTGTACTCTTTGTGACGTTGATATCACTTTTAAAGATCGGTCCGTCATGAATGCTGAGAAAATAATCCCTATAATTTTAGAAATTTTATAAGCGACCACAATTGCGATAAATTGCTCCTTTAAATTAATAATAATTAAAATATCACTTTTCAATTCCATTTTTGTTAACAAGAAAAAAATACGCAGAAATGAACATAGTCAAATGATGCGATGCTTGAATGTCACTCATTAAACCAACAGTGTGAAAGAAAACATCAAAATGGCAAGAAAAGAAAAAGAGGAAAAGATATTTTTTAAATTAAATTAAATTTTTTTTTTGCAAATATACTGAACAAAAATATACATGAAGAAAAATGGTATGACATCATGACATTTTTTCTGCAATAGAAGATGACAGACGTTGTTTAACGTCAAGAATGATAATGAGAGAATGAAAATGATAATTTCAAATTACCCAATGACAAAAAAAGGCCTATTTTATACTTTTTGCTCAGTTGAAACGATTTTTAAATCTTTTTTTGCAAATATTTTGAAAAAAATATTGGTTTTTAAATATTATGAAAAAATATTATTCCCGGACATTTCGGCATTTTTACAAGCAACTCCGCGATTTCGAATTGTTGCAGATTGTAAGCATATTTTGAATTTTTCAACAATTTTATTTTACGTTAAAAATGAAATGGTATGACATCTTGGAAGGATGCCAGCAATGTAAGATGGCAACAGATGTTGCTTGAATGTCGCTAGGGTAATAGCGAGAAAAAAAAGTCAATGTAACCCCAAACCGAAAAGGGAAAATGACATTTCATAGTTTTGTTTAGTTGGATTGGGCTTTAAATTTTTTAAAATATTCTAAAATCAAAAATTACTCATATCGACATTTGTATAAACGAAAACTCCTATTTCAAATTGGTGATTGTATGTAAATCATATATTAGCAAGGCATACTTTTTACTTTTTGTTTAGTGGAATAATTTTTAAATTTTTTAAAAATATTGTGAAAAATTATCGATAAAAATTTTGTCATTTTTATAAACAAAGAAAACTCCCCGATTTTGAAATGTTGCTAATTGTAAGCATTTCATGAATTATCAAACCATTTTTTTTTTTTTTAATGGAATGATATGACACGTGGGATGGATGCCACGATGGAAAATGCCAACATATGTTGAATGTAGTTGATGCCACGATGGAAAATGCCAACAAATGTTGAATGAAGTTGATGCCACGATGGAAAATGCCAACAAATGTTGAATGTAGCTAATACTAAAAAAGAAAGTTTCAAATTAACCCCCCCACCCATCAAAAAAGAAGACATATTTAGTACGTTTTGTTTAGTTGTATATATTTTCAATACCCATTTTTTTATGAAAAATGCATCATTTTCAGAAGATGTTAGGAGAAAGCGATGTCAACAATAGATGACAACAGATGTTGCTATCGTGACATTAGACCAACAAAAGTTCACATTTACAAAAATGAAAAAGGGAAAATATGCACATTTATTTGGTAGAATTCACGAAATTTCAGCATACATTCTGAAAAAATTAGTTAATTTTAGAAACAAACAACATGAATTAGAACATTTCCGCGCATTTATTTTAACATTCACTTCATCGTGAAAGGATTGTCAACAAACATTTTTTTTTTAAAGCTTTAGAAATAGTGAAAAATAGGAAATCTCAAAAATCATGCTTTCTGTAACGTGAAATATTGCTCACCGACCAGCTGAAATATTCAATATTGTCGTGTAGGTAAAAATATGAATATTGTGTCGTGTTGGAATGGTTTAAAAAATTGTTTAATATCCTGAAAATAAAAACAATATTCCCGAAAATGTCTGCATTTTTATAATAAATGAAAAACTCCACATTTCAAAATGTAGCTGATTTGCGATACCCAGTTTTAAACAAATAAATGAAATGCTATGACATCTTGAAAGAATGTCAACAGAGATGCTTGAATGTCATTAAATGATTAAACAAAGATTGTAAGCACATAACAGCCCATTTATTAGAAAAACGAAGTCTTCGTCATCGAGATATATCAAAAGGAATGAGGGAGATGTCAACAGACATTGCTGTTGTGACAGTAGACTAATAGCCAAGAAACAAAATAAAAAAAGAGAAAATACTTTTTTTAAAAATATGAATGCCGTAACATTTCAGCAAATATTCTGGAAAAATAACCGTAATAATTTCCGTACAATTATATTATTTTCACATTCACTTCACAGGTCGGGAAAGGTCTGTCAACACATGATTTTACGCTTTAATGGTGCAAAATTAGGAAATCTCAAAAATTATGCTTTCTAAATCGAGAGATATTGCTTCCCCTCCAGCTGAAATATTCAATATAGAAATATTCATGTAGATAAAAACATGAAAATTGTTTCATCTCTTCAATGGTTTAATTTTTTTCCAAATAAAAACAATATTCACGAAAGTGAGGAAAATTTTATAACTAACGAAAAACTCCACGATTTCAAAATGTAACTGACTATGATACCCATTTTTCAAATAAAAAAAATGAAATGATATGACATCTAGAAAGGATGTCGTCAGATATTGCTTGAATGACGTCAAACCAAGATTGTAAGCAAAGCAACATTTTGTAAGCATAACGAAGATTAAGAATATTTAATTTTTTTTTTGGGGGGGGGATTATATGACATCTGAAGATGTCAACAGTAGAACAGATGTTAGATGACTATTTGATCAACAGCGAGAAAGAAAATGCAAACCAATAAAAAAAGTAGGAAAAATATATTTACATATTTTTTATTGTATAAATCTATCAAAACATTTTGTTTTTTTAAGAAGTCTGCATCGAGAGATGTTAGCTAAAGGGATGAGGGAGATGATGTCAACAGACATTAGACCAATACAGAGGTAGCAAAAGTAAAGTAAAGAAAGGGAAAATACATCGTTTTTGATAGGAATGCCAGAACATTTCAGCAAATGTTCTAGAAAAATATACCTGAACATTTCCGTACAATTATATTATTTTAACATTCACTTCTTGGGTCGGGAATGGTCTTCTGTCAACAAACGTACGTATGTTTGTTTTGAAAATGTTAGAGAAATTGAGATTGTAAGGGTTTGTATGATTTTTTTTTTTTTAATTTATGCTGCAAGAATGATGCAAAAAAATAGGAAATGACAAAAATAACGCTTTCAATATTGTGAAATATTGCTGGCCGTCCAGCTGGATTGTTCAATATTGACGTGTGGGGAAAAACATGAGAATCGAATCGTGTACGTTCTGATGATCGTTCGAAACTGAGATGTCATGGCATGGCATCTCTGAAGGTTCCGTCAGAAAGACACAAGCCAGGATGATGACAGAGAACAGATGTTGGAATGTCATTGTGCGTAATGGATAAGACGTACCTCCAAGTGTCTCCTCGGGGATCGATGTAGGCGTCGTCGTCATTTCGATGGCATCCACTTGAAATGTTTCTGATTGAATACCAGTCGCTGCCACTGGTCAAAGAGCACTGAATCTTTCTTCGGCCCGGAGCCTCCCCCAGTTAAACGTCAATCGTCGACTGACTCTTATTTTGGTAGGTTGCTCGCTGAGTGCGGACGCCTTTGTTTTTGTTTATCTCAACTCGGATTGGCTGTTGGCACAGTCATCCTATACCGACTGGCCAATCGGAAGCCGACGCGACGGGGAGAAACTGTTTTTCCGGGAATTTCACACTTTTCCAGCCCTTCCCGAGGGTGGATTTTGGTCAGGACGATCCATTGAGAAAGGGCGAAAAATTCGGAAAAGATTTTGAAGGCCGTCAGATCAAATTTGGCCGTTTTTAATTTAACTCCTCAATGTGACGCCGTCTCTTAGTTTCAATTAGTTTCAAAGAGGGCAGCACATGACAGAAAACAAAGTTCTCTCAGCACTCACCCTCCTATCATCAATTAAATTTATTATTAACTTATAAAGGATAATTTATAATTAATCAAATTAAAATAGCAGCAAACAATCTACAAAGAACAGATCAATTTCCTCCCCGCCCAGACGACATAGTCGTTTATAATTTGTTAAAGTCGTGAGGAGTGGTCAAGAATGAGGTATTTTAAAAAAACACCTTTTTAATTTTTTTGCGACGTTTCGACCTTTATTCGGGTCATCTTCAGGGTACAAAGTGTGGTGCTATTCTTGTGGTGTAATATTGGTTATGTGTGAAAATGTCCCCCCACCCTGTCACAATCATATAAAAACAGCAGAATACAAATTCATGTTTCACAACATTTTCACACAAAACCAATATGACACCACAAGAATAGCATCACACTTTATTTGAGTATGAAATACTTGGTTCAAAATTTATATTTACATCTTAAATTGTATTTTTTCCAATCAACATATGTTTTGTAATTTACCCAGGCCCTGAAGATGACCTGAATAAAGGTCGAAACGCTGCAAAAAATAAAATAAAAATGAAAAAAGTGTTTTTCTAAACTATCTCATTCTTGACCGTTCCTCACGACTTCAACAAATTATAAACAACCGGTCACTTAAAACCACACATTGTTTTTGTAAAAAACATTATCAACCGGAAGTGGGCTGAAATGTCTGTAGAGATGGTATGAAAGAAATTAAGCTAGTTGTGCATAAATGGCCAACTGAGGAACTTGAGTGAAAAGCACTTGTGATTCTCTCTACATTGCGAAAAGGTCACATCAGACTAGCGCATAATAAGTGTTTAATAGGCAACAGCCTTCCAACTTGTTCTCGATTTATTTGAAGTGGAGAAGTATCATTCTGACTGTAAAAATTTATTTTGGTCGACTGACACTTTGCAATCATTTAAGCAATGGCTCAACCTTTCGAGTGTTTTAAAGGAGTTACTAGGTCCCCAGAGAATAGAGGCAACGAAAGGGTTGACATGTTGGCCAAAGAGGGGATCAACATGGACTTTCTGGGTCCTGATCCCTACTGTGGCTTAGCATCCTGCCACAAAAGAATCCAAAACCTTGTGGAACAATACCACAGGTTCGAGGCATGGGATGAGATTCATCGAAGGACAATCCGGAAAACTTACAACGGAATTACTGGAAGGTAACCACAACCGAACCAGGATTCTGGTTGGACTCAACTTTTCAGCCTTCTTAAATTTATAATGAGATTTAGGCCTTTTACAAAATTCTTACACCTTTGAATGTTTGTCTGACAGTGTTTGCATGAAAGTTTTGTGTGGAAAATTTCTTTTTTCAGGAACTTTTGAGGTTGCGGGAGAGGAAAAATGAAATAAAAGAAAAATACAAATTGCGGGGTAATAAACTAAAATGTCAAAAATAGCAATTTAAATAAGGAAAGATAGCTCCCCCCCCCCAAAAAAAAGAGCGTAGAGAAAAAGAAGTGTTATTGTGTTTTTGTTTTATTATTGTTTTTAAGGAGCATTAGAGTATTTGAATGGAAGAATAAAAGGAGAACAATAAACCCATACTCATGCTGAGACTATTGCAAGTCTGACTCCATTATTATTACTATTATTCTTTTTATCTAAGGTTTTTATCTCAACCAAAAAGCTTAGATAAAAAGGTTAATTGTAATAATTAATATGGTCAGTTATAACAACTAAGCAAATAGGGATTAATTATTACTATTATCATTGGTCATACATACCTATGGGAAAACAAAAATTCAAAATTTTAATTTATTAAAGAATAGGAATAAAAGTTAGAAATTAATTTTTTTGCATACATTCGGCCTTTAAAATTAAGTATTCACTCTATCATAACCAGTTTTATAATTAATTTAGTCCTATTCTTATTTATAATAAATCCTGTCCCTGATAAAATACTAACGTCCTTTTGTACTAAAATATTGACAAAATTGTTTAATAACTCACTTTGTTTCACCAACTTTGTTGTAACAACATATATACATTGTTAAGATATAACAAACTAAAATAATAGAAATCTGATAATTGTATGTCTACATAACACATAAATTTAAGTCGGGGCTATACCTAGTGCTACTTTAGAAGAAATATCCTATTTTAGAGCTATCCTCAAGTTTGTAACAATCATGAACAGAAAACAGACTTGAAGAACTATTAAATTTTTAACTTTTTTTTTTTTGCAAGGAGGGAGGAACCAAGCTCTCTTGGTTAAAGGTATCCTATACTCACGAACGTGCAGATGATGCCCAGAGCCTGCATATGACATGCACTTGAGTACTATGTGAAACTAGTTTAAAAAAAAAATCTTTTTTCTAACACAAGAGAAGCTGCGGCTGTGTGTGGGTGGTCCCAGTGGTGGTGGTGCTCTCCCCCTGTTGGTGGCTATTCTTTGCCTTGACCGTACTATCTTTGTATTAAAAAAATATTTACAGGACACGCACTCATAAAATACCATTTACCAAATCCAAGTTAATCATGCATGTTTGTAATTTACTTCCCAAAAGAAATGTACTTTTTAAAGTAAATAGCAAAAACAGTTTTTCTTGGCATTATTAATTATTAAAATATTTTGTTGATTAATATTAAAAATGCAGAATTGCAAAAAAAAAAAAAACCAAAAAAAAACCAGAAATGGTTTTCATCCGTCATATATTTCTAAAATACTCTTTGTTTCATCTTTGGCATTTACATTTATTCCTTCTTACTTATCGCACTATTCATACTCTTTTAAGTAAATAAATGTATTACTATACTATCATGTAAATGTATTACTGTTATTATAGCTGTTATTCTATTTTTTTTAATGTTTGTGTGTATTCTAGGTTGATTGGTGAATTCTTCATCTTATGATCATCTAGATTTGAAGTTTTGTTAAATAAAAATAAATTGTTGGAATAGAAACTATTTTATTCAAATACCTTGCATTGGAATTTAACTTGAAAAATACAGTTGGTACTTGTTATTTCCGAGGATGAAGTACTGCTCTAAAAAATCCATCACATCACAATCTATAAAAAATAAAAATCTTTTATAATAATAATAATATGGATTACAATGATAATAATAACTTGTTGCAATACAGTAAATAAACAGTATAAAATAAACAATAAAATAACTTTACAATATACACAGCATGGCATGGAAAATTCTGTCTGCCAGGGGTGAATGAAAACATGAATAAAGCGACAATGAACAGAACAATGCTAAAAAAAGTGAAAGAAGGAGAAAAAATTCAAGGACATGAAAGTAAAGTAAAAAAAAAAAATAATAATAATAAACAAATGGAAATCAAATTATAGAAGCATTAAGTTTTTTCTCCAAGGGTATTTCAACTGCAAGGTTATATGAACCCTCGGGAGCCGGCGTTTTTGAAAATAGCCCATTTGTATGTATGTCGGATTTGAATTCAGGGCTACTGGATTCAAACCTGGTACTTTTACCTTATTGCGATGAGCGCCATGTTGACCCTAAACCATTGTGGCCACCAATGTCCCTTGTCTGTTAATTTTGTTTGTGCCAATCGTCATTACTTTTTATGAAGAAGGGAAATCGTTGTACCACATCTCTAATCACCTAGGCATTCATTAATTTCAAGGACAATTAAAAGATACTGGGAGTCTGTGAGCAATTCAAGGTTGCTCTGACGGCAACCCAAATTCACAACTTCCACAAACGGCAGTTTTATTGAAATGCAAATTATCCGGAAGCACATTTCAACAACTGGCATTAAAAACATGATCACAGGAATTTGGGGGGGGGGTCAATTATGTAGTTAACTGTTGGAAGAAGGCTGAGGGTCAAACTTTAGACGGAGAAGACTCATGAATGGCATCTTTTTCACCACAGAACACTGTGGAAAGAAACTATCATTTGCAAAGGAACAAAAATCATGGCCTATAGAGGAATAAAAAAAGATGTATTCACCAATGAGACAAGAGTGGCCTTAACAGTCTAGATGGATGTGAAAGAGTCTTCAAGACCTGGAAAAATTATAGTCAATGTGGAAACAATGACATTTGGAAGGGGGAGTCTATCATGTTCTGAAGTGGTGCCAATCTAAAGGGGAGCTTTGAATGTCCTAATATAATATGTAGAGGTGATCCTACAAGATTATGTAGTGCTTTTTATGCCTTTAATTAGGCTCTAACTCTTTGCTTATGCTGAGTACCTTAACACCCATGAGTGGCCAGTAAGAAGTAACCTAATTGAACACGGAACACTCCCAAAAGATAGGTAAAGGTTCGGTTACAGGATATAAACATCTTTTTTGGAGAGTGCAGATCATCAGGGAGTAATATAAACTATTCATTTAATTTAAACATAGCAAATATTTAACAAGCAGTAAGGTGTGTTTGAACGCCTAAACCGATGCGGCCACCATTTAGTTCTTACACATAAATCTATGTACCTGCATTGCCAGGCGTATCTGCCGCGGCGACCCCGAGAAAAGTGCCACAGACAACACGCCAGAAGGAGATGCTCGTATCCGCCGATCCTTTGAGCGTGTCCTCTCCCGGCCGGTTCGACCAATGGAAAGCCGAGCCATCGGGAGTGGGAGAAACGGACATAGGACCGGGAAGAAGGACGGAGCGCCATTTTCACTCTTGATTTTGACTTTTTTGGTTGAGGTGCTAAATAGCAGAAGACACCGGTTGATTTTTTGGACGAATCGACGGAAGGAGCCGGAGAGACGAGGAGACCGACCCGACAAGCCTCAGAAAGGTAGGAAAGCTTTGAATTTACTCTGCACATATAATTATTAATAACCTAATAAAATTGAAATAATAATCCCTCAAGTTTTTCTGAACCACACTTGCACTCCTGTAGAGAACACCACACTGCAATATTTTAGAAGTGGGGTCGGTTCAAAGTTTAGACCATTAATTATTTCAATCTGTAGGGAGGGAATTGCGGCCTAGGTGGAGCATATGAATTTCTTTTAAAATTCTGCATTCTTCTAAGAAAGGAACACTTCTCTCTGACCTTGGAGTTAATAGAGAGCATAGAGCCTCCAATTGTGGGGTGTAATTTAACCAAAGTACTGACACCTCATTTTAAAAACCGAATTGCAAATCACCCAGATTCAGATGCTGATTAGGATTAGACAAGAACTGACAGCGGACAGTATGATCAAGATTGCTTTAGAGCCAAAAACGTGATGATGCCTCACAGACTCACGATGACGTACACTGATTTTTGTTTTCAGTATTAAAAGTATCAACCTCTTTTTCACTTATGAACACTGCATCAAGATATGGTGTTGAAGAAAAAAGCAAATTTAATTGCTACTGCCAAGGTTTTGAACTATTTGAAGGTCATTGACAGGGCAAAACAACCTTAAATATGTCTACAAATTGACATATTTAATTTTTTACAAACGATCTCAGATTTTCTTGAAGACTGATTCAGTCCCAACATTTCCAAGGACTGTAACGCTTACTCCTTGGAAATGTTGGGACTGAATCGGTCTTCAAGGAAATTTGAGATCATCTGTAAAAACTTAAATATGTTAATCTGTAGGCATATTTAAGGTTGTTTTGCGCTGATGATGACATTAAAATAGGTCAAAAGCTTGGTATTAGTAACTAAATTTGCTTTCTTCTTCAAGTTCATACCTTGATCCAGAGTGTTTGACAATGAATTTTCAAGAAGAGGATCAAGATTACGTTTCCAATCGAAGATTTTATTAATATTTAAGTCATGTGGGGTGGAATATTTGAAAAGTAGGGTATATCAGTGGGAGAATCAGAATGTGTAGTTTTATTGTCTAGCAGTAATTTTTAGAAAACGGGAATCGGGGAGATTCAGAATTTCAGGACATAATTAAAGTGAAGACTCAGTGTAGATACTGTCAATAAGTCTGCGGATGTGATCTAAATACGACATACAGGGTGTCCCAGTTCCTTCTGACTAAACTCAGGGAATCGATTCTACTCTTCGTTTGGAGCAAAAAATGCTCAGGAGAAAATTTTCGGAAAGTTCTCTATTTTGAAGATATTCGTCAATTTAGGTTTTTTCAACTTTTCACTACCTTACCACATAAAAACGCTTATAATTTCCAAAATGTTGAGACTACTACAAATCCAATTACACCATTTGAAAGAATGCTAAATTTGCTGTAAGATACTTCTTTTCAATAATCTGAATGACATAAAATGTTAGCCAATATCAGTTGGAACATGTCAAAATTACAAAATTTAAAATTTTGGTCATGATTGCACGTTCTACTGAGGTTACAAAAAATTCCTACAATTTGTCAAATTTTACAAAAACTTTTTCATCTAATATGCTTTACGTTGATATATCCAAGTTTTTAAATAACGTTCTAGTAGAGTTGAAAAATAACAATTGAATGTTTGAAAACATGAGCTAAGGTAAATTTGAAGGGGGGGGGGTAGAAATAAATCAATTAGAACTCGCTTTGTAAAATAAAAATGACACATCTGTAATCTCACAAAAACCATACCAGAAAGCTTCATACAATAAAATGCAATGGTTCTTCTTGTAGCAAGCACATAACAACAAAGGAGGAACTTTTCAAAGGAAATGCTCAAAGTGTTTTCCCTCTTCTCAAATGCATAACTGACTTTCTGAATTTCTACCCCCCCTTCAAATTTACCTGAGCTCACGTTTTCGAACATTCAGTTGTTATTTTTCAACTCTACTAGAACGTTATTTAAAAACTTGGTTATATCAACATAAAGCATATTAGATGAAAAAGTTTTTGTAAGATTTGACAAGTTGTAGGTATTTTTTTGTAACCTCAGTAGAATGTGCAATCATGACAAAAATTTAAAATTTTTGTAATTTTGACATGTTCCAACTGATATTGGCTAACATTTTATGTCATTCAGATTATTGCAAAGAAGTATCTTACAGCAAATTTAGCGTTCTTTCAAATGGTGTAATTGGATTTGTTGAAGGCTCCACTTTTTGGAAATTGTAAACGTTTTTATGTGGTAAGGTAGTGAAAAGTTGAAAAAACCTAAATTGACGAATATCTTCAAAATAGAGAACTTTCCGAAAATTTTCTCCTGAGCATTTTTTGCTCCAAACGAAGAGTAGAATCGATTCCCTGAGTTTAGTCAGCAGGAACTGGGACTCCCTGTATAGCTAGGAGGGGAGGCCAAAAAGCTTTTTATAAAAAATCTCGGACATTTCTCAATTACTTAATATTGTTGATATCGCCAAACTTGGCATGCAAAGAATGGCACAGACCTAGAGACGACAGCATTACATACATTGGTTTTAGCTTTCAATGAGATGTTGTAATTTAACATTGAGCCAGCCCAAATTCTGCTAAATCCCATTTTAGCTGCAGGAGACACCTGCTTCAAATTAGAAGGAGAGACAAGATGACAAGTGTAATTTCAAGATATTTGTAGTGATTACAGTTTCATTAGGTAATCCCTTGTGAGAAAAACTGTCAGTATGGGCAAGTCTGCCACCCTTTCTAAAAATTACCACCTTAGATTTGGAAAGGTTAACAGTCAAATTCCATTTATCAAAATATCTTTCTGATATTTTTATGTTGCACTGGTAAACCTACTCGATTGTCAACTATGAAAAACACATCATCATTAATAAGCTTTAACTTCAGTGAGACTTTAATACAGAGGGAAGGTTATCATCAATGAAGAGGAAGAAAAGGATGAGACTTAAAACGCATCCCTGCTTAATCCCACAAGTTATAGGGAAAAATCTGAAATTTTCTCTTTGACCTATCCGAAACATTGTAATGATGTTAATTAATTTGGACAACTCTCCCAGATTGAATAATTTATAGATCAGCACATTTTGGTCACTGTCAAAAGCAGCCTTAAAATCAATGAAAAACTATATAGCGTCTGATGACTGATAAAAGTTTTAGATAAATAATACTGCCAAGGGTATAGATTATTATGTGGAGTACTCTCTACAGAATCAAGCTCGGCACTCAGTAAGTTGTCAGTTATAAAATGTCTAACGGTGTGAGATGAGGGCTGAAAATTTTTCTGCAATGGTATCTAAAAAAGCCACTATAATTATGATTATGCCACGATAATTAGAAGTCATCGATATAACTTTTTTTAACAGTGTTAAATTAGTGACTCATTGAAGAAAATTGTAAAGGTAGTTAAAAAAGATAACATTTTGTCATGGAATATAGGTGGAGAGTTTTTGTAAAATTCATAGGTGGACCAGGAGCTTTTGAATATTTTAAACCTGATAGCAGTTAAGTATATCTGCACAAAATGGGTGTTTGAAATTAAAATGTTCAATTTGGGTTCAGAATAAGGATTAGGGATTAAAGAAAATCCTATAATGTTGATTTGTTTAATTAAATGCATAGATAATTTTTAACAAAACTGTGGGCAGATTTAAAAAAAAAATCTTTGTTCTGTTATAATATTAACACTTAGGGTACAGTATCAAGCAGAAAACGGAAACCTTGGAAAATTTCCTGGGGCGGAGAGAAGTCAAAGTCTTTTGATTTAAGTCTCAGTCGGTGGTCGTAGAGAGGCCTGGGCAAATCCACTTCTTTGATTTGGTTCGGTGGCGTTGAAAAATATTTATGTGACAAGGCCTGAAATATGGCAAGGGTTATCGTACAATACACAAAGGATAGAAAATTTTTGCAGTACTCATCACCTCCTTAGCAGTCATCCTCTTTCGCGAATTGTACTTGACAAATGACTTGATCAAGTCGATGGCCGTGGCGGGGACGTCTGGCAACTGTTTTGACCAAGGGACTGCTTTCGTCGGTGCGAATGAAATTTTATTGAAGTCTGGAAGGGTCGTGTGCCCTGGCCAGTTCTCCTCAGTTGGTGTCCCCAAATTTTTTATCACCAATGCCAATTGGTCGATGTCAGTCTCACCCTTAAAAAAGTGCAAAAAATGGGTGTAAAAGTTCAACGATTTTTCACATTTAGTCTGCAATTGTGCACAGGTTGGGCTAGGTTATATCAGTCTAGGGTTAGTTTACATTTTACTTTCTTTCTAATTATGTTAGAAAACAAAGAATATTATATTTTATTGGCTATTTTATTATCTTTTATCAGTAATCTTGACTCCAAGCAGACGGATATTCAATTGCTGCAAATACTTGTTTTTTAAATGGGTATATTTTTCATTTATAATAATTGTCAAATAAAATATTATTATTATCCATGATTTAATGTTTTTCCTTGAAGTGAAGAAAATATGTGACTGCAAGTTAGAAAAACTAATTGGATTTGGTCAGTCAAACTTGGTTGAGTGTACAACCAGTGAGTATGAGCACACTAGTAATGACTGATAATGGCCAAATTAAGGATAATTTCTCTGTAGATTCAAGGAGAAATTTCACAATGAAACCATGACCTTCGCTTTAGTGGTCATTATAAATCATAAGTAAAACTGCGCTTGCCAGATGGGTCAACTGTGATATCATCTAACTGGGGCTAATAAGCAGAGCAGTTTGAACAATTTAACTTTATATCTTAGAAATATGTATATCACAAACTTTTAGGTTACTGTCAAAAACCAGAAGAAATGATCATAGTGGTCAAATTTAAAAGTTCTGATAGAAGTTTAGGGTTAAGCAATTACGGTTCTATTTGACTTAAGCCTAAATTCTCAGGGAAAAAATTCATATTAATTGATACTTATAAAAAACAACAAAGGAGTAACTACAAATAAGCCATCAAATTTTTTATTCATAATTGTTTAAAAAAAATATATATACAACAACACTAAATATGTACAAGTCTAATTGTAAGTTTTATGTTTAAATTTAAAGACTAGCTATCAGTTTTCTGCAAGTTTTGAACTAAACTGGAGGCAGGACCCATGAGGACCTTCCTCGAAAGTCTCATTTGCCCAGATACAGGGTCATGCCCGAAAAACTTGACTTGAATCTCTTGGCCAACTTCGAATCCAAGGACTCTGGGGTCACTGACTTTTCTCTGGTCGAGCTGATTATTGTGAAGGAGCGCTGGACGCATATTGTTGTAAAGTGTGACCATGACACCATTTTCCCTGAGCTCTGTGATTTTGGCAGTGTAAATAGCACCGAATTCCAATAAGGGTTCTTTCTCTTGAGAGAGCCATGTAGATATCTGCTCCATGGCCTCGTCCATTGCCAGCTGGTTAGGTGCAAAAATTTGATAGTTGTCTGTTTCTTCTTGGAAGGTAACTTGAACACCGTTATTGATGAAAAGCTGTTTTAGGTGAATACCTCCTTGGCCGAGTAATTTTCCCCTTTTGTGAACCGGTACATCTAAGACATCTGTTACTGGCCATGAGATTTTCTTTTCCTCTCTTGGTTCGCTGATCGTTGAATTCATTATATCTATGATTTTTGACTTGGCTTCCCAACCTGCTTGAATGGCCTCCATGACGATTTTCAGAGGCAGGCCTGGGATTTTAATATCAGCCTGTAGTGCAGTGATTCCCTTTTTTGTACCGGCGATTTTGAAATCCATGTCACCCATGTAGTCTTCAATGCCGAGAATATCAGTAAGTATTTTATAGTTTTGGATATGTTTGGTATCGTTCCCTTCGTACTTGGTTATTAAACCGATTGCTACACCTGCAGCAGGGCTGGTAATGGGGACACCGGCGTCAAGGAGTGCTAAGCTGCCAGCACAGATGGACGCCATAGATGATGACCCGTTTGACTGAAGAACTTCAGACGTCAGACGTATTGTAAATGGGAAGTTACTTGGTACGATAGCTCTCAAGCCCTTCTCTGCAAGAGCCCCATGGCCAACCTCCCTTCTCATTGCGGGACCCAACCTCCCGACCTCTTTCACTGCATAAGGGGGAAATTCATAATGCAAGAAAAAGTTTTTTTCTTTCAACCCGCTAGTCAGCATTGTAATGGGGTCCATGTGAAGTGCAGAATTTATCGAATCTAACGAGACCGTACATAAAACTTGTGTCTGACCTCTTTGAAAAAATGCAGAACCATGGAGAGGTTTGAACATGTCTACATTCGACCTTATGTGCCTGAGCTGTGTAAGAGTTCGACCGTCACATCTCACATCTGTGTGGAGCACTAGAGACCTAAATGTCTCTTTCCACACCAAATCAAACATTCCGTTTAAGGTTTCTATGCTGACTTCAGGCCTTTCCTGTCGAATTTTTTCAATCACTTTGACTTTGACTTCTTTCACTGCATTATCCCTTGAGAGTTTATCGTGAGAGAAATCCTGGAAAATTTCTTTTAGTATCGACTCTGATTCACTTTTTACTGTGTTTAACAAATTTTCATCTAACTCCTTAGGCTCGAAAGGTCTCTTTTTTTTCCCATGGTGTTTCTGCAGTTGCGATATCCCATGTACTATCTTTTGACACTCTTGAACGGCTGTTTTGACTGCTTTGAGGAAATCCGGCTGTAAAATGTTATTCGCACAGGCTTCAAGCATAATGACTAGGTTCTGATTTGCCGCCGTCACAACCATATTAAGCGAACTGTTAGACAGTTCCCTTCTCGTTGGGTTTAGGATGACAGTGTCATCCTGGAGCCCGACCCGGACGGCGCCTACAGGGCCATTCCAAGGTATGTCAGACAAGCTGAGCGCAGCAGAAGCTGCATTAATGGAAAGCACTTCAGGATCATTGATACCATCTAGGGCAAGGAGGTTGCAGATCAGCTGCGTCTCGTAAAAGTAGTCTGAAGCGAATAAAGGTCGCAATGACCTGTCAATCAACCTGCTCACTAGGATCTCCTGTTCTGAATAGGTGTCCCTACGGTGGGAGCTGGTCGGGATCCTGCCGGCTGCGGCCGCCTTCTGTTTGTAGTCAACCGTGAGAGGTAGAAAAGAGGTTGAAGACGGTTTTTCCTTGCTCACTGCTGTCACCATGACTGAAGTGTCACCAAGTCCGGCGACACAACAGCCGTCCGCGAAGCCGGCGAACTCGCTGACCCCGATGCGAAGTGATGCACGATCGATTCCAAATTCGATGTCCACATTTCCGTTTTTGCTTGTTGAATACCTGCTACTAGAACACCACGAGCCGGCTATCCTTTCTTTGAAAAGTCTCCTTTTTGAAAGTGTTCGGAGGAGACTCATATTAAACACATCAAATTATCAAATATTATCCTGGTTTAAAAAAAAGAAAAAACAAATACATACAAAAAGAATCACAGTTAAACAAGTTATTTAAAAAAACACCACTTGATTTAGTAGTAGATACCCCGGTAGCATGGAAGAAACAGTACTATCACCTCCATGAGGGACCCACACTTTCTGTGTGCACTAGTGTAATTGCGCTTTCAAATTTCCCTTTTCACTAAATTTATACATTTATTTATTTAACAAGTAGCATACCCTTTTTTTATGTAGAAAAGTAATAGTTTACGAAGTAAATTAAAATTTACAATTAAATTTATTTATGAGACTTTATTTTAAAGGTACAAATAGGGCTTTAAGCTCCCTTACATGTACTTATATTAAAAATGAATTAAGTTTTATAAACATAATAAAATAATAATAACAGCGATAGTAATAATAAAAGATACAAAACAATTATGACAATAATATATACTTTAAAATATTAATTATTTATAATTGACGGATGAAACCATATTATGAAAGATAAGCAGAAAGATATAATAAACCCCGGAATAAATAACAAAAAAAAATACATTTATAAAATTTATAACAAATAATAGTTGAAGTAAGACATAATAATACACCGAGGACAACAATACTTGTCAACAAGTAATACTTGCAAGCGTTGTAATTCTCATTTATTACGGTTTAGTGGATATTTTTAAATAAAAATATAAGATAGCTTAATAAAAAATTAAACTGAGTAAAACAATTTTACCAAAAATGTTGCTATGGAAACAATGAAGAAAATTCAGTACAGAGTATTTCCTCCTCTTGTGTTGATCTCTGTTTGCCATTCGACGTGGGATTGATTTATGAGGTTTTGAATGTAGTATGATGGAATGTATGCATGCTCTTCCAACAATTGAAGAATCTAGCCATTCCTAATTCCAGGATAGATTCCAGCATGTAGAATTGGATAATGCTATTAAACTTTCCTATTTATTTTTTATTTTCAAATCAGGAGAGAAATCGGATTTCAGAACTACAGACTTATGTGCATCCAACCAGCTAAAGTCTTTGAATCTCTCATACTGAACAAATTACTACCCTTGCTAAACATTTTAATAATTCTACAATAGCATTCATTCATCATTTAGATTTAAATAAAATAAACCTCGGTACCAATTTGATTTCAGAATTATACAAGGTGTTGCAGGGTTAAATGTCAATACTGCCATGGTGGATTCACTAAATAAAACATAGTTGAATGAGGTTTCTGTCTCGTCTCTTCCTGAAATATTAACAGTTGTGACTTTAGTCTAAAATCAGATTTTTTAACATAAAATCATAATTTCTCAATTTTGTCATTCAAACACAAATCTGACCTTTATTTTGCAAACTACATTAAATTTTCTAAAACATAACATTTCCATTGAAAAATTTGCATTTCAGAATACACAGTGGCTGCCCAAAGAATAACAAATGGCAAAACCCATTTTTTTTTTTTTTTAAATACTCAATTGTGGCTCATGCAATGACTTTTCCATCAAAATTTCCGGGAATTTCATCAATGTTGCCTTATTTTATAAGTATTCCGAGGACATATTTAGTTTTACATTTTTAAGAACTTTCCTTAGTGAAATCTCCTTGCAAGGTTGAAAAACGTGATATTGAGCCCAAGGAGAGCAGCACACCAAGAACATCACACATGTCATATTTTTAATAAAAACATTTATTATTGGTAACAAAAATTAGATACATTCTTCTCGTGGCATGGCCAGCATTACCAACTTTTTTTGGTTTTGCCATTTGTTATTCTTTGAGCGGCTACTGAGTATTCTGAAGTGTGAATTTTTCAACTGAAATGTTATCTTTTGGAAAATTTAATGTAGTTTGCACAATAAAGGTCAGATTTGTATTTTAATAAAAGTTGAGAAATTACAATTTTATGTAAAAAAAAATCTGATTTTAGATTAAAATAACAAAAATATTAATATCTCAGGAAAGAGTAAAGATAGAAACCTTGTTCTGGTGGCACTGAACTACATTTTGTTTAGTGAATCCACCATGACAATATTGATTTTTAACCCTGTAACACCCTGTATAATGAAATCTTTTGCTGAAATTTTGTAGGCAGATAGAAATAGTTAAAGTGGAGTTCTGCTCACATAATGTTTTTCTCAGTTATCTAGATTTTGAGCACTAGTACTCATCATCAGGCTAATTAAATTTTTTTTTTAAATTTATAATTATATAGGCTCATTTATGCCCATATATGAACTTGTGAACACATATGTGCAGAACTGAACTAATGACTTCTTGTGGCAAGCTGTGAGAATCACCCATTGCTGTTTTGTCAGACCTTGCACTTATCTGTACCACCATCGACACTCAAGGGGCTATTGACAACAAGATCATTTTTGCACCAAAAGCATGCAATTTTAACCTATGTACACTACTTACAATATCTAGTCTGATTGAGGGTACTTGATATTCCACCACTGACACACTTGTACTTCACATACATTCACACATACACATTCGCACTGGATTTTCTAGAAATTTATTTACCTGAAAATATATGTGATATTAGTACGCTGGTGATGGAATGAGACGATTTTATTGAGTCAGACCTGTGTAGCCTGTTCTCCAATATGCTCTATTCTATAGACGACAAGAGAAATGGGGTATATCTAAACGCTTAATGAAACAAAATATCTATCACCAAATTTAATATATATACAACAATAGGATTACCTATTTATACAGAATTACCCGTTTCCTCTATAAATCAGAATAGGGGACCCAAAGATTCGCTGCTGTGTTCGAGCAGAATTCTTATATTGGGCAGCATAACTCTCTCCCTAGATGGAGCCTAGGAATGATACCCTTTGATTATGTGGGACACATTGAGCAACTTTTCTCTGCATGTTGGGCATATAAGCAGGCTTTGGACCAAAAGTAAGGGTCTGAGTCAACTAAATACTTGTTTATATTAAGACTAATTAAGGATTTATTTGGACTGACACTTGTGTGCTTAAAATCTGTATAACTGAGAAAAAACAATTAGTAAGAAGAACAATTGTTTTCAATCAATCTGAGGTAGATGCTATTTTTATTAAAATTAATCTAAAAACTAATTAATTCTAAAGTTAATTAATTATTAGAATTAATTATCAACTCTAAAATTAATATTCACATTTTATTCAAAGGTATTAATTAATTAAATATTAATCTATTTAATATTAAATTAACTAATTTTATTAAAGATTAATCAAACATAAAATGTAAATAAAAAATTATTTCTTAAACAAATACGTTTTTAATAAAAAGTGTCACCTCCATGGGCTTTACTTTACATTAACCACATACCAAATTAGAGTTGATGATGGCTCCTCACTGAAGATGGCGCAATGCCGAAACACGTTTAAATAACTCAAAAAAGACGCAAGTGGGTAAGTGACCCTGGGCTGGTTCAACACATACCAAATTGCCCAACCTCAATAAGCGCAACTGCATGAATCAACTACTTGGAAGAAATAGTCATTTTTTAAATTAAATTTAAAACTACTTTACATTTAAATGTTTGATTATTTTTTTGCTTAGACTTATTTATGAGAAGGTGGTTATTTTATTAAATCTTGAACCTTATGGCGTACTTTATAATAAATGTCAAACTTTAGACTAGAAAACGTACGTAATATTAAGCAGCAATAAATAATTTTATTTAAAACATCAAATAGGCTGAGTTTTTGTTATTGCAAATGATTGTTTATTTGGCCTTATCGTGCAGTATTGTTATTGAAATGTAACAAGTTAATTAATTAACTTATTATCAAAAATGTCATTCTCACTTTGTTAACTATAATAAACAAAACAGTTTTTAACAAGGAAGCCAGTGCATAAATACAGTTATAAGGCATAGGAGTTTAGTACATATTTTTTTACACATTGAATCTAATGTAAAGTGAAAATATCTGAGAGACTGACGCTATATAAACACAGGTATATTTGTTACAATACATGTTTCTAATTTCATGAAGACAATTTGGTAAAAATAACATTTGACTTAATAGATGACCTGTACCAGATTTTTATTGTATTTGTCAAGCAACTTCTTTAAGAAAAACTTTCTTTTGGATATTTCCTAAGAAAAATGTTGTTATTAATCGAAATTGTAGTTTTTAAAAAATTTGAGATAAGTAATTATACTTACATCCATGGTCAAGGGAAATTTAAAACAACCAATTTTTAAATCTAAACTTTTAAGATGCACTAATTTTGCTTCTAATGCCAAGCATCCACTGAGTGTTTGATTCTCCCAATCCATATTATAAAATTTAACACAGGCCTCAACTAAATCCTCAATGTAGGGTACATGAGTGCAAATTGGCGGGGGGTTCCTAGCTAAAATTGAACTCTAAAATTCTTTCAATTCCTTGCAATTCATTCCAATAATTACCTGAGATTTCTTCATCAATAATAGTATAGTTGTTAATGGTCATAGAGAGTTCCATGCCCATATTTTTCCTTAACAGCTTAACATCCACGCAGGCTATAATTAAGAAAAAACAAGAAAAGAAAAGAAAACGACTCTTTTTGTCTTGTAAAGGGACATTTTAATGTTACCGGTCAGTTTGAATTTTTCGATTTTGAGACTAGTTTCACAGCATTTCCACTCGTCTTTTAGTGTCTGGCAGCCGTTGATTTCTACGATATTGTCATGAGTGGAATTAAGATGAAATGCATTGCTGAAAGCAGCAGATATTAAATTTGTTGTTTTTAGATTAAAAACAAAACAATAGACTGTGTGTGTTTGTTAATTGTTTATAATTACCTAGTCCCGAGAACAGCTATTGTTAATAGAATGCAAAAATTCCACATGTTTGCAGGAATAGTGGTGAGCAGCAAATAAATTCAGTTGTTGGTCATTCGAATCAAAACAGTCTTAATAATTATGTGTTATCACCGTGATAATACTAAACAATATATAAATTTAACAATTTTTTTGGGACAAATTTAGACTTTCATCCACAAACAATACTCGTTTAAAAATATTATACTCAGTTCGACAGCATGGCGGACTAAGAGATTAAAAAGATCAAAGGTTGTCCAGAGATAAATTCAGCAAAGAAGATAACAATTTATTATTACTCAATTAAAAGATTGTTCAGCTTTAAATAAGGTTGTTTTTCTTTTATTGGTATTTTATTTACCCTATTAATTTTTCATTTAAATTTTTTTTTTTTTTTTTTTTTTTTTTTTACATGGTAGTTTTTAGTTACCTTGAGTAGTTGAGGGTATTTCAACTACGAGGTTATATGAACCCTCGGGGTGCCAGTGTTTAAAAAAAAAAGCCCATTTGTATGTCTGGTTCGAATGTAGGGCCGATGGATTCTAACCTTTACCTTACAGCGATGAGTGCTGCGTCAACACCTAAACGGTTGCAGCCACCGATTCCACTCTCTACTAATTTTGTTTGTGTCAATACTTTTCATGAAGAAGCATTGTGCCACATCACTAATTGCCTGAGCATTCATTAAGGTCAAATAAAAGGTACTGGGAGACTGGGAGTCAAGACAGCTCTCAAGTCGTCCCAGAATCACAAATTCCTCAAACGGTTGTTTTATTAAAATGCCACCTATCTGGAAGCACATTTCAACAACTGGCATTAAAAATATATGATCACTGGAATGGGGGGTTCAATTTTTTAGTCAACTGTTGGAAGAAGGTTGAGGGCCAAACCTTAGATTGAGAAGGCTCGTGAATGGCATCTTTATCACCACAGAACACCATAGAAAGAAACTATCAATGCAACACAGAAACAGTGAAATTTGGAAGGGTGGGTGTTTGTCTTGTTCTAAAGTGGTACCAATCCAAAGGGGAGCCTTAAATGTTCTAATATAATATGTAGAGATGATCCTATCTTGTAAGATTATGTAGTGCTTTTTATGCCTTTCTTTAGGCTCTAACTCTTTGTTTACGCTAAGTTCCTGAACTCCTTGAGTGGCCAGTAAGAAGTCTGCACCTAATCTAATCGAACACGGGACAATCCCAAAAAAAAGATAAAGGTTCAGTCACAGGATAAAAAATTCTCAGGGTGTTGCAATTTTTAAAATTTTTGAGGGGAATGTGGTTTAAATATAGTTATGATATCAGCAAATATTTAACAATCACAGTACACTAATAATGATGGAAATTATAAATGATGGGGTGAGTGTGGAGTTCAATCCTTTTTAAAAAGGTGGTTCCTACTCACATTAAGTTCTATATACATCTATTTCTATTAGGTTGTTTATTATGGACAATTCTAAAAAGTTCAAACAAGCATCTTTGTTAATTTCCAATATAAAATTTATATTACATTAAAATGTGATTATTAATTCTTTACGGTGTAGAGAATTAATTAGTTGGAGGAATTCTTCGAGATCCTCTAAGTTCCCAACCACATGCATAGAATATCATCTACATAGAATTTCCAAAAATGAACAGATTTAATTAATTTGTTTTTTGATTTGAACAGGTTTTTTCAAAATTATCCATGAATATTTCGGCACAAAGTGGGGAAAATGGAGACCCCATTGGTAACCTTTCATTTGGTAAAATTTACTATTGAATTTACAATAATTCGATAGTAGGCATATATTTAAGAGGTCTATAATATCATTTTTTACAAATTCGTTAATAGAATTCTCGGTAAGTTTTTGTTTTATGAGTTTAGTACATTCTTCAATGGGGATATTTGTGAATAAATTAGTAACGTCAAATGACACTAACACACAGTTGTTGGGACACTAAATGTGAGTAGGAACCATCTTTTCAAAAAGGACTAATAATGATGTGTTTGATAATAAATGTTTGCCATTTAAAAAATATTGCTGCACAGATCTATCTCATTCCTCTAAGCCCCAGAATATTCCCATAAAAGATGTAGAGTGGTCTTATATGGGAAAAGGGTATTAAGTTAATAATTGCTCTGTTTTAATTGCCTCTAGCTTACAATCTGCTTTTATTTCTTAGTGTTCACCTTCGTTGTGAAGGAGGCTAGTTGACAGGCTGCGCTGATTAATTTGTGTCTGTTTATCGTATGAGCCCTGGCTTCCTTGGATAAATTATTAAATAGAAAAACAATCAAATTATTGTGAAATATCAGACAAAAGTGAGAATATTCAATTTGTGGTTTATAAGCATTAATTATTTACTGAAATATGCTTCAGCTAGTTAACATTATTTTGCCACTTATGTTTATTGACTTTGTGGTGGCTAGAATGGTTATCAGATCTATTTTAATATTATGCACCAAAATGCAATAAACAACTTTAAATTTATTTAAACAAAATATAAACAGTTAATCGTTATATTCCTTTTAAGAGCTTTAACTTTCAGATGTATTCTTTTCATGACAGTACTTAATTTGAAAGGCATAAAGATGAACAATTTGACAATGAAACCAACTTGGAAACCATTTTGGAATACATAACTTGTACATTGAGCCAACTTAATGAACTAAATTTTAAAAAACTGAGCGATGTACATGTGTAAAATGAGTTCATAATTTCTTTTCTTGACATAATTGATAGAAGTATAACAGTTTATATTAGTTTGATTGTCACCGATCATTTTGGATCCTCAGTGTTGCGTCTGACAATCTGATCAGCAAAGACAGGCAGTCCAAAATGATCGCTAACAACCAAATGACTGCCTTCATTACCACTGGTTATATTAATTAATACAAATGGGTTTCTGTAAATGACTGCAAAATTATTTAAAAAAACCTTTTAACATTAGCCTTGTAAATTGCTTATTTGTGTATAAGTTTTCGGTTTTGGGAAGAAAACTTAACACATATCTCATGAATATAAATTAGTTTATATTATTTCTTATATAATTTTTATTTAAATTAGTTTGGCTCACTGACTAATGTATATAAATCATAATAATGTAATTAACTGGTTTCAACATGATAAATATGATTAAATTATCAATGTTAAAGGAGATAAAATGTTTACTGTTGACTCAGAATGATATGAATATCAAATGATATCGCAATATGCACGGCCAGCAGATTCATATTATGAAATGTGGTAGCTGAATAGATTTATGTTTTTTAAATTAATCAATTAAGATGGAAAAAAATTGTACTTACAGGAAACAAAGGAGATTTTGTGAACATTTCAGCAAATATGCATCCGACTGCCCAAAGGTCGATAGCCTCTGAGTATTTTCTCGCTCCATAGAGCAGTTCCGGGGCCCTATACCACCTCGTCGATACTTGCTGTGTATAAGGCTTGCCTCTGTCCTTTTCAAGCCAGAGTAAGCGAGCCTGACCAAAATCTCCTATCTTCAAAATTCCTTCTTTGCTGATAAGCAGATTCGCTGGTTTCAAATCCTGAAGCGGAAATATTTTATTCATCACAGATCTGAGAATCTTTTAAATCTGCGCACACTTACCCTGTGCATGATGTTATTCTCGTGCATGTAGGAAAGCCCTTGGAGCAACATGTGCATATAGCTCTTGATCAACGGTTGGTCAAGCTCTACCTCCCGGTCGTGGATCATTTCCCAAAGCCCAGAAGGCATGTAATCAAAAACCATTATAACTCCAGCTCCTTGAGGGAAATATTCAATCAATTTCATAATCTGAAATTAAGGTTTTTATTTACAAGTTTGCATTGTTTGTTTTCAATTTTATTACATATTTGCACTCTAGGGCTTGCATTGTTTTGATCTCCCTCAGTATGAGCCTAGGTATGCCTTCCTCAAGCTTCTTCACTAGAACTTTTTTGAGTGCGACCTCCTTGTCCTCGGTCTTGTTCTTGGCATGCAGGACATAGCCATGCGCACCCTCGCCAATCCTCCCTATAACTTCATAGTTCTCCATGTCTCCCAGAATCTAGAAAATCATTGTATCCCTTTGGTAAATTTAGTATAGCTCAGTGTAACCTTTCCACTCTGCGTTAGCAACAGCCTCTGCCTAGAAACAAACAGACAGTGCAAAAAAAATCAATAGGGCAATTTTCATTGTTGGCATTCTGTCTGATTTTTCTTTAGACCAACTTATTGTTTTATCTTTTGGATCAAAACCCCCATTTTCTACGTGAAGCTAAAGTTCTCACACCTCACAGATCTTCTTAAATGATGTTTACAAACAGTTTTAATCCAAAGCAAAGAACGGCTAAGTTGAAAGTTTTTATTTACATTTCTGTTTTTATTTCATTCTTGTTTTTTGTTTTTTTATTGACTCAGCTGAACTATTTATTTAACTGAAACTTTAATTTTTTAAAACACTGGCTGGTACAAGGTGGAACATAACAACCATTTCAAATAACGCATAATGTAAATGTACTCAGACAAGACTTTAATTAAGAATTTCAGGTTCATGAGGGATTTAGTAATAAAAACTTCAACTTTAAGTTTTGTTCAATTTTTAATTTAACACTTAAATTTAAAAAGGAAACCAGCAACATTATTTCATATTATGTTTTGTAATATCTCTAGTGAAATATAAACATCAGCCACTCCGAGTACAGCAAAAATGTAGCAAGTTTATGAGAAAAATAAAATGTTTAGCAATAATAAAAAACACAAAAATGAATAAATCTTGTAGAGATTGTCTTAACTTTATCACAGATGAATTTTTTAACAGGTTGTCAGTCAGATCGCAAGGATTCTCGTGTTAAATTTTTATTTAAGATTTTCTCACCCTTAATGTTAATGTTAAGGTTAAAAGGGGGACCTTACACACAATGACCAGTATTGGTCTATCGTGCAACTTTCATTATTATCTAGAGCTGTTTGCTAAGCTTAAGTCTTTTAAGTAGTTCTCAAAACTTTGAGAAAGCTCCTACGCTTCTAGCTTTTTCTAGGTTTTTCCTCTCTCAAGAGTAGTAATCTCAGCCTGCACAGGCTTCCGCACCAATATATATCCTTCTTCTTCTTGATAATATCTACTTCTGCAATGTTTAAAAAAAAATTAAATTTTTATAACGAGGATATTTGAATTACGAGGTTATATGACCCCTTGTAATGCAGATGTTTTTGAAAAAAAAAAACATTTGTAAGTATGTCGGGTTTGAATGCAGGGCTGCTGGGTCGAACCCTGGACCTTTACCTCACAGTGATGAGCACCATGTCAATGCCTAAACCAGTTGGGGCCCCCAAAGTGATTGTTTACACTTCATCATAAGTTAATTTTTAACAGGTTGTCAAGCTGACATTTTGTTATCATGATTGTCATGTTAACTTTTTATTTATGATTTTATCATCCAAGGATTAGGTTAAGGGTAAGGTTATGGGCAAAAATGATTCAGCCTCACTACAACCTTGTATATTACTCTTATGATTTTTCCTTCTTGATGATAGGTCATCTCAAAAAAAACCACAACCAGTTTTTATCCACGTTTCGGATTTATTTTAATCCTTCCTCAGGTGAGTTAACGCAATGGTTAAAAAAGTGGTCGTCAGTCATTAATATTTTATAACAGTTTATTTTAAAAAAAGAGCCAGTGTGGTACTTATTCAGACTACGAAAAAACGTTTTACTATTTTGAATCTGACTAGACTCTTATCACAACCTCTCATGTGATGTGTTGGGTTCTTGGCTGATAAGTGGCCTCAACGAACTTCTTGGCTAATTTATCAGCTTCTCTGCCCTATGTACCATATTTATTGGGTATTTTAATTTGAAATTTCTCAACAAATCTGATTTTGGAATCATGGCTTCAACAGATATCCCCTGTTGCTTACCTGAAGTTTCTCCTGGCGTATTAATTGCTCCTTTTTATGCAGGCAGGCTATTGGAGCCTGTGAATTGTGCTACTAGCTTCTCCCTGGATTAAGAATATGTAGTGGTGGTAGATTCAGGACTTCTTGAGCAGCAATGAGGGTCGTTCTTATTCCCCTGTATGCCCAGTCAGTCTAGTTTCTGAGCTGTACTGAGGATGCTGACTTCCTCAGCTGTAGAATCTGTTTTAAGTAACTTAACTTTATAGGCTAGAACCCAACTCTCCTTAAATCTGTTGTTAGGTTGTGCTAGTGCTAGATTTTTAATAAAAGAATAAACCAAAGGTATTTATTATAAAATTTCGTTCTCAGCCTTGTCTTTCCCATCACTGTTTTTAAGAGAGATTGAAAATAAATGCAAACAATAGTGCTTTTCATTTTTTTATTGTTACACTGTTTTATTGAGTAATTTATACAATATACATTAAAAAATGCAATTACACTCATTTTTCCACATTATTAAAAGACAAAAATATTTAAAATTACTGTAAATCATTTCTTATATTATACAGTAAACATTTATGTATGGTAATTATTATTAATTTGTTTTATATATATAATTTTTTTTTGTTTGGCATAGAGCATAAATATATATACAATTCATCTAACATAACATGCATAAAGGTATTACAAACTTTTTTTTTGATTTATTTACAAATACACTGCTTTTGATTTTTATAATTTTGTAAGTTAGGAATATGAAAATACCATTCCCCAAAGTTATATTCTGACTCTTTGAGCACTTTATTACATTATAGTCCTTGTAATTTTTGTCAGTTCATATGTAGCAGTTTTAACACATAAAAACACTTACGTAGGAATCTATGCATTTTTCTCTTCACTTAATTCAAACAGAATGCCAGACAATATTTCAAAATTTCATTTTACATTTTAATAAAAGGGCACTTGTATATACAAAACAACAATATCCATAGTTATTTACATATGTACAATTTTTAGGCCTTAACTGTACGAATTGCCTAAATAGAAATAACAAAACTCCTGATATATCTATAGAAGCCAATCTGTATACGCAATATAACATTTTCCTAAACCTCTTCCCAAAATCTGGCTCTCTTCATAAAAATATATATGCACTTTACAAATCAACAATATTTTAACTTTTCCTTTAATATGTACACTTTTCTTCTTTAATTTATGTAAAGAAATGTAATTTAAGAAGACAATTTGAAACAGATCAGAATTAGTTATCTTATTATCACTTAATTTTGATTAAATTATCTAGGAAGTTTGAAAGATATTGACAAATGTTCTTAGTTTTTTATAATTTGTTTTTTTAATCTGTTGCCGCCTTTTATATCTCAAACTATTTACAATTATAAAAGGACAGTTTCAATTCGACAAAAATATATTCATATATGTATACATTACATTGTGTCACAGCTAAATACGAGGGGCGATTGGAATGTTGTCTCATTGTGAATTAGTGTAAGAAGCTGTTCAGGGGAAATAAAATTCATCCTATATTTGCAAAAGCAGCTTATTATGACAAAATTCAATGAATGATCTACAAGAAAACTTAAATAAACAATGTACAATCAAAGTCATACAGCAAGAAGGTAATGAAATAATGAATGAGACAATGAAAGAACTGAAAGAGCAAAGACGTAGATTCGTCATTTTATTATACAAAATCGCTATAGAGATCTAATCTATGCCCTTTCAGAATTGAAGAAGAAAAAATGAATGAAAAAACAAAAACAAACAAGAAAGAATAAATTTTGCTTTGCTTTTGAAAATTTATATATTTTCTCTTGAGGAAAATTCTATTGGTGGCATCAGTATTCTAGTCTATTAAAAAAAAGTTCTGTACACTTTTTTTTATGATTTGAAATGAATTTTGTTTATGATTTTTGGTGCAAGTACACTTTATTTTGGTTTTTGGTATTGTCAATGAATAAAAAGTAAAAGTAATATATAAATCTCGTCTATCCATGGATTAAATTAAATAGTTACTATAAAATAAAGTTAATTTAGCCTAAAGGTTAATTTGTATAGTCATTTTATCGTTGTGAAAAAGTACACATTATATGTAAACAAAGTAATAGTTGAGAAATAAATCAAAACCAAACAACTATTTGAACCCTACTGATGACTAAGAAAAAACATTGAGCGTGGATAAGCATTTTTATAATTATTCAAAAATATAAGTTAATCGATTATACGTAGTGGGAGGGTAACAAAAAGGAAAAAACAAAAAACAAACAGTACTTTTTAACTATAAGCGAGGAGATCCAATTAAGTCCCAACCTGAGGGTACAGTTAAGCGTGACAATAATTTACATTATGAACTTTGCGAGATTCAAGCTCCAAAGGGAAAAAGTATTGTTCTTTATTGCATTTGTAAGTCTTTCATTATTAAAAATATATTTACAATATCATATCGCTTTTACAGAGCTGACGTTCCAAGAGCCTCTTGTTCTATAATTACAATTTTGATTTTTTTTTCATTATGTACAAAATGTGTGGATTCAATCATAGATTAGAAATGTAAATAAAAAAATTTGTTTAAACACATTTTCACTTTTGTCCAAGGAAACATGGAAGTTTAACTGATAATTGTGTTTTTATTTGTTTGGATGATATCAAAACTGAAAGCACAATGTTTTACATCGTCAATTTTGTGTAGTCATTGTGATATTTGTGAAGTCAAATAAATTCCGAGAATTTATTTGCATGATTCAATCACAAAATGCTTCTCTTAAAGGGAATGTGAGAAGATCTTGAAAATTATCTCTTAAAAAACCCTGTACTTTAAGAAATTCAAATTATCCGAAATATATTCTAAGTTAAGATAAAAAACATTCAAGAGAAAAACTATAACTGTACACAAACATCATAGGCCCCGGGCCGATTGCAAGGGTCGACTTTAAAAAATTAATCACACGCCGTATCTGTGGCGAAGGGGGCGGTTTGCTGGTATCGGTCCGCGTCCATGGCGCGCTGCTTTGATTTGGCGCCGTGTAAGCCGGGTGTGGCTTACAGCTTGGTCATTAGTCAGACCTGGCTCTCCCTTTTGTTCGTCATGAGAGGCGTCTGGGGGTTGGAGTCCGGGTGAGTTGACGGTTCCGGGGGCGGGAGGACGGGCACCCCTCGAGGTTGATAGGGTTGCCTCGGTGGAACGCCACCCCAGTGGCGAGGAAGAGTGCAGCCACCTCCTCCATACATGCCTACCTCACCCACCTGAAAGCAATAGTTAATTAATAAATTAAAGTTAATCTGGACAATTCAGTTTTTTTTGAGGTCTGCGAAGTGATTAGCCTGCAGTTTGGTCATGCTGATGATGGGATAGCGACAAGATTAAACTTATCAGAATGATCAGGGATGACCAAACTACATATCAATTTTCCAATTAATTAGTACTTATGAAAGGTATTGGTTGAGATAAAAAAGTCAGCGTCACGAGCGGGATTCGAACCCACGACATTCGGCTAAATACGCCACTACTCCACCACTTGAGCTATCGTGACTTCGATCCGCTCGGACACTAACTTCCCATCTCAACCTCACCTCTCGAATCTGAGATGAGGTTGAGATGGGAAGTATTTAACCGAAGGTCGTGGGTTCGAATTCCGCTCGTGACGCTGACTTTTTTATCTCAACCAATACCTTTCATAAATATTAATTAATTGAAAAATGTTAATTAGTCAATCGGAACACGAACTGTAATGGACTACATATCAATGTTTAAAGTTGACTATTGGTTAATTTACGCACATTGACATAATTACATACACATAATAAATTTGGTTCTTATTAATTTATAATCTTATGTACACCACATAAACATTAAGATTTACAGTAAATCTAAACCCCCAAAATGACTTATGTGGACGTAGGGGCGAACGCAACCCACTACCGCTCATAAGGTAAATTTGGCTGTACAGGAAGCCTACTTTTTACCGTGTACCAAAGTTTTATCATAGAAAAAATCCTTTTTATCTTTCCATCGAACAGTTGAACTGTTTGAAACGAATATCAGCAGAAACGAGTGTAATCCCGACTGTAACAATCAGAGGACCATGTGGTTGTTGTATTCGTGGCTTACCCTTAGGCATGGTGGGTAATTACGGAATTCTGAATTGTAAATGCATCTGCGGTTTTACGCGCTCATTGCATCCGGCTGCCAACGTCATTTTATCATAAGTTTAATAAGATGTCATCATTTCGCTGGTAAATTCCATTATTTCCATTACCTGGCCGCGCCAGTCAGATTTAGTTTGAGTAGTTTAAAGAGAGAACGAGAAAGCATGATAGATTTTCATAACTTGAAGAATTTAATTTAACTTCCGGATAATATTTTGATCAAATTGTTGAAGTGAAACTTCTTACATTTAAAGAATTTGTATTCTGTTTGATATAGATTAATTTATAGCTATTAGCCGTTCTCAGCTCGCCTCAGTGATATTTCTGACGCGTTGTCACATAACAATAAGATAATTAAAATAAGATGCTAATCTACATTTTAACAATGCCTAGATTACAAAAATATTCTCCCGTTTATTGTATGTTGCCATGAGTTACGAAATTCATGATCCATAAAAGAGAAAATTATTGCAAATGAACAATTTTTAACAAGATTGCTACACGAAATCAAGTTGAACTAGTCGAAAGGCTTCATTCGCTAAGTCGCAACTCCCGACTCAACTGGTATTTGAAAATATGGAAAATATTATGAGAAAAAATTGAGTGCATAAAAAACGCTTTAAGCAAAACTAACCTTTCACCAAGGTTTCAGCCAACATGTCAATTTGGTTTTACGTTAAAAAAAGAAAAAAAAAATCACGCATCACTCTCATGTTACATTAACTAGACAATGTCGTGATGCTTCGATGGATATAACTATATAAACAGTGAGAGGCAAGAGACAAAAGAAAACTTATTCCATTTCTGCGAATTTTGCCTGTGTCAAAGAAGAACGATGCGCCGATTACTTGTGCTATTGACCTTTAAGAATACTAGAACTGCAGTTGACTTCATATTCCATCCTAATTTCATAATAAAATAGCAAGTATTTGAATAATTAGAGATTAAAGGATTTATGATCGTTCTAAAAACTCCAAGCCACTCTTGATGGAATGCATCGTTTTGTCAGTTTCTAAGCGCTAGAAAAATTTCACGTCGTAGTAGAGAGGTTTCTTAGTTTAGTGAGACAACCGTAACCAGATAGGTCAGAAAATTAGTACTCTCAGCAATCAACAATGTCTCAACCAATTATGATTTGCGGAGAACATGGTGAGGCAAATCGCCTTTTGCCTACGACTACCAGGAACGATACGGGAGAATGTCAGCTTGTGTATTGTTGATGTTTAAAATCAAACAAAAAAAACTTGAACTTTATGGGTATTTATCCTGGCAATTGAAGAAATTTTTTAATCATATCGACAAAACTTTCGGTGAGACATCCCTTAGCCCTTTATTTTTTTTAATGTCCTAATTGCAGCATTAGGATCTCCAGTAATCAGATCCAGTTATTTACAGTAATCAGCAACGTCTGTTTAAATTGTGATGCTATTTCTATAATTTGAAGACTCGGTATCGTTGCAAAGTACTTATAAAACCATTTCACTTAGTAGAGTGTTGTTTTAAAAAGTGTGTTAGGAATTACGAGTTAGTGCGACGTCAGGGTTATAAGCAGGGTAAGCCATTCATTGGTACTGGGCTTTCTCAGTGATCAACAACGCCTAATTATTATATTTTGGATATAAATAGAGGCATAAAAAAACGTTTACTCCTTCAATTTTGCCTGTGTTAAACGCCTTAATTCAGCACAGAATCTCGGACCAAATAGCACGATATCAAGAGTTATAAGAAGGTGAAGTTAGCCTTGAAAGTAGGGAATTCTCAGCAATCAGCAGTTATGATAAAATATTACAAGTTTCAAAGTTTATTTTATCTTTTCTTTTTCTTTCTGAACTGATAAAAGTGAGAGGTTTTTCTGAAAGTCATTTTTCATTGTCTCTTGTGAGTTGTTTTTTTTAATCGCAAGTTTTTTAAAGATAAAAGATCATCTCGGATTTTTTAGATCCAGATAGATTTTTTCAATCAGTTTGCCGGAGTGAAACAGGTAATTAATTGTTATTTTCTCTTCGAGCAGTACAATAGGACAATGGACGGTATACACTATTAGGGCGTCCTCTTGTTTGGCCTTCTATTAAGAAAACACTTTGGTTTGCATGTGAATAGAAATGGCTCCTTGTCTCGTGAAAGGCTTTCTCCCGGGTTGCCTTCATATTTCACCCTTGTTCCTTTATGCAACCCCGTCGACGACACGCAATCGCCCTTTTCTCCCATTCTTTTAAACAACCTGGGCCCTTTTTTTTCAACACTTCAATTGGCCAGCTTTTTTACCTTTCCATTTGGACCAATTAGGGGGCAAATAGAGATTTGAAGAAAGTCAAAGAAGAAAGAATATGAGAGAGAGAGTTATGGTTTTTTGGGAGTGAGAGAGAGAGAGAGGGAGAGAGAGAGGGAGAGAGAGAGGGAGAGGGAGAGGGAGAGGGGGAGAGAGAGAGAAAAACCCTTGCCCTTGGCAGGGTTTGAACCAAATAAACAAGATTGACATCAATAAGACGATACGAAAAAGAAATTAACTATAAACAAAATATTTTAAAAAATTATACCATAATAGACGTGTAGCATAAATCAATTATGATTTTCGGGAAGAAAAATCGTAGATTCTTTGCAATAATATCAATTTTTGATTTATTTTGTTGTAGAGCATCTTCAGGTCAATTGTTGTTCTCCATCGTTGATCATTAGAACAGTCAAATGACTAAAGTGGACGTGGCAGTTTGATGAACTTACTGGTTGGCCATAGTCAACGTTTGTTTTGGGAGATTTCAGTTGGATTCCATGTTCTCTTGGAATTGTTTATCATTTTTTCCCTTTCTTGTATATTTCTTTTAGGCATGAGCTGCCATTCTTGTTTTCCTTAAGTTACTGTTATTCTTTTCTGAGTGCTATCGCCAAAAAAAACCTCTCAATTAAATGATTAAATCATGGATTAAATATTCTTTATTCAACTACTATTACAGTAGAATACAGTAGTTGTTGCTGAATGCAGGCGTTTAACAAAAGCAAAATTTTGATACTCGCTCAATAGGACAATTTTTAAAACGAACACACTCAACTGTCAAGTGAAATGCTTATAAAAATACTTTACTTCAAATATTAAAATTGATTCAGATATTGCTGAGAAACCAAATTCGTCGCTCTGCTTATAGTTATACGCCATGCTATCTTGTTATGGTCGGGTCAGGCACTACGTATGTAGTGTGGAATTACTATGGAAACTTGCTTCTTGATACTGAAGGTGAAGTGCTGCATCAAATTGTTGAGCGTTCCTTCTGAATCGAAACAAAAATGAAAAAATTAAAAGACAGAAAAAAGGATTGTCTCTCCCTGATAATTTCCTAGACAGTTAAATTTAAATATGTAACCAACTGACCTTGCTGAAAAATATTTGACTCAAGTCGGAACAAAGTTGTCAAATTCAAACGGTGACTACAATTTGAATCGTTTTGAATTTATTTTTCTTCCTTAATATAAATAAGCCTTTTCCTTCTCTGTTTCTAAACTAAGCTCTAATAATTATAGTAGATAAAAAATACTAACTTTAGGGTAAGGAAAAGGCATGCTGGTCCTTTAAATCTTATAATTTCTAGCAGTTTGAATATTTTTTTACATTTTTAAACGTTTATAATTTCTATAAAAACACGTTCTCTTGACGTATCAATTAACGTAAACATTTATCCATTAGGACGTTAATAGCAAGTGCCTATCACAGCCTAGGGCTATTAGGTTTTGACAGCAGTTTGATCGAAATTGATCATCTTTGGTCCTCTATCGTCGCTGTTGGACAAACCGTTATGGGAAAGTTTATCTACTAAATGCACAATTTCTTATAAAGCTTTGATATTTATTGAATTTGTCAAAATAATGATGAGAAATGTTTGAAATGATGATGTGATTAAAACGTTATTCAACACAAACGTTGTATAGTTGTGTTATTTAGGGTACTGCTTGTTTAAAAATAAAAGTTTTTATAAGAGCAAGCGTCTTTTAGCCTGATTGAAAAATTTCTAGACCAAAATAAAAGTACGATTTTTTTAGTTTGAGAACTGATAGTTGATGAACCTGTAGTTTGGTCGTTTCTGAACATTATGTCGCTTTTTTTCTGTGATGAGTTCAAGAGTTATTTTTGTTCAGTCCGTGACTTTGAAAGGCTATCGAATTCATTTTTTGACCATAGAAAAACGGAAGAAAATAAAAGGCTAGAGACCATAACAGCTATGATAATCTGGCTAAGATGATAGTAAACGACCAGGCTGCAAAGAATAATTGGAAAGTTTACATTTTACTTCAACACATTTATTGAAATGTTGTCATGCTATCTTGTTAAAGATAAACGTGTTTGTCCAGAAAGCGAGTTATGTTAGATGAGATTAATTCCGAGAGAAATTCTACTCATATCTCGTTTCTACCCTTGAGAAGCAATTTTCTATTTAGCACGTGCGACAATTGTTTTGGGGTTACAAAATAAAGGGTTGAATTTTTAATTAATTTGACAACTTTTTTACTAAAAAAGTTGTAGACTAAATTAACTCAAAATTCCTATCCAATTTATATCAAAGACAGTTACTTAAAATGGTTGGTTTTTATAAACAAAAAAGGTCTTACTTTTGGTTACATAAAGCGATAAATATCATAAAAAAATATACTAAACTTAATTAAGTTCTGTTATGTATAAGAAACCTTTCATTTTTCCTGACATCAAGATTACTTTTAAAGCTACAACATTATGATAATAAAAAAACTCGTTTCTTTACTTGTTTTCATGAAGTAGTAAAATAGTTGTAATTTTCTTCAATTAAATTTTTTAATTTCAATTCTTACAATATATATTATACCAAAACAACAAAACCCTAGTTTGCGTACCAAGACTTACAAGGCAGAGGGGCAACGAGTAGGTCGATAAATTCACCAAGGAAAGTTTGATGAGGAATTAGATCAAATAATGGGTTGGTAGTAAGTTCAATATTCCTTGACAGAGACATGGGTAAAAGTTCACTGCTGAGAGACCATCGCAGATCCAACGGCAGAACTATTAAACCTAGGACGTGTAGGTACTAGAATGGTATTAATCTGCTAACTGGACACTGCAAAATTCAGAGACATATGTATAAACTAGGAACAGCAGAAAACGTCCTTTGGTGGGAAATCCTATGGAGGACGAGATTCCTTCTCCAGGAGGAGGAAAAGCCAAGCCTGAAGGTTCCACAAGGTAGCCCTTAACAACGCTTTGGAAACTAGTAAACAGTCTTAAACCTAACACAGAGCTCCACATAATAATGGAGAAAGTCCAGTAGAACAATGTTGATCGCGGTACGCAAGGTCGTAAAGAACCCGACTCCTTTTAACTTTAACCTTGATTCATTTTGATTTGAATCTAAGTTGTGCGTGCTGATTTGCCGTCTACTTTGCAAAAATGCTACTTTCTAAAGCGAATCACAAAAAAAGTTTTGCATGGCTTTAATCAATTTTGAGATTTGTTGTTGATGACCACTGAAAAGCTGAAGTGCACAAAAGAAAAGAATATTGGCTGTTAAGGATTGACCAACCAACTGTATGTGGATGAGACATAAACAACTATTTTTGTCAGCGAATAAGAAAAAAACCTCTGGTGGTGCTAAAGACTTGGTCACCTAAGATTTCCTACTCCTGAGAGAGGAAAAGCCTCTCACACTATATTCACGGTAGCCTTTAATAAAATTTTGGGATCTGATAAAAAGCCTTAAGCTTAATCAAGAGCTCTAGGCAATGATGGTTAGTGCACAATAGACCAATATAGGCATCAGTACGCAAGTTCGTAAAGAGGCCGACTCCTAGTTAGTTACTTAAAATTAATACAGTACTTGCGAGAAATTTTAAGTTAGGCTTATGAAGGCTGGAATACCCTGGGGGATGAAAAGCCAAGGCCTGAAGGATACCCACGGGAGCCCTAGATAATAATGGAAATTACACAACAGACCGATATTGGTCACGGTGCGCAAGTTCGAAAAGACTCCTTTTAACCTTATCCTTAGGATTCCATGATATGAAAGAGGTCCATATAAAATACGTAAGTAATGAACTTACAATATTATTGAAGATGAGCAAGTTCGAACTGAAAGCGAATTATGGAGTTTATGAATAGATCAATTTCGGCAAAAATATATGGATGGTATTCTATCCATTTATCATTTGTTTCCTGTAAAAGCAATTTTCCATTTCACAAGTGCGAAAATTGTTTCGGGATTTTCAAAGCAAGGGTTGCATTATTAATTAATTTTGTCGCTTTGAGAGTCATTCAATTTAAAGCCTCTGAAGAATAATTAATGTGCAATAAAAAAAGTTGGCTACTTAATCCGGAGTCTTTAAATTATTCAACGCCCTTTGGAAAGAAAGTTTTGAAAGTCGTCAGTAGTATTATTATTAACGGCGTCTCGAGTTTGAATGTTTTATATCGTAACTTCTTTTATTCCTTAAGCGTAGAATCGAACAAAAGAGCTCGGATCAAATAGCTTTTTATTTACCCCCACCCCTCCGCCCTAGACGGAAAACTGGCAACTTTTTAAGTTTTAAATAAAATATATTTTTTTTATTAAAAAAAAAAAAGAACAAAAAGTTTGTGAAATTAAAGCAATAACAGGATTCAAGGAGGCAGTTGGAGAACTCATTATATCTCGGCCCCCGAATAATCCCCGGCGAGGGGCGGAATAATAACCCGTTTTAGGGCGGCGGAACCGTACAACTCCGAGCATTCGTTTACTTTAGCCGAACATTAATGTAATTGGGAAAGTGGTTCCTCAGAAATCCAACACCTGGTTTCCTTGCTTAAGCCCGACCGTTACGACTCTGCCGATGGAGTACCGACCTATCCAATTACCAGACGACCTTCTCGATCTATTTCGGGCCGGCCTGCAACAAGGAACGAACTCGTTCAATTCAAGTTTACATTGCCATTTAATTGGAAAAGTGTAAATTTATACTGCACTGCCGACAGAGTGTACAAGACAAAGCCAAAAACACTGTTTATACAGTTAATAAACAACTCGGAGACTAATCCAATTTTTCCTGCTGTACCTCCATTAGAAGATTACAAGAAATAGAAAACATCCTTATTACATCATTGACAGTTTACTTTCTAAAATATCCAATTAAATATCAAATGAACATTTTTTAAGCTTAAGTAAGACTTGAAACACCCAACAACAACAGATTCTGGTGTAGGGACACTCATCCCAAAAGATTTTAAGAAATAGGACTGGAATAACAACATAATTTTAAGTAGGTAAGTGTATATACTTACCTACTGAAGGGAGGTGAGAATCTTCATAAAAAAGAGTGAAAAGGTGAAAAGAAGATCCCACCTTAGCAAAATCATGTAGACCAGTTAGTTTACATAACTAAAAAATAAAAAAGTGGGAAAAAACCATTTGATCTGAACGTTAGGAGTGTCCAAGAAAAAGAATTCCGCATGCTTATAAGAAAAGGCAAATAAACTACGAATGCACCACATAACTTTGGGCAGTAAATACAAAATTCAACGAATAATAAAGAAATTGCACAATGCGTCTTCATCGATGGAGCAAGCCTTCGATAACACCTTCCAAATGATTGAATCTGCTTTATAGGTTTAGAACCCTCGACTATCAAATCAACGAAAACCATGCTAAAATGGAGAAAGACAAAACTTGAATAGGGGGCGAAAAATTTACAGTATCACTATTTGGAGGCTGCCCCTCAAGGAGGAGTACTATTGTCACTGGTAGTTGACCACCTCCTACTTAAGCTAAGCGCAATGGGGTTTGACGTATTTAAGCACGAAGATGATTTTGACATAATAATCAGAGGCAAATATTACGAGAAACTGATCGCAAAGCAAAAAGTCTTAAATGTAACGCTGAAATAGGGTTTGGATAAAAGTTTTAAATGTAACCCCTTCTTCACCAGAAAAAAGAATCAAAATATTACACCTTTAATCCAGGGAAATAAAAAAAAAATAATAAAGCATTCCAACGAAGTTTTATACATAGGAGTAGCTCTTGACCAAAGTTTTACGTAGAATGCACACCTTAAGAAGATCTATGACAGATGGATATGCCAAGTACTCTGTGGTAGAACTTGGGGGTTAAATCGTTAGATGATTTCATGGTCGTTCCTTACGATAGGCTGATCCGTGACCAGGCATGCAAGTTACATACAGTAGCCAAAAATAAAACAAGAAAGGCATGGGGACTTCAACAAAACGTCCCAAGCCAGCCTTAGCATCATCTGCTCTTGAAACAACACCCATAACTGCAATGGAGCTTATCCTGCGCAAACAGCCTCTCTTACTTATATAGATAAAAAGACCAAGCAACTGAGAATTCATCAAAACAGGTAAAAGAAAGCGTACAGCTAAAGCTGGCTTTACCAAAGAGTTTGACAAAGTTTACTGACATGGTTAACAGACATATGATAGAAAATTTTAGTCTTTGCAAGTAAAAGTTGAAGAGAGAGCAGAATGGAAAGAAAAAGAAAAACCTGGAGCTCTTCTATGGTTCAAAGATGGCCTAACTATGAGCGTAACATGACCCTTAGTTCTACTATAAACATCTTTCAAGCCGAATTGATACCCATAGAAACATGTGCAAAGGAAATAAATAAAAAAACAGCATGAATGCAAATGTAAAAATACTCTAAGATTTTTAGGCAGATTAAGGCTTTTTAAGTATACGGGATTAGCTCAAAACTACTCTGGAATTGCTTAATACTCTAAAGAAAAAAGGTTAATAAAATAAAAACAATAATATAAATAAAAAATTGTGTAGATATTGAACTAATTTGCGACTGGAAAGCTTAAGATAAATTTTTTCCTGATATATCTTGAAAGTCTTGCACTTTCTTCTGTCATCAAGACTTGCCCTTCTAAGAGAGTTTTAATAAAACAGTGAAGACGTTTATCACATAATACCTGCAATATTTGTTTTTTCTAAGTTTTGAATACGGAGAATAAAAAAAAGGTAAAGTAATAAAGTTACTTAAGAAACTTCTACGAAACAGAGACACAAAGGTCCAAAAAACAACGAGACAATTACTCAACTGATTTGCCACTGGGAAGCTTTAGCCTGAAGCTGATTCTGACAGGAAAAGCCTATCCATCTTACCTGACGTCAAGATTGCCTCTTCTAGAAACGCGTGACTACAAAAACAAAAAGAGAACTCCAAGAAAATAGAGACTAGAACAAAAGACTTAAAATATTTATAATAACTACACGCAAATATAATGTATTTTGAAAGTTTGTTTTGGTCGTAAAACCTTTTTCACCCCATAAATAAATATACAATTATTTTAAAGCAATAAAAATTAAAAAAATGCTATTGCTATAAAATACTTACTCCCAGTTTCGAATTATATAAGAAAGAATTATATGAAAAGAGTAGTTAAGAGTCCGACTCGTATTTTCCACGCTAGCGGTCCTGGGGTCTAATCTCGACACTCCCCTTGGAATTTTGTTATAATACCTTAAAAAAAAAAAGTTGAAGTGGTTTGACCCTTCATCAGCGCCTACTACCGGGTAGTTTTATTTTACTTTACAGTTGATTTTAAGCTGAAAAGCTTTAGACAGAAACTGATTTCGTTTAGAGTTTGAAGCCTATCCGTCTCGTCCTGACACCAAGATTGTCTCTTTAAAAGTTCGCAACTTTATAAAAAAACAAGAGGATACCGACTCGCAGACCAACACCCAGCATAAACTTTATATCAACTTTATAAAAACCTCATGTTCCAATAGAAATTAATAAAGCAAACGTCACCATTGGCGCAATACGCGAACCCATTCGATTCATAAATTAAGTTTATCTATCTTGATATACAATAGTTCTTCTAAAACTACTTACTAACAAGAAAAAAGTATAAGGAGGAAACAGACGATGACTCAAAATTTGAGCCTACATTTGCGATTCAGTTGTAAGTGCAATAGGTGTTAAGTAAGTTTGGTATTATTTAACTGAAAAAAATATAATGCTTAAAAACCGAACTACCTCAAATTTCTTCAAAATTCGCTAAAACCTTACTGTCGGATCTTCCAAATACTTTGAGGTTGGCGTTTTCCCCAAGCTACCTTGTCCTGCTAGTGTTCTTCAGGATAGCGTTCCGGCCCTCACACTTTTCCAGGCTGATACCATATCCAATTCTTTAAAAAATCCACCCCCACAACCTTCACTCTCCGATCTGTGATCATGAACCTTCTTTTTAATTTTGTGATGTCTCAAAAGGTTAAGTAATGTGTTAGCTCTGTTTGTTTGTGTACTCATGAGTTTTTTAATGGTAAATATGCTGATTTTGTATATTTTTAAGCTCGTCCGTTTTTCTATCTTTTTCAGTAATTTCAAGTTTGTATTATTGAGTGTCCGTGGTAGTTTTTTATGAGGAAAGTTTCGTAACTTGATTTTTCTTCATAATCTCTAAATGCCTACCCAATACTATGTACTCAGCTGACATCCTATCCCATCCTCGAACCACCACCCTGACCATTGTAGAGGATACAGCGATCGTCTCAAGCAACTCTGATCCTGTCGTTTCCACTCAAAACCTTCAGAAACACCTCACACTATAAGAGTCTCGGACTGAAAAGAAAATAATACAATTTAAGCCAAAAAAAATTAACTCTTTATAAAAAGATTATTTGGAGATCGTGAGATGCGGTCTGGTGTGACGTAGATTTTAGAAAACATTTTATATATCGTGTCAACGTTTCGATCTTTATTGAGATCATCTCCAGGGCTCAAAGTGTTTGTTTTCTGCGAAGTTGTGTCATTCTTGTGTGTCGCGATGAGAGCGCTTTATGGAAAGATTCTACTTTCAGTTTAGTTAAATAATATCGTTCTTCCAATTTCACACAAGGGGCGGTACTTAGGACATCAACCTAGCACATAAAGCCCATCATCATATAAAATATCGTTTCTGCTGTAAATTTGTTTATATCAATGACAAGACCAAGTAGAACTCCACATTTTCTTACATTATAACCTTAATAAACAAAATAGAAAATTATTCGAAAATAAACTTTGACGAGTGTCTAAAGTTGTTGTCTAAAGTTTAAGTAAGATTTTCTTGGTTGTATAAATGCTGACAGATATGGTGCTTACAGAAAAAATACCTCAACTAATGATTTTTAAACACATCTACTTAATTTATAAAAGGTCAATTATCATCGTTTGATCGGTAAAAATACTGATTTTTAGGTTGCAAATGGTTCAAAAATTACTCATTAAGATTTTGAAACTTCTATAGAAAAAATGAAAGTAATACAAAACAAACAAATAAACTCTTTGGTACAAAATTGAACATATGGAAAAACAACACGCTTCTAAGAATTAAATTAAATGTTCAAAATTTCCACCTTCTTGAAGAATGCAAAAAAAAGTGAATATTTAAATTAATTTAATTTAGATGAGTTGATGTATGTTGATCTGCGCGTCAGTGAACTAATTCTAAATCGGCATTGGGTCACATTTTGGATCCGTCTTCACTCGCTGGTTTCTTGAAATACTCAAACGCGTTTAGATTTTATACGGCGAGTGTATTAAAATTATATTTCAGAAGGTTAAGCAATATATAGCCATAAAAATCAAATGCCTTACCATACCGACCAACAAACTGTGGTGCACTTGGGCAATGTCTTACAAGTGATCTCTTTTCGTGTTAACCGGCAGTCCATGGAGGTTGGGATCTAAGTATATTATCAGCACCAAAGCCTCAAGAGAGGCTCAATTAACATTCTGATGTTGACCAGTCATCTATTTCTGACAGTATCTTAGAATCTTAATAATCCACTGATGTTCCAAAGTGCATGAGAGTAAACACTCTGGTGGTTGAAACTTTGCTTGGAAAAACAGGAAAATACACAATATAGAACATAGTTTTAACTGATTTTGTATTTTGTTTCTTTAAGGTTACAATAAAAAAATTGTTGTAGGAATTTTAATACTCTTTTCATTGATGCAATCAGATTTACAGTAGGGTTAATATTTTATAACATATACGAACTTTATGGCAAAAAGTTGTGAAAGGTTGAAGTAACATGTAAAGTGAAATATTTCGAATTGAGGATCAGACTTAGAAAATAGGGACGTTTTTGTCCAATTGACATGTAGGATAGCATCCTGAGGTATTGACGCTGTTCATAGAACACGCTGTACATATTTTTTCTTAACGTTACTTGTTACCTAATGGAAATTAGTATTAAAAGAGTTAATCTATTCGAAGATTAATTATGCAAATATAATGTTTCATATTAAAACTTTGTTTACGTAGGTACTGTATAGTTTAAACATTTTTGTTACTGTTTTGGATAGTTTAAATTGACTAAACAGTTTGATAAATTTCAATTAATTAAGGTTTTTAGTTGAGATCAAAAAAGTCAGTGTCACGAGCGGGATTCGAACCCACGATCTTCGGCTAGATACACCGCTGCTCTACCACTTGAGCTATCGTGACTTCGATCCACTCGGACACTAACTTCCCATCTCAACCCCACCTCGAATCCCGCTTGTGACACTGACTTTTTATCTCAACCAAAACCTTAATTAATTGGAAAAAAAATTAGTGACGTTTACTTGTTAAGAATGAAAGACTCGTACCATCCCAAACTTCACATTGGGTATATTACACCGTTCAATGCCTAAAATACTTTGATTGAATTGAAAGATATTAATTAGTCAAGTGGACCACGAAAACTAGTGAGTTTGGTAAATTTTAAAACTCACAAATGACATCAACACATGGACTTAAAATTAGTTATTAAACTTTTAAATAATAGTTGATATTATTTGGTAATGGAACACTGTTAATTTGAGTTTTAATCAGGTTTTCAGAATTGTTGTCAACAAATACATAGGTTTTCTAATATGTAGGATACTTTTTATCATCCGACGAGGGGACGAGGTTCTTTGTAGCGGACTGACAGACAGTGTTCCTTTGTAAACAGTACAACACAAAAGAGATGGCACAACGGCCGTTTAAGCAGACATTCGAGTCTTTACCAAAAGCAAACACGACAATAATAAGCGGACCGCAAATAAGTAATAAAACCGCTCGCGAATTTTAGACGCACAACTTATTTTCATGTAAATTTAAAGTTGAGCTGGATCTGTAAATGAAAGCCTGAATAGCAGTACATTCTGAAAAATTAAAAATCGTGGGGAGTTTCTCGAATGTTGCGATAACGCAAAAAGACTCTCGTTAAAAGAATATACCTAAATTGACACAGGGGTGATATTTAGTCCGAAAGCCTTTAACTATAGACGTGACAATTTGTTTTTCTGTTTTCCAAATTTTTTACAACTCATTTTGCCCGTAGATCAGCGTATTTTATCGGGTGTAAATTGTATAACAGGCTGAAGTATAGATAAAATACATACAAAATTCAGAGAAAATCGTTTCTTCAAATCGATGTTAAAGTATGCTATCACAAGTGGGAAATGTGAAAATAACTGCAATGATTTTTTTATATCAGAATTGTATTTGGATAAAATATCGTCTATCAGCCGGTGAACTCCACCCGCGCGGGGGCCGCAGACACATGAAGTGCTGAAAGTAGAGTGCGGCAAGTGGAAAAAAAGAAAAGGGAATCAATAAAGGATATATTGGCAGAAAGGGTGGTGCCATATGGACACTCCGAGATATCATTCGCTTTTCCTCTGTCTTGGCTTTTTCCTGTAATTTTTCTTCATATATGTCCCTTTCCCATCGCAGCGCCGCACCTACTACCCCCCGCATCCTGTGAAATAAAAGGCCCGTTGAAATAAATCCACCGCTGACCCTTTTCCAAGAAATTAGGGCTTGAATGTAAAAGCCGCCAGAGGTTATAACAAAGAAAATATCGATGAAAATAATTGCGTTATATATATGAAACAATTGCCTTTGTAGTAATATCATTGAAAAGAAATTGAAAAAAAACGTACGTCGCAATATTTTGAAAGGCAACTCAGTCACAGCCTCCACATCCTTGCCTGATGTTACAAGAATAAGAGAACTTTAAAGGAATTTAATTCTTTGTTGAACAATTTGAAGATGTGCTTTCTATCTGTTCAAGAAAGCCCAAAGAAAATGGAAGAGAAACAAAAGTATGAGAAAGGAGGGAAGAAGAATCAGAGAATGTTAGAGNGAGCGTTAGTGAGTGAGAGAGAGAATGAGTAAGTGAGTGTGAAAGAGAGAGCGTTAGAGTGAGAAAGAGAGAATAAAAGGATAAACATGTGTAACTACTCTCTCTCTCCCTCCCTCCATCCCTCTCTCTCTCTCTCTCTCTCTCTCTCTCTCTCTCTATCTATCTATCTATCTATCTATCTATCTATCTATCTATCGCTATGATAAATATGTCTCTTTATTTTTACTTATACAGTTACCTTCACTTTTATTCCCTTCTTTGTATCTTTGCCTATCTCTCACTTATTTTCTTCTAAATCCTATTTCCTCTCTCTCTTTAAGTCTGGTTGTGTTTAGTGTAAAGGGTATATGCTTATGTATACTAAAAATATCAAACCTTTGTATCTGGTACGCAGTGCCAGTTTGGTCTAATCCAGTCGCCGCGTTATTTCGATTCAAATGTCTAGTTAATTACTTCATTCAAATCATATCACAAATTCATTTAAATATTTTTAGATTAACAAATAATTTAAACAATAATTAATTTATTATTAGAATATGTTTCAATATGTTCATTTTTTATTATTTATTATTTTTTTTAATGAAACAGGAATTTTTGAATTACTGGCCACAATATATTGAAGTTTTTTGCCCTCAACTTAAAAAGTAATTACTTTTTTTTTTACAAAAGAGACTTAATTAAACTTTATTAGTTGTTGTTTTTTCAGTAACAATTTCGTTTTCCCCTTTCTTTTTCCTGAAAACAAATACCATTTTAGTATCTGCCGGGCCCGATATTAACGTCCCTCTGTCGTAAATATTCGCTTTTGCCGTTTGGCGTCAAGACCGCCTCCGTTGTGGAAATCCATCGGAATTCCGACTCTTTGGAAAACAGGCTCCTGTTGTTTTTGCCGGTTCATATAATTTCATTGTTTGTGCAACGGGGACAAAACACGGGACTGTTGTTATTACGTCTCATGTCGGCCACGTTGTAAATATGCGACAGCTCGTGTTTGTACTATATTAAAATTTTTGCCTATTTCGTTACCTGCGGTTTTGTCGGGATGTTGCTCAGGTCTTGAAGAGGCATCCCGCCGTTCCTGAGAGTACAATAGCCGGGATAGGGTCCCGGCTGGAGTAGGGACCTCGTCGGTGACGTCCTCGTCTCAATTGTAGATACCAACTGCCTCTTTCTCATGAATTCGTGCTCTTCCTCATCTACACCTAGCAGAAATGCTCATTGTGGAATCAAATATTATATATACAGCAACACATACGAATATTTCGTTTATTGAAATTTAGTTACATTAGTCTAATCAAATAAATTGTATAAATTGTGAGATTTCCTATCAGGAATGAATAAGGCAATGAACCTGTAGTTTAATAGTTAGGAATAATTATGGTCTACGTATTCTAGTTCTTTTGGTATGTCAAACTAACTCACCAATGAAGAGAAATTTCAACTAATTAAGGTTTTTAGTTGAGATAAAAGTCAGTGTCACGAGCGGGATTGGAACCCACGATCTTCGGCTTGATACGCCGCTGCTCTACCACTTGAGCTATCGTGACCTCGATCCACTCGGACACTAACTTCCCATCTCAACCCCACCTTTTGAATTTTCCCTCTTTTTTGCCATTTTTTGAAATGTCGTGTAACCTTTGATTCTCAGCGACAAATGAAATGGCCACGGAGAGCTTTAGTGAAGGCACACTACATTTTTACTTATTAAATTCACTAGTTTTTTTTGTGGTCCGCTAGACAAATTAATATATTTCAATTAATTAAGGTTTTTAGTTGAGATAAAAAAATCAGTGGATCGAGGTCCGATAGCTCAAGTGGTAAAGCAGCGGTGTATCTAGCCGAAGATCGTGGGGTCGAATCCCGCTCGTGACAGTGATTTTTTAATCTCAACTAAAAACCTTAATTAATTGAAATATATTAATTTGTCAAGCGGACCACTAAAACTTATCTTTGAGACCAGAAATGATCGAAAACGGCCAAACTCCAAATTTTGTGGATAATTTACATAAATTTAAATTCACGTATTTAATCCTTTTTCAGAGTGTAAAAACAAGACTAACTAAATAAACATTTTTTCAAAACTCTTAGGGATAAAATAGAATTATTGACAAATACTAGGACGGACTTAGTTTAGAAGCCAGTAGCCAGCCACTCTACCTGTTCTGTGTTCGAATATCGCCATTGCACTTGGAATTTTTTATAAAATGATTGGAAAAGAGTATTCTAAAGGAGTCTGGCCTTTCATCTACAATCATAAATATACATCAGTTTGATAGCTTGATGTTTAAACCGTATATAACAGGAATTTCTTTAGTTATCAAAGTTAAAATTCTTGTCTTGATGTTTTTAAATCCAAGAATTCTTCTAATTACAAAATGTTTATTGTTTTTATTTATTATGTGTGGTGTTTAGCTAATGATTATTTGGAGATCATGAGGTGCGGTCTGGTATGACGTAGGTTTTAGAAAAACATTTTCTTTATCATGCGTACGTTTCGATGTTTGTTGAGATCATCTTCAGGGCCTGGGATTTATATGCTTATATCATTAATCAAATTCAATATCGATAACATACATATATCATCATCATTACATCACACAAAACATAATATATCACATATAAAACAATCATCACATTCCACACATCAAACATTTCTACATAGTTTAATTAATTCTTCGACAATTTGGCTTTCATTTCCCTAATTATCCCCGTCTATATAATCCTGAAAGGATAATCAGGCCGAACCGTTACCCATTTTTTCCCATACCCATCCTCCTTTCACCTCAAAGAAGCCGACTCCTCATATGAAAATGTGTGTCTATCCCGATTTCCTTCCCCACCCGTTCAAAATCCAACGTATATAAACATAAAACATCAATATCTCACTGGTACTCTCAACACGATACAGAAGAATGACACATCTACACGGAAAACAAACTCTTTGAGAGAGTACAAATACTTTCATTGGATCTAAAATTTCTAGCATTGTATAAAGTTCATTATTTTTCCTTTTTCTTTTTCACATCCTATATTTATTTGCAACATTTAAACAATGTTTATAAATCCCAGGCCCTGAATATGATCTCAATAAAGATCGAAACGTTGGCATGATAAAGAAAATGTTTTTATAAAACCTACGTCACACCAGACCGCACCTCACGATCTCCAAATAATCATTATTTATTACTGTTGTCACCCTGTCCTTCGTATTCTCTATACAGGCTCTCATTAACTGTTCTTTCCAACAAAGTTGGATCACGATTCGACTGGGTTTCCTGAGTTTTAAACATTTCCCTTTTAACAGGAATACCGGCCCGGGTTTTAACACGAACGGTACTAAAATAGCATTCGTGCTTTCTAGTAAAGGTGGGCAATATTTGTCCAATCTAATACTTCTTCCTAATGGCAGTAACTCTTTAGATCCCGAGTCTCATTAGCCGCCACCTCCCCAAATAGACACACCGCCCGATATTGGGTCCCCAGAGCAAACAGACATATGAGTCTTCTCTAAACGTCATTTCCTCTCCACTCAATAACACAGTCTCCCTGTTTCGGCAAATACAGAACCGAACAAATTAAACAGTTAAAAGACCTCGCCGTGTCTACGGGGAGAAAGGGGGAAAGGACACCCTTTATGAAAATTAACCATCGGCCGGTTTGTAAGTAAAAACCCTTCATTCGTACCGTTACTCAACCATTAACCATAACGTCTTGGTAGGGAAGGATAAATGGGTTTGATTAATTAGGCTAAAAGATAAGCACAGTTAATTTAATTAAAAGCGTCGTTTATGAGTTTCATTCCTTATCTTAATTTTATTCCGAGGGTTTCTGAAAAATTAAAAAAGAAAAACCGAAACGAGAACTCTCAAATTATTTTTTTAATTATGGGGAGTGTAATTTATAATAATATTCTTTGACGAATCCTGTTGTTAAAGACATTTAATGTTATGTGTCTTAGTTAGTTCTAAATAATGTTCGTTTGTTGAAAGAAGATTAATTTGAAGAAAAAAACAACAAATTTAAAATATTATTTTGAAAATCAACCGGATAAAAAATTTAATTAGTGAAGTTTCCTCTTAAAATCGGCAAGGTGTTTGAACTATTTATTATGTTATTGATAAAAACGTTGCAAAGTACCTATAATTTTGTCCTTTCCGATCATTTTGTTCTGTCAGACGTTACGAAAACCACCGTTGAAAATGACGGGAAGCCGAAACCGACCGACCCTGCAATCTAAAAACAGATTCATCACCTCGCAAACCATAGGAGGATATCTCACGACTAAGTACCTTATAATTCTGGAACTACAAAGATTATTTTGCAATACATCACATAACGAACATAAAACAGTTCGATGGCGAGATGGGTTTTAACAATGGCAAAGACTCTATTGCTTTTTTATAGTCTGCCAGGCTGCTTTCAAAACTATTGAGCATAACCGATAATTAAAGTATTTTAATAAGCGTTTCTTCTAAATTTGTCAATGTTTTGAAAAAAATGTATTGCGCAGCTTGTTCGGCCTTAATAGGTAAAGATGGAATTTTTTGACTTATTCCAGAGGGCACTGGGATAAGGCAAGGTTCCCTTTTAAGCCCCATACTTTTTTGTTTGTTGTTAAATGATTCGCCATCGATCCTTGAAGGTGAAGTTAGGGCCGTAAACACAAAAATTAACTCACAGTTATATGCAGATGAGGTGTTTATTACCGGCAACCCAACTGCTTTTCATTTAACGTAATATAGTAGAAAAATATTGCGACAGGTGGTATATAACTCTTAACCTATAAACAAGTTACCGTGATCATCTTCGGAAAGAGTGGTAGTTCTCGAACAGGGTTGTGAACACACAAATATTTGAGAGCCACTGTTACACAGATTATCTCGAAAAACCCACAAATAAGAGATTGACCATTCAAAGATTTATTTACAAAATCCAATTTTAAACAGAAGTGAGAGATTTTATCTGTGTTTTATATACAATATTATATTAAAGGATAAAGGTCCTTTAAAACGGTCCAAATATTGTTGTAAGATAATAAATGGAGGATTGTCTAAGAGATAATTAAAAGATTAAGTATGGCCACTGTTTTTTTGCTTCCCAGTGTATGATGGTTTATATATTTTTTGCTGGCGCTTATATTTTATATGTTTTACCTTATTTGTGAGGTATGCAGCTGTTTTGGGCAATTCAACGAAAAGTATGTTTACTATTTATATTTTTTATAAGTATAAATATAAATAAAAGACATGTATTTTGTATTACTCAAAACACAGCTGGATAAGTCTCCTAATCAGGGGAACGGATTTTAACTACGACTACTTTAAAGTATTATTAACAATAATGAATTAAACCTTATTTTCACCCACATGTGTGGCTACAAATCAAAGTAGAATTGTCCGATGGCCATAAACGGTAAAACAATACTTTTGTTGAGGCACACATGGTACGAATTTGAAGTATTTTTCCGACATTTTTTAATTTTTTTTGTTCATTGACACTGTGTGTATATTTACTATTTTTTGTTTTTGCACAAAAAAAATGGCCAACTTTGGAAATGCATATTGCCTTAAGTCTCAGACCTGCGCTAGGTGTCATTTTTTAGAAAATTTTACGCTGAATCAGATGGCTTTTTAAACGTTTTCCTACCTTCAGTCATTCATCAGTAAACTCAAAAATTTTGGAACCTGTCATTTTTTTCCCTTTTTACGAAATCTTCAAATTGAGCTTTCGAGCCAGAAAATTGTCCTTCGAGCGGCAGACACTCTCTCCCCAATTTTCAAGTATGCATAAATTTTGAACAGTCTTCAAATGTCTTAGCTTTACGCTCTACAACTTTTGTTCTGAGGACCTTTTCAAAAAAATGAACAGGGAAGCGACAATTCTTACTTTTCTTAATTTCCTACTGTGACCTTTTGGGATGGGGAATGCTTCTGCTGTCGATAACATTGTTTACCTCTTCACAGAAATTCACAGGTGTTGTGGCAGTTTGGCTACGAATAACGTATTGAAAGAATAGGCTTATGTATGATAAAATCGGGAGAGAGTGAGATCGACTTTTTCCATGAGCACGTACAAAATCAGTCTTGGTTGAGAAATCGGGAAAAGTGGAAGGTGACCAATTGAAAGCTTATTAAAGTTTCCTATAGGGCGCCGCTCCCAAGACGATTTCCTGAGTGTACAGCTCAAATTGAAATTTTAGTAAAAAGTGCAAAAATTAACTTGTTCCCTAATTTTTGAATTTACACGAATGTCTAAAGCTTGGAATACATTTAAAACGCCATCTTGTTCAGCGTAAACGGTTCTAAAAATAATACCTAGGACTTCAAAAGCTGAAAAAATATGCATTTGCAAAGTTGGCCATTTTTTCGTGCAATTTTTTTTTTATTTGATGGTCAGTGCAGTTTAGACACAAAAAATAAACATCTTACTTATTAATAATTGAACAGAAAATTAAAATAACAAAGGCAATTTTTACCACAATGTATTTTTATTGGCACAAATTTTTTACATTCATATCTCCAGGGATCATTCACTTGAATGGAATGGTAGATATAATTTTTGATTTCAATTTCTGTATGGAGATTTTGTTAGCCGAGGTTTCGTACACAATTTCAAGCTAGCAGTGCTGTTGTTTATGATTCATTAAAGTTTTATTAGAGAAGGAAAAAGTTTGATTATATACTTTTTTTTTGAGAATTGACATGTATACGGACTGGTGAAGACCCCGTTCAGAATTCAATGATACGAACAGGAGCGTAAAATCTTATTGGCCTCATAACCCGGGACAATTCAAAGCTTGGGAGCCTGACCGTTTGACTTAAACAATTTTACGCCCCAGGCCGTAAAGTTATCCTGGGGCGTTCTGGATTGGCGGCGGAAGCCGATCATGAATTTGAACCCTAATCTAGATAAGAATTTTGTAGCCCTCGGCTCTGAAAGGCGCACCACTAATGGAATAGGTTTTTTTCATGTTGCACTCAGCTCAAAAGCCTAACCCATCTTCAACGAGATGATCTCAGGCCTGGTTGTCTGAGGATAAAAAGACATCCGCGGGTGAAACCGATCTCACTTTTACCCTTCTCTTTCAATAAGAAGGGGATTGTTTAAAAAAATATTGACGTAAGAACTACGTAGGTGAGTTGGCTTGTTATGCTTCACGTTTAATTACAGTTTTTTGACATTTAGATAAATTACACACATACACACATATGTATAAAAGTTACAACATAGATAATAAACCCATTATATTTAGGGGTCTGATTGACCAAGGTTTTGGTTGAAATGAAAAAGTTAGTGCCACGAGCGGGTTTCGAACCCACGAACTTCGGTTCAATACGCCACAGCTCTAACCACTTGAGCTATCGTGACTTTGATCCACTCGGACACCAACTCCCCATTTCAACCTATATCCTTTCAAATTTTCGAAAAATGGCAAAAAGGAGGGAAACCAAAACCTTACATAAAAAGATTAATTAATTGAAATAGGTAATAAATGTAAACTCGATCCAAATGAGTTAGAAATGATCTTTTCATACAGAATTTATATGAAGTGAGCGAATAAATTGAGAAAAAAGTGTATTTCTATACTTTCATACAGTTTAATTTACACCATACATTGTATATTAAGCATGTAAAGACAAGCGAGTAGAGACAACACGAGGTCGGAATGAGTAATTTTTTTGTTTGCCGTATTTAGCAATGAAAACATACGAAATAAACCGAAAAACAACCCCTTTCGCATTTGTGAAGTGGGATCAAATGAAATACTGAAATGCGATCAGAAAAAAATAGAAAGGTTCATATCTTTTATATCGCCGCACCCAGTATATTACGGTTTTTAATTTTTTTAAAAAGACGGAGCTTTGCCTCACCAACCCAATAAAACAGACAAAAGTTCTTATAAATAACCCGATAATTTGACAAATGTTTTCCCCTTTGATGTCGTCCCTTCGTGACGTAAAAGGGGTAGGGTTATTTAAAAAAAAACCCTGTTTTTAATTTGTAATATTCTTGCAGTTCGTAGAAAAATCTCGAAAAATTTTATTTATTTAAGTTATTAATTGAAGAGACTCTCTGTGGCTCAATTGTTAGGAGGATCGACTTGTATTCGCCCCTCTAGCCCCTCTCGGTACTGGGTTCGACTCCCGGAATAATTTTATTTGAACGCTCGTCCACGAAAACCAACATGTATTAGGAAGTTATGACCTACTTTATGACCTAATTTACCTTTATTGATTGACTTTATTAAAATACGTTTCAATACTCGCACCATTAATACAATAATTAGTTACAATTAAAAACAAGTCCTACCTGAATTAGGTTGAGGGATGATGTCCGGATTTCTCTCGTCCGCTTCTGGCGGTAGGTCGCCTTTAGGACTTGATCCAGGGGCTTTGGCCGGTGCGACGTCCTGTTTAGACCTCCTCGGATCGTCGTCCCGGGAACATTGGACCCTCAGGACCGCGGCGACGAGGCAGGCGACGACGAAAAGGGAGCTCACGACGCCGACGACGACCGTCATTACTGGAGTAAGACGGAATCCTGCCCGCGGTCGCTCTAGATAAAAAAACATGCCAATTTTGTATTTTGTCAATTGTTTTATTACATTAGTTTCTCAAAAATTGCCTCATTTTTAACGCAATAGACTACTGATTCAGTGGTTCATCTGAACCTACTGCAAGTGATGGAAGAGTAGTTCAGTCATTTGATGCCATGCTTTCTATTTATTTGGTTTTTTTATAAATATTTTTTATGGTAACTCCGAGATCTATAGGTTATTAGTGGTAAATGTTTTGGTTAACTAGTTCAGTTAGTACAACCACGAGTAGGATTTTTGTTTTACTCGGTCTTCCAAAGGTTTTGTAAGAGATCGAATTTTGAGGTAATTGACCGTTTATACCGGCTTAATTTTTAATGTATTTTTACCGAAATGACTATGAACATAAGTTAATGCCATGAGGAATAATAATTTTGTCTGTGTGATCTACCTTAAGATACTGCAAATGATGGAAGAGTAGTAAGGTCATTGGACATTTTGTTTTTTATATGTTTGGTCTTTATTAAAAATATTTTTATATGGTAACGCCTAGATCCGTAGGTTATTAGTGACATAATGAATATGTTTTTTGGTTAGTCGTTCTCTAAGGCAATTTGAGTGGCCTAAACATCCCTAATTGATGCATTAGTGTTGTGAGGTCATATGATGTCATCGTTTATACCTATTTGGTTGGCTTTTTATGGTAACGCCTATATGCATATGTTATGTAAGAGTTTTGCGAACGTGTCTTATCTAAAACTATTTTAAGTTATGTAAGAGTGTTGCGTTCATAGGATGCCATGATTTCTACCAATTTGGTTTTAGTTGGATGTACCGATGAACGTGTGTTATTCAAGTGACATGAAAAAATGTGTTTTTCATTCATCAAAAGGTTCATCTATAGTTACTGTAATTAATGCAATTGTGTTTAGGTCATAGGACGCCATGGTTTATATCTATTTGGTTTGGTTTACCAGGATGATTTCTATGGTAATGCGTACATCGATAGGTTTTTAGAGTTAAATGCAGTAAGCGTTTTATATAAGTGATCTAATTTTATTTTCAGTCATGCAAAGGTATTGAGGCCATTGGATATCATGGTTTCTATTTCGTTTTTATGATCAATATTTTTTTATGGTAACGCCTAGATCCTATTTTACATGTTGATGACATGATGAATAGGCTTTGTTGTTTAGTAGTTCATTTAATATATCTAATAACAATATACTGTTGAGACCATGGTTACTATTTACTTGGTTTATATTTTAAATACATTTTTATAGAAATTTATACATCCATAGGTCATTAGTACAATCGTGAGTAGGATTTTTGTTTTACTCGTCCATCAAACGTTACTGGAAGCGTCAAAGAGTGTTAAGGTCATATGATGCACAGTTTTAACATGGTTGCGTCATTCGCACATAGGGTTTTGCTTTAATTTATCCTGTATATTTACAATATTCATACGATACTAAATATACTAAAACTTTTTGCCAGAGCTCTCTGATTTATTCTACTGTGAAATCGTAAATGGTATAAATTTGAATTGGAAATTTAACAAAACAGCGATAAGTGGTAGCCAGGTGAATAATAAAACTCCTTTTAAAAATTAGCTAGGGATAGATTACTTTGACTGCACGAAACGTTGAAAAATCTCTGAGATAACAGATAAGAAAGTCGTAAGTACAATAGTTTCTTATTTAAGTAGTCATTTATGTATTTTTTTTTAATATAAAACCTTTCCCCCCCAATAAAAAAAGACTTGATGATTCAGCTCAGCGTTTTAGGGCTGTTTAAGTCATTAGGGATTACAGCTCACCGGATGAAGACGTAAATCGGCCTTTTCCGAGTAGGCGCCATATCAGTAATGATCAGGGAGATAACGCCCATGGGAACCGAGCCGGAAGACATATTGGCCTCGGCAAATACTCCCAGGATATATTTCACGGCCGATTAAGATTGACGGGAAACATCTCACCCGTTTTGTCTGGTGCTGTTGTATTTCTCTTTGTCAGTTTATTGAACATAATTGGATGAGTAGCAAAGGGGTCGATTAACAAAAAAAATTACTACTAATTATTTTAGTTTCAATTAAATTCTGAGATGATCGGTAATAGTTGAGGAATTCAAATTTTTTCAACAAGGTAAATCATCAATCACCTCGCAGGGGTGAATTTTTTTATGACAAGGGATATAGATGGCTGAAACGTGGTAATCTAGTCAAAGACATGCGGTAGTACTAGAAGTAAAGTCAAAGGTTCCTGTTTAATTAGATTCATTAAACTATCCTGCCGCAATCTAATAACAGAGTAGGAGACGTCCCTTAAGACCTTATAGGGTTTCGTCAAAATCCTGTGGCAGTACAGCAATTAAGCTCTTCCAAAGTTTCAGGTGTACACTTTCTAAAAGACTTTACACAAAGTCAAATAACTTCCTGTACAGCTAATTAATATAAGTGACTTTTCAAAATGTGCTTGGCTTTTGGGAATCAGAAATATGTATCTCAGAGAACTCTTGTTAACTTGTATGCTTTATTACTTTTTATTGTATAGTGCTTTAAAGTATTGCTGTAATTAAGGTTGCAATTTAATTGGCAATATTTTAATTATAGACAAAAATTATAAAAATCGATTAGTGTTGCAATTTTGCCTTTATAAGCCACATTGGAGATAGCTGTATGTGGTAGCATAGAATTTTATGATTTCTCTTTTCAACATTGTACACACGTGTCAATTGTCAAAAAAATTGAAACAGAATTCCGGATGATGTTTAAAATGCCTTTGCATTAGAAACACAAAACACAACGCGAACAACCAAGTCCGAGTTTAGCATGATTCAAAATTAAACAAAAGGCGAAAAGGATAGGGGCTCCATTGGCTTAAAACTGTTTTCCAGGCTTTCTTGTTTTGCCACGTGAGTACGTGTTAAATTTTTCGGCCGGATTAATTTCCATCGTGATGAAATATTTTCTGAAACGTACACGATTAACTTAAAAGGGCGAATGGGACGAGATTGTACGGCTTTTCCCCCTTCCTTTGATCTTTCTTCATCCCCCACTTTGAAAAACTTCATTTATTAGATCTTTAGGGGGCCGTTTATATAATTATAATTTAAAGTTTTAAAGTACAGGGTCGGCGATCAGTCGACGATGAGGATGATGCTACTATTCCAATTCATTCAAAGCAGAAGTTGAGTTTAATCTCCGGAAGAGGCTTGTTTGCTGATATTTCATTGACTTTCTCGATATATAATTGAAACCCATCTTTCATTGCGGCTTGCCTTACAAAATAATATTTAATAGCGATATGATTTGTTCTAGCTTGATAGTTCAATGCTGGCTTCAGTACCCAATGGCAATTAAATTAAACATGGCGTACTTACGAGAGGAATTCATTTAAGTGTTGACATTTTAACTATTTAATATCAGCGAAAACCTGATGTATTCAATAAATCTGTCAAGAGAAGTGAATATTCATCAAATAACATGGTTTAAGTTTTTCCCTCCTGTCTCATATCTCGCTTGTGTTCTCTTTGTGCGGATGTATTTTTTATTTCTTCGGGGTCACGTGACCAAAGTCTCCCTTTATTCCAATGCGACATAAAAGCTCTATTGTAGATTTGACCCTTTTTTATTTCCAAACCTGAAAAAAATTAGCAAGCTCAATAGTTAGTTAGCATTAACAACTTAGATAAAAGGACAATTCATTTGGCAGACGTTTAAACCAAATGACATATGCTCAAATCGATTCGTAGATAATCCATACGAAAAAAACAGAATATGTTATAAAAATTTTACACCGAAGGAAATAGTCAAATAAATGAAAACAAACCTAAATTCCAAGAAAGCTCCAGTTCTCGACTGGATAACAAGAGAAATTTAAAAAAAATCCCAAAAAACGAATTTTGAAATTGACGAATGTATTTAATGCAGTAATAAGATAGCAGTATGTCCCTAATGTCTGGAAAGTTGCTGAGATCGACATGTTACTAAAACCAGGTCAACCCATGCTACCGCCCCATCTCATTGCTTCCAAATATCTAAAATTATTCGAAAAAGGTTTGCTAAAATGACTGAAACCCCCTTGAAAAACCAAACGTTATACCAACCTACCAGTTTGGATTCATAGCAAGCAATCAATAATAGATCACATATTATGAGTGATCTATTATAGAGCAAGCTCTAAGCCCGTAGAGATATAAAATATATGTTCGGATTTATTCATAGAGTATCGCAAGCCTTTGACAAGGTTAAATACATATGCTTAAACAATATTCTCCAAAGAGTATAGTGAACTTTTGACCTCCTATCTTTCGAAAATAGGATAGATTAAAGAATCCACACCTAAACTGGAAAACGCATAACTACAGTTAGACAGGGCTTATGGCGCAACTTACGGTAGTGGTAAGGCTATATACCGGTCACTAACATCTGAGAAAACACCTATACAACATGGGTATGTTCAATTATGATTCATTAGAAGGTTATGCAATTAGGAGGAAGAAACTACCACTTACATATATTATAATCATTTGCGAAGAAATAGCACAATGAAGGTATAACTTAGGCTATCAAAAATATTCGATAAAAAGAATTACAGCAATGACATTCAATGACTTTTCAAGAAAAGGATCAGTCAATTGAATTGATCTAAGTAAGTAGGAAATGTACAATAAGTCAGAAGGTTGCAGTGCTTGGGAAGTACAAACCCCCTCTTCCTAACACTCCATTATCATCATTATCAGCAGCAGCATCTCAGTTGAAATTGAACTGACTGAATAATATACCGACAAGTTGATGTCAATAGGAGGTTCCTTTGATAAATGCATCAAAGGTCCAGAGAGTAGGGAAATAATTTCATTTTTTGTCATTAAGTTGTTATTTTTCCTTCTGTCTTTTTTTTACCAAGTAGTAGAAAACTATTGTTGTTAGTTATTTAGTGTTGTTAATTATTTAGGCCGATATTATAAAAATAAGTGGCAACAATATTTGTTACTTTTTCGAATGGTCGTTGTCAGAGTGAACAAGTCAACATGTAGGAAAACGACAATTATTGTTCATTGTACGACCATTACTGTCATCTCCGGTAGCGCCTATTATCTCTGCTCGTTCCGCCGGAAATAGAAAGTCTGCCAGTAGAATAATCGAAGATTTTAATCACCGTGAATTTCCAGACCATTTTTCTTCCTTTACACTACTGAGGTGTAACGGGAAGAGAAAGGAAAGGGCTTAATATGAGTTTTCCAGGCTGGCTAGTAGAAACATCAGGGTGTTGAAGATATTTTTCCACGGTCGGAAAACGGGGTGAATTATAACGAAATTGGCTTTTCTTATATTGAATAAGGACGGCGACAGGAGGAGGAAAGAGGTCCGAAGAAAATCCTGGAAGAGCGTAGACTCCGGGTTAGAGAGGCATCGGATTAGGCCATGTTTTGTCAATATCAATCCCAATTTATAGGGTTTGTATGAACCAGGCACGACGGTCTTACGCACAATGCCCTGGCACTTTATTGACCGACCCCAATCCGACCCGGGCACAATGGCGAATCAACAACCGCCACTTAATTGTCAAAAACTTGGGCTGAACCGGACGGTGGAATAGATTTTTCCCCCCACAAGAGAGTTCTTATATTGAACTTGTCACAACTTTTGATAGCCGGTTCACCTTGAAACTTCTTCAAACTAAAAAGAGTAATCTTGCCTGTTTCCAGAGTGTAAACTTCGATTTTTTAAATGTTTCTTAAAGACTTTTTTGCGTTAACAAAAGACCTTTAACATAACACAAAACAATAATAACAACAATCAGATTGCAATGACAAAATTGCTTGTTTTCTTAAAACAGTCTCCGAACCCCCACCAAACTAAACAAACTGGAGCAAAGAAGACTAAAGTTTGGAGCTTATTAGGATCCAATCTTATTCTCTCAGAATGTAATAACAAGCAGACGGCTTACCATCCCAGAACTTAGGGTCAGAGTTTACTCATAATCTAACAAAATTAGGGAATATTTAGTATACGTTAAAATACCCTTGAATATGGGGTCGATAAAACTAAACTTGCTATGCAGTTGTTTTGGTATTATTTGTTACTTCTTTTGATGGTTTTATGTATATATATATATAATTAATCAATCAACAGCCAACTAATCCATCTATAAATCTATCTATTGTTTGTAACTTTTATTAAAATTATAAATTATTTATGTACATACTTTATATACATAAAGATTATTTATACAAATTATTATACAATATATTCAAAATCAGACGTGGCAAATCAAACAATATGAAAATTACCATTTAACATTTTATGTGTTGAACTTTTGTTCATAGGCATTTCCGAAAAAACCATGATGAAATATAACCTAAAAAGTAAAAACATGGCATCATATGACTCATAACACTTTCATCACTTCCAATAGCTTTAGATGAACTAAGGATACGAGGAGTATAATAATAATTTTTTATATCCTAATCCGCAAATGTTTGCATGAATTTATATTATACACTGACAGGCAAAAGATTCCAGCCATATATCTTGATTTACATATATTTTTATATATTAATTAAAGTTTCACATTTTTTAACGTTTAATAATTGAGACTTTGTCTAAAAAAGAAAAAAGTATATTGCTAAGGAAAATGAAAAATAAAAAAAGACGGGAAAGATAAAATTTCTTTACTAGATTTTTAATGAACAATTCAATATCGCGTATTTCCTCCTCTTGACTTTATTACATTTTGAAAACTCCTGGGCATACTTGCTACCAGCCTGGAAATGTCTCTTTGCTGGAGGTTAGCCCATTCTTCAAAAAGAGTCCTTTCAAGATCGTGTAGTGTATCAGGACGTGATGGACGTGCACTTATTCGTCTTTTGAGGTTGTCCCATAAATGTTCGATGTGGTTCATGTCTGGAGAACGGGCTGGCCAGGCTAAGACCCTAATGTTATGCTGGTGAAGGTACGTTTGTACTAGGCGAGCTACATGTGGAGGGCATTGTGGAGCATTAGAATCGGATTGTCGCTGATTTCATCGAGGATATGCAACTCTATGGTTCAAAATTCCATCCACATAGCGAGTGGACGTCAAAGACCCTCCTTGCACAACAATCTACTCTGTGCGACTCTCCATTGAAATTCCTACCCATACAATCATTGAGCTACGTTGAAAAGGTTGGCTCAGGGAAAAATTACAGGTTTCGTATCTTTCATTTCGCCTTCTCTACAATTTTTCACGCCCAACAGGAGATCGTAGAGCAGTGTTCTGGTCAATTCTGGTCCTCTTACGGGACGAAAAGCTATCTGTCCATACTGATTATATCTTCTTCGAGCAGTGCGTTCGGAAATTAAGACACCTCGAACTTCCTGGAGCTGATGAATCGCTTGACCAGTAAGGTGCCGGTTTTAAAAAATTTTCAACAAGTCAAAAAAACGGTCATCCTGTGATTCTGTTACCCCAGGGCGGACAGAACCGAGCCTTCAATTGGCAGGACCCAGTTTCTCGAAAACGTCTCGCAGTCTTTCGTCAGGAGTGCTTTTATCGAGAAAATGAAAAAAAAAAATCAATTGGGTGGAATTTTTTGCCTGTCAGTGTATATTTATTGTATGCAATCGCCAATCTAATACGTGATTAGACCTGAGGTCTAGGTCATTGAAGGTAACGATGCACGCAACATACCAACCAGTCATAAACCACTTCAACCGTCCCTCTATCCAAGAGCACATAAAACAATTTGAAAAGTTAAGGTAATGGTCTGTTGAGCGTTTGATAATCTCGTTCTTTCATATACATGATTTCTAATTAATATATTTTTATATAACGATCAAAATAAACATTATTAAGGTTACCTCTATCGGACGTCAGTTGTTTTTCCGGCAGTCTTAGCGTCGGGGCGTGAATCATAACAGGTTCGCTTCTCCCTTTGACGTTCACCGAGAACACGTACGCCTCGTACATGACTCCAGCCTGGAGGCCGTGGACCGTGAATCTCGGCAGGGGTGAGGAAAGGTTTGCGGCCAACACGTCGGTCCCGCCTTCGCGCACCTCTAAGGCGAAACTTTGCGGCAGACCGCCATTGAAGCCTTCCGAGCATCTTAGAGAGAAAGAGCTCATTGACGTGTTTGCCACCGTACAGTTGTGTACTTGGTCTGGACGTCCTGAGAAAAATGCAAATAAACAATTGAATATTTCATAATTTTATTTTAAAATCATAGCAAACAACCTATAAAATTGGAATGCAAGAAATTCATTGGTGAATTCGGACAAAAGATTTATTTCATTAGAACTACTCAAGGGGTGATAACAGTTTTAACCAAAAAATACATTAAAAATTTAACTTAAAACCTTTCTGTCTAGAATGAAACTGGCCACGCGAGATTCCAAGCTTTAAAAGTACTTCAAATAGTTTTTTTAAAGTAGCAAATCAAATGTTCTGGTGTAAATGCATTGTCGTGATGAACTTCCAACTCGTCTTCTCTTACGCTGTTTGAAAACTTTTCTCCTGTCTTTTATAGTTAAAACCTAATTCTCATACTCAAACATCGTCCATCAACTCCCTACTGCATGAGGGGTGTTAAGTTTTTATGGCGTAAATTGGACAGCAAAGAGAAAAAATTGCTTTTTCTGAAAAGTTGTATTTTTTATGTGTTTAAAGAGAAAGAGAGAGAGAGAGANGAGAGAGTGAGTGAGGGAGGAAGAGATGATGGAAAGTGAGATTTTCTCATATTAATTCCAGCCCCATTTTAATTTTTGTCCAACAGATGTAAATTGCCTACTTTTCTATTTATTCTACACGTATATAGCAAATCTAGATAAATTCTCCCATTTTCTAATAAGAGTAAATCCATCTTTTTAAGCAGTCTTTAGTTAAATGTTTTGGGGTTTAGTCATGTGGTTATCTAGTTAAATGTTTTGGGGTTTAGTCATGTGGTTATCTAACAAATCTAATTTTAAAAGGTACATAATGAAACAAATTATAATGCCCTTTCTATATCGTTTGTATATATAATATATACTTTGCAATTACAATATTGAGTTAGTACATACAGTTACAAGTATATACATTACATATCATAATAAACTCTAGTGTTTTAAGGCTTTTATATATATGCTCTTTAAAAGTCATTTCTCTATCTTCGATAGGTCTTGTATTCCATTGACTTTCCCTATTTTTTTGTATACTTTCTACTCTTTTCTCCGCACCTCGTAATTCTTTGTACTGTTATTTTTGTTGCATGACGTGCTGACTTATTTCAACTCTAATTGACAGATGGATTGGATACAGAAAGACGTTAGATTTGTGAATCAAAATATCTCTAATATTTTCAAGTGTATTCGATGTTTTTCAAATAATGAAACACTTTAACAATTTGGGATGTTAATTTTTCAATTTGAGTAGACGTAAAGTCGAAAGTTTACATAAAAGCTTTCTATACGCATGGTGTAGCATGAAATGGAGATTCACAACACAATGGGAGGTGCGGGCACTTTATTGCAAACAACGTTGTTAATACAATTTATAAACATAGGCTTTATCAAATCCTCTTATAAAGGTTAGTTTTAAAACACTAAATGACTCATGGAAATGGGAAACGGCTAAATATTAATAAAGGAAATGGCGCTGACTCCAATAGAATCACCAGTCCAAATTGATAAGCTGTAAAGCTGTTAATTATATTGAAATGTAATAGGTTTTGAGAGGGTAAATATGACACATGGTTTTAATTAATTTGTTGAATTTCAAATAGTATTTTCGAAATATATATTATGACTAAAAACAGGTTGATTTAACAGGTCAAAACTGGTATAGAAATAACACGATTGCCATGTATTTCAGTAAGTAAAGTTTAACGCGGCAATTGTGTTTTTTATTACCTTATTATAAAAATCCTTAATATAATATATAACATATAATATATATGCACTACTCCCTTGGAATCAATAAAAAAACATTAAAAGACCAATTGCCATAATTTCTCCATTAACAACGAATCGTTACATGGGCGAGAGAGAAAAGGTCGAATTTTTGCCAGACACCTTGCCGAAAGTTTCAAACCAAATGAAACCTTCAGTGTCAGCTTACTTGAAGTAACAACCACTCCCTGGAGATATGTTAAGAAAATTTACAGAAAAAGGTGTTAGTTAAACGTTAGTTAATGATGTAATCGGACTGAAATATGTTTCCACCATCTGGAAATTTGCAGAAGTCATTATGATACAAAAACCAGGGAAACCGCCGATCGAGGTCAAATCATATGGACCGATATCGCTATTACCGATAGTCACTAAGGTTTTGGAAAAGATATTACTAAAACGAATAAAACCCACTGTAGAAAACAAGAAAATCTTCCCTGACCATCAATTTGGAACAAGACATTCAGCGATAGGTCTATTTACCTAACCACCCTAACCAAATTCACCACGTAACAGGCGTAATAAAAAAAAATCACTAGAAGAAAAACAAATTTGTTCTGCTATTGTTCTTGATGTCCCACAAGCTTTTAACAATGTTCAACAAGAAAGTCTCATCAGCAAACTAAAAGAGATGCTACCAAAGCAGTACGTAGATATCAGTTTTTACCTAGCTGGCAAACATTTTAGAGTCAAACAAGAATTCAGAACTAAAACCCATAAATGCAGGAGTTCCACACAGTAGGATACTACGCTCACTACTTTACTTTTTATGCACCAATGATTTTTCGAAAACGTATGGAGTAAAAATTTCAAAGCTTACAGATGACCCGGCGATGATGTCGTTAGGACCGACCGTCTACCATTCGTTTAAATCCCTTCAAAAGGCTTGTAATAAGATAAACAAATGTACAAAAACTAAGAAGAATCAGGCTGAATAAGCATAAATCTGTACATATAAACTTTAGAAAAAAATGTGGAACATGTTCTGTCCCTCACCATTGATAGGGCTATAATACCTATGCAGTTTTACAATTAAATATCTGGTTATGATCTTAGATGCCAAGCTGAGTGGAAAAAGTATGTGAAGAAAAAAAGGGCAGAAATAGGTTTACGGTATAGACAACAATACTGATTGATAGGACGCAGCTCCATCCTTACTACATGAAATAAAATATTATAATAAAATCAAGTCCTAAAGCTTATGTGGACATATGTTATTAAACTATGGGGTTGTACCACAGTAATATCGAACACAGCAATATCAAAATTGTACAAACACTTCAAAATACTATCTATCTATTATTGGCAATGCACCTTGGAACGTAAGGAATAAGGAAGGACTTTAGGTATCTTAAGATCCTTGAGGTTACGGCAGAAATACAAACATTTACACTCCTCTTCCAGCACGAGAATGTGGAAGCGATCAAATTCCTACTCAACCGAAACATCGGTTGGCGGTTGAAAAGAACCAAGCGATATGAACTAGTGTAGTTAAAAATTTTGTGAATAGGGAAGTGTAAATCTTGTTGTACCGATAGCTTTAATAAGAATGTGAAAATATAAATAGTATAAATATCACAATTAATCAAGGTTTTTAGTTGAGATAAAAAAGTCTCATCGAGGTCATGATAGCCCAACTGGTAGAGCAGCGGCGTATCAAGCCGAAGATCGTGGGTTCGAATCCCACTCGTGCCATTGACTTTTTTTATCTCAACTATATCAACCTTGATTAATTGTAATATGTTAATTGGTGAAGCGGACCACGAAATTAGTGAATTTAATAGTATCATTGAAAAATTATAGGTTGATATAGTAAGAACAGATTTAGTTAGAAAAGAAAAAGAAAAAACATGTATCGTTATATGTGGTATACAGTAGCATATATAATAATAATTGTCTTTATTAGAAGAGAAAAAACATACAAATAAAATACATTCTTGATACAAATCATAATTTGGCCAACATACTCGTAGCCCTCGGGGCCGTCAGAGGGGTTGTCGTTAGCAGAGAAATTAATCGAAAGCGAATAAAAATAGCTCAACATAACGAATATCTTTCAATTAATTATTCTTTTTATGTTAGGTCTTGGTTGAGATGAAAAAGCTAGTGTAACGAGCGGTTTCATCCCAATCAAGACCTTTCAAAAAAAGAATAATTAATTGAAATAAGTAATTTGGTCAATTAGGCCATTAAACATAAATGGAATAACGAATATATTCAAACTGAGTGATTTATATAAATACTATTTTAGGATACATAGCAATTGTGATGTAGTATGGATTAAAAACTTTCTACTAGTGAATTTCCTTTCAAATAGTCACAAAATTCTTGAAGTTAATAAAACATCAAAATATAATAAACGATATTCTAGTAGTAAAGGGCCTAAAGCGTATATGGATATATATATAACATTAGATGAAAAATAATCTTAGCTAGATTTCCCAACTAAAATGGTTTAATATTCGTAGGGAACGCATTGTATTGTAAATTTTCAATAAATTTAAGATGATCATATTTATGATGTTCCTTTATTCATATTTTTAGAAAAGAGCCACGGTTATTTTTAATACAAACGCCAAGAATTCCCCAGTATTTTTTTACAGGGCAAGCGGAGCGGCTTGAAAAAAAAGAAGTTAGGAATAACGTACATGGCCTGGTTGTATTGCTCGTATTATCATGAAACGAGCGCGGACGGAGCATAATTCGCTTTATGCATTATGTATGCAAGGGGGTGGGAGTTGGACAGGTGCCCCGGCCTTTGGGCCAGCGACGATTTTTTACGAACTTGCCCTTCATAGTGCGGGCTTCGACCGAGCATAATTGCCCTTTCCTGCCCTAGTCCCCGCTGGCCAATCATGTTCAAGTCCTCCCTCCAAAAAAACATAATAGACTCTACCTCAACGATGTAAACTCACAGTCTACATAGAAAATGTTTTGTTTCTTTAATCGAAGAATCATAATTTATATATATTAAAATGAAGCGGTAGAAAAGGCGAAACAACGTGGGAGATACTATCTTACTGTTATATACATAAGACCTCGTGGCCAAATACTATACAAACTTTCTCAACACGACACACAAGAATGACATCTACACGGAAAACAAACACTTTGAGCCCTGAAGATGATCTCAATAAAGATCGAAACGTTGGCACGATAAGGAAATGTTTTTTCTAAAACGTACGTCACTCCAGACCGCATCTCACGATCTCCAAATAATCATTCGAAAGTATGTCGCGTTGCGGCCACCGATGCCCCATTTTATTTATTAAATCAATATTTGATTCATTCGTTGATTTCCTCATTTAGTCTTTCAGGTACCTTTGTTTATCCATTGTTACGTGAATTAATCAATTACCAAGTTATCAATTACAACAAATTCCGAACTTAATTAATCTTTTTTTTATACCTTACCTTGGGTAAAAACAATTGTTTGAACACAAAATGGCAGAAGATAAAATTCTGAAAGTAGAATCAGAACGTTTTGTTACAAGATTAATTTTCCGCCGGGGAATAAAAACAAATTTATACTGTTTCTCGCTTAACTATGACTAACTTCCACTTTAGGTTCATAGTCTAGTTTTGCTCGGGACACGCCGAGACGCCGTTTTGCGTACGTTTAAAAACACACATTACGGCCTCCCGTGCTGGTAACGGCGGCCGCGCATTACACAAAGCGGGTTATCTGCCAGCCGTTATCAAGTTATTGGCCATTATCCTCCGACGGAGCAGTAAATCCGCGGCGAAAGCGGAATTGCTCCAAGACGTAAAACAGGTGTGTAGAATAACAGGTATAAACTTAGTAATTTATACACTGTTATACACTCCGGCAGATTTCCTCCCTAACCCCGGGATTAACTTCGAAGGGGGCGAACAAGAGCCCAGAAAACAAAGTTAATTCAAATAGTGCTTTGCCCGACCTGACTTCCATCCTCGGCCGAGTTTACGATCGCGAACTACTTGCCCCCGGACCCAGGGCAGGGAAAGTAGTTGGGCCGGGAGTTTAACAGACCAACAACAATACGTAACAGTCGGCGTGCTTTTAAAGCTCAAAGCGCGGAGCTTTAAAATTCGAAGCCCTTTGAAGCTTTTACTCACTCGGCAAATACACCAAGTCATTTTTATACCTCATAGTTCTCTATACCAAGCTATTTCTTGTTATTGCCTGTCAACCAGAAATAGTTAATAGAACGCTGTCTTTTTCTTATAAATTTTGATTTACATAAAAAAAAATGTAACTTGTACATAATACTACATTATATTCGGTAGAATAGGTAGCCTTGAGATAAGGTGAAATAAAACACCGAAAGCTTAGCGTAGTTTCAACACAAGAACATTTATTAGACCACATCCCCGATCGTACCAAATATATTGTTGAATAACAGCTGGTCGATCACTTTTACACCACAGCACTACATATTAAAAACGTTTCCCAGAAACTTAGCCATATACAGTCATGGTATCCAATGAGCCAACATTTAATCATAGGTAGGTGTGGAAGATTCTCGACATGAGGAAGTGTAGACAGCTTGAGCAAAATATTTAAGATGGACCGAGAAGCTGGTATAATAAAGAGCTTAAATAGTTTGACATGGGGATCAGAAGAAGTGGTTAAGCTGGAAATTTGGCTTGGCGGAACCCTACAGTTCCGCTACGTTTGCCCTAAGTTGTCGAAGATAAGTCTTGTATAACTTATTTTAAGTTGTTGTCTCTGAAGATTGTGAATTGATTGCATAGGTTTTTCCGTCAAATTAACCCTTTTTCGTGTCATAACTCTTTATAATTTGAAAAATCCCTTTTTACATCAAATTAACCCCTTTTTGATTTCAAAGAAACTTTTTGTCCCTTTAAATTAAACCTTTTTAATTAAAATAACCCCCTATTTAAACCATAAAAATCTAGCAATGTTACGAAATGTAAGCAGGTAAAGTCAAATCCCTGCAAAAAAAATGTACAAAATAATTGACTTATTAGAAAAACATATAAAGATTAATAACAATGAAAATTTAAAATTATATACAATTAAATTTAGAAATGAATGATTCTTCTTTTAATTTGAGATTATGTTAAAATGAAAAATAATTGCTAATAAAAACAACAATTATTTTTCTATTTTCTGAAATTAAAAGTAGAATCCTTTTTTTAAATATTTTATTTGTAATTAATTTCATACCTTTTTTAAGATTCTAATGATTTTATAATTATACATAACAGCAAATAAAAAAAAAAATAAAAAAAGAAAAAGAAAAATCATATGTTTTTGGAGTTGTTTTCCATAAATTTAACGCGTTTTCGTATTAAATTAATCCTTTTCCTCGTCAAATTAACTCTTTTGATTTCAAGCTAAAGTTTTTTACCTTTAAATAAACCTTTTCCCATTTAAATTTAACCGTTTGTAATTTGAAATGAACTAAATTCCACTTCAAATTAGCCCTTTTAAATATTAAGTTAACCTTTTCTCTTATACATTAAAAAACCTGATGGTATAAAATTGTAAGCAAGGAAAATAAAATCCTTTAAAAATTCGTAAAAAAATAAAAAAGTGGGTAGAAGAAGGGTCGTAGAAAAAGGGTCATCATCGGGACATTGACACAATAACACTTATTTTTGGGCCAAAGCCCACGTGTCGACCCCAGCTAATTGAAGGGTGCAATTCTTCGTTTCCATAAAGAGAATGAATGCCACCCGATATGAGAATTGTTCTTGAACACGGCTGCGAGTATCTTGGATGCCCTGTTCCAATTCTTGTAGGAAACAGGGTTGTTTTATTGTAATAATTACTAATAATTTGGTGTACCTTGTGTCTGTTGAAAATGAATGTATTTATTGGTGTGAATGTGTAGTATGAGAAGGACAACGACGACATATGAGTTCCCTTGACTCATCTTGAAAGGATGGCATGTAAATGAGAAATAATATATTTATACGTGAGTGATTTGGATTTAGATAGTGATTGCGTTGGCTGCTAAAACTATATCAGTTGATACTACCGTGAGCCCAACCTTGGTGGCTGGGCGGATGACACAAAGGTCTTACCCCGAGACTGCCAACATCCGGGAGGGTGACTCACGAGACCCGTCGGTAATTCATCCTAAAGTACAAAAACTGTAATTGCCGATAGACTGGGCGAACTGTTAAGTTCAACTCGATACACGTGTCCACATGTGTACATGAGTTGAGCTTATATCAATCAGTAATCATAAAATTCAATTTTACTTAAAATTAAAACCATTTTTCTCTTAATTTAATATTTTTCTTTACTTTTCCAACATTTGGAGTTTCAAGACCGTGATGAATTTCTGAAATTGAGAATGAATGAATGAAATGAATTTCTTTTAAATTGAGAAGATTCCTTTTATATATATTTTGAATAACCTAAATAACTTAACCATTTAAAAGGTTAAATTGAAACTTAATAAAATGCTAAATTGGTATGAAAAATTATTAATGCCAAATTAAAGTGAGTTAATCTGACGGGAAAAAGGGTTAATTTGCCGGGGAAAAAAACAACAATATGTCAGTATGTTCTGTGGGTATTTTCACTTTAAGGATAGGATGGGATTATTGGATATTCTATGAATTATTCGATGAGAATAATAACCTTAATTTTTAGAACATGTTGCTACCATTGGTTTGTTTAAAATTGCACGTTTCTTACCCTCCCTCAAGTGTCAAATCAACGTAAAACAAGTTACTAAATTGGAAAACCCCTCGGCCCGCACCGCCAATTAAGTGTTATGCTACTCCCGGATGTTCCTTCGAGCTCTCAAAGCCGACTATGTTGTTAATATTCACAGTTAACCCTCGGAAACCAAGTTGGTAATCCCGGATAGGGTCTGGAATTATTCACACTGCGCGGTTTTCGTTGCAGCATCAAAAGGAAGGATTTCAAACCCTACTCAAGAGCGCTATGGGCCAAAGTGAACTTCCTTAAGATCCATTTACCTAGGATCAAGGTCCAATAACGGCAAAACTGGAATAGGAAGAGGCGGAACAAAGTAAACAATTGTTTATCTTTATAATTCCTTTATTAAATAATTTGATTAAAATATATATTATTAGACACTTTTTGCTACTTTCCAGCTTTCATTGATTATTCATTTCTTGTGGTTTCTTGGTTTCTATTGTGCCAAAATCATGTAGACATTTATTTTCATATGATTATATGACTATGGTTATAAAATGTATAGGCGACAATAATTTTGAATTGTCTCAACTATTAAATACTTTTTGGCGTGTCGTACTGTATTTTATTACACTATGGTGGAGAAGCAACTCTCCTATCACAACAATATTCACGTTCCTCATTAGGGAGGAAATCGCGAGGTCATTGCTGCTTTAGACGTCTTGAAGGATTGTTGGGAAGGATTCGTGATGAAAGGTATTGGACTAAGAGGATGGAATGAGAATCGAGGTTATTATAAAAATCTATATCAATGTCTAGTGCTTTCGAGGACAAATGGGATCTGAAGGTCTGTAAGAGAAGTTAGGTTAGATATAGGGTGCTTGGGCATTGGTTGAAGGATTTGGAACTGTGATGGGTGTATTCTTTTGAAGATGGGATCTTAGAAGAAATCAACAGTCGTCTTTCGTACGTCCAGATCCGTAGTTAGCTGTAAATAAGGCATTTGTTTTCTAGTGATAGTTCCGATTGTAGTCACTTCGTCTATTGAGGTGTTTATTTCGATTATTGAGCTGTATTCTTTTGGGTCTCTGGATTTTTTATTGTCGATGTAAGTCCAAAATAGCGGGCAACATTGCTTTTTTCGAAAAAACCGAGTTGTATGTAGTAAATTGGAAGAGAGGTGATACGGTGAAGGATGAATGTACGTGAAGTTTAATCTGATACTCCGTTTTGTGAGCCATTTTTCTAACAGGGGAGATGGTCCTGGAGGTTTCTGAAGGCTACTTGACCGGGTTTGGGAGTGGGTTTTATGATTGATAATTCCCATTAGATTTGAAAGTAGGTACATCCAAGGAATGACTGTAAACGATGATACGGAAACTTATAGCTTTCGGAAGATTTCGTGGGATGTTTGATGTTCATCATCAAGTCTATAAAAAAAAATATATATATGTTTTTAGGTATGTTGTCACCCTCCCTATTTACTTTTCTTTTTGACCTTACTTAAAGCTTTGTTTTATTTTTCACTTTCTCACTCACTGTTCTCACTCACTCTCTCTCTCTTTCTCTCTCTTAATATTCTCTTCTCTTTAGGAGAATTAGGTACATTTAACGATTGAGATGTAAATGGTGGGAAAGATGTTATAGCTTTCGGACGTTTTCGGAGAATATATGGAGTATAAGGTCAAGATTTTTTTTTTAAATTTTGGAAACTGAAGTCCGCAAACACGGACATGAAAGCAATTTATATTTGAATTCACTTGATTAATTAAACTTCAAACCGTTAACTTAGTGTACAAATACTAAGCCTTGGGATAGATTAACCCGATGGTTTAACTCTCATTTACATTTATCAGAAGTATAATGCATCTAATAAAATATTCTTGTGATAACAAAGTATTAAGCTGTTTGGAATGAGTTCTCCATCTTCCGAGACTTCAAGGGTCTGAATGTTTCGAATAAAAATGAACAGCCGGGAAAAATGTCTGCCTATGTTCTGTTAAAGTTTGCGTAAACACCTGCGGATTACAGCAAGAAGAAGTTCCTTCTTTTTGAACGGGGGAAGGCGTAAAAGAACATTACGAACTTAGTAATAACCGTCGTCTTATGCCTGTGTAGTGGTCACATTGTCACCAACGAAACATTGGAAACTGTGCGGAAGCGTCCGATGGCTGTTGGAAATTAATTTGAGCCTTCAAAGACCCCGCGTACAATTATTCTGTTGTGATCTGTTGCCATGGTTACTTCTGCTGTCGTGCAGATATAGGATTAGTACAGCAGGGGACATTCAAGACGGTCTGGATTAAGTATTAGTCAAGTTTAATCCCTTCAGTCCTAATTATGCATCTTAACTTTACATAATTTCAGTAGAGGAAAAAAATGTTTTTAAAATGCAATTTCAGTATTAAAAAAGGGATGATAATTTAATTACTTAGATTTTTTATTTATACATATATTAAAATGTTATGCTTATGTAGATTTTTCATTAAGTATTAATCTAATACATACATGAAACAAGCTTACAAAGTTCTAATTATAAAATAAATACACTGAAACAAATTTGCTAGAATTATCGTACCAAACTGTAATTGTTTTAAGATAGATCTTGATGAAATATAACGTGAGTGTGCCGGAGAGGAATTAGAGAAGTGTTGGTAGTCTCTCATGAACCTGACTATGCTAAACTAAACCACTTGAGTCCGGGTCTCACGTGCTTCGGCCTCTGCCAACTCGAAACTTGCTACAAAACCAGAATGATTAGATTTCCCATGAGGAAAGGGGGGAAGGTCCGACTGTTGGTTATTAAACTCTTAAAATTATCTGAGCCTTTTGGCCAGGCTGCGGTTTAGTTTGGGTTATTTAACTTTAATTTTCAAAATCTCTAAACAGCTCTGTTGCTTTATTAAATTTTGTTCTCTTTACTTTACGTCGAGTAGAGAAGTTTTACTTTAATGGCAGAAATTTTGGTAAATTCGCTCACTGCACTCAGGTTATCCATTCGCATACAACGCAAATATATCGAGGGTTTAGCATTTATTTTTTATTTAGCTCTTCTTAGCTTTATCTATGCGTTATTTTTTTTATGCACCTGCCCTTTTGTGCAACTAGTGATCTATTTGTTGTATGTAAATAATCTCATCGGGATAATACGATATAAATAAATAGTCGATACATAAAATATATTGGTTATGTAAGTGAAGTTGAAACGTAAATATTTCTATTCGTAAGAAAATTTAGGCATTGAATCCATGTAGATAAAAATGCAATTTTGTTATGCAATTCTTAAAACCTTTTTATAAAATTTGCAAGTTCGACACGAAAAGAGAAGAGAGGGTAAGAGAAGTGAAAAGAAAAGCAGACAGAAGAGAACAAAAATAGGTAGATAGATAGATAAATAAATAGATAGAAAGAGAAAAGAGAGAGAGAGAGAGAGAGTGAGAGAGTGAGAGAGAGACTGCGAGTTAATAAATTAAAATATTTACTTTTATTTTTTATTAATAATTCAGTGATATTATTCTCTTGTTCTTCTTTGTTGGTTGGTTTTTTCTTGTTTGTAGATTTTTGGTTTTTTAATGAAGCAATCATTTTTTAATTATGCATTTCGTGCTTTATCCTGCTATGTCTTCAGATATATACTATAATAGTTGCACAAATAAATTTAATGAATAAAATTACAAATTAATCTGTCCTCAATTTTCACTAATCTAATAAAATTCAATCTTACCTGCGCCTGGGTTTACATGCTTACTCAGCAATAAAAAGTTTTACACGGTCCCAATTGTAATCTTTTTATCATCCTGTGACGTAAAACGTATCATAGTTATTTTTTCAAGTACAAACTCATCACGTAACTATAGGGATAGGATAAAAGAAGAGGCCACAAGGCCTTCTGCACCTCGACCTCAATAGATCTACTGGGCTCCCTTGTTTTTTATAACTCGCTGGCCAGCTTCAGGTTGTTAATCAGTCTCCACAGCTTAGCGAGCGGCTCCTTAGTGTAGGGGCTTGCGGTTTTTTGTCCTAGTTGCAAGAACCTGCAACTACATCGACTTTCAAACATAAAATATGTTCTGCTGTCTCCTCCTCTTCCTGACAATATCTGCACAGAATTTCTTCTGTCTGTACTCCTATCTGGTGCATGTGTTTTCTTAAGTGGCATTGTCCTCACAGGATTGTTGTTTTTGTTTTTATCCCATAGGGCAACCTTCCAAATGGGGCTAGGCAATTCCTACCATCAGCTCCGCTGCCTAGAGGTAACCAATGATGGGGCAAAATTTCCCTTACCTTCCCTACTCCTTCCATTCCCCCCTTTGCTTTGGCAGAGGCTTCCTGAGTGATTGAACCTGCACCCTTCAAGCAACGCGTTCAGCAGTAGGGGGTTTGTACGAACTCCCGGGTGGGCGATCAGTCCTACCTTAAAAATAATACTGAACCAAGGGAGTAGAATGTCCAAGCGACTCTACTAAATGAGGTTGGATGCGTGGTGGTCGTGGTTTGCAAATAACTTGTACCTTTGCTGAAGGGTACCGGCTAACCGGAGCCGGAGAAATAGTGCCTTCTCTGTCTCCCCAGGGTGGGAAAAAGGCACGGTTGAAAAGCTGTGCCAGAAACCACAAAACTGCCTTTTTCAAAGCACTTCTTTCTTTTAAGAGCACTTCTGAACTTAGTTAGCATTGCACCACCTCGCTAGAAAAAGAATGTTACAAGTCCATGCATGTACAATTTTCCTGTATTTCTCTTAGGAAATACTAGGCGTCGCAGAAGCCATTTCTGGGATAAGTCCGTGCATTAAAGATCTCAACATCCATGAGTAAAGGTGGAAACATCTGTCCTGTCGGGGGTCCCACCAGAATCCTGGTTTGGTTGCGGTTGCCTTCCAGCAATTCTTTTGTAAGTTTTGCGGATGGCCCTTCTATGAATCTCTTCGTGTGCCTCATGGCTATGGTATAGTTCCAACAGATTTTGGACCCCATGGATATATGGATGGTATGAAATATTACCATGCGTTCAATGTTAAACACGTAACTATGATTTAACTAAGAGATAAACAACAGCTAAATTAATAAATAAGTACATAAATAAAAAGTTGAAATAAACTTGCAATAGAAATTGCTACATATGCTTGTAACTGTAATTAACATAAATTACATGCATAAGTCAAAACAGACAAACAAAAATGTTAGATTACCTAATTAAACAACCAAAAACTCAGTGGTTTGGTTGATTTTAATTTTTTATATCGTACAATTTCTAAAAAAGTTAGTTCTACGAATTCTTCTCGGAGAAGCCTTCGTTTTCTCGCTAACCGGCGGCAGATGTTTGCCACGTTCAACAACGTCCCGATAATGTTTACAATCAGAGGACTACCCGATTCAATAAGTGGCAAATTACGTTGATTCCGTGATAGCCATTTCCTTTCTCGGAATGCCTTGTTAGTATGCACCTAGCTCTCTGATTTCGCCATTGTTGAAACGCGCAGCCTTCCGTTTTCATTCGGCACTTGTTCGCGGTTGCTTAATAAATAGCCTCATTAAATGATCAACACGTTTTGAAAACAATGGTTATAATTGATTAACCTATTTTAATAAACAGTGTATGGGGTACGGGCCTACTTAGGCTTTTAACCCCTCGGGTCCTGGTCACCCGCCCTGCGTAATATATAATAAACAGAAAAAAAGAAGAACTGCTCTTTATTTAAATTATCGTTGAACCTGTTATAGTTTTACAAACACAAGAGTAACTGCAGTACAATCTAAACAGCATTTTAACAACCAATATTCTAGTATGTCATTTCTATTATAGTAAATAATTGGTAAACAATAATTAGTATTTAAAATTAATCACAGAAATTGCAAACAAAATTGGTTTTTATTAGAAACAAACCTTCGCAATCATCCACACCAAGAGATCATAGACTTCTGTGGAAAAATATACATTGTAATAGTTTTCTTCACGAAATTCGTAAAATCTGTGATAATAAGCTACAAAATGTTCAATGTTAGGTGAAGAGATAAACGTGCTGTTTTACCGTTTTCCATCATCTTAATCTTACCATTCTGTCTGATTTGTATTGACGCTGACACTTTGTACCACTGATGATGGCAAAATGGTAAGAGACGCGTGACAGACCAAAGGAGCAAGGATTGAGAAAACAGAATAGACAGAAGTCCAAACTATGTAATATAATAATCTCTTACTCAATCTAAGCAAGATGGTACACAATGATGAAATACGACATAGTAACGAGGGAAGACTAAAAGAGAGTAATAGATAGGGACATAACTAAAAATAGTTAAGGTAAGGACATAAATAGCAGGAAATATTACGTACAAATGATGAGTTGTTGTTACAAAGAAACAAAGATGAGAGATAGAGAAAATAGGTAGATCGATGTAGATAGAGATATATCAATAAAGAAGTATTGATATAGAGATAGGTAGGTAGATTGTATATACATACTGACAGAAAGAAAGAGGAAGGGAGAGGGTGGGAGGGATAGAGAGANGAGTGACGAGAGATAGAAGGATTGGAAAAGGGAGAATTGTATAGAGGAATACAATTTCGTTTGGTAATGAAATAGTCTTGAAGGTGGAATTAATTTATGTCTCTCATAAAATCAGGAGAAAAATGCAAAGTAAACGTTACAAGAAAAAAAAGCTGATAAAAATATTCATAACTCATTTCGTTTTCAAACTTCTTTCTGTTCTCTGTGTTCTCTCTCTACGAAAGCATACATCCATGTCAATTTTAATGAACTAAAGAATTGTGAATCTGTTAAGTGTGATTGATATAAAATTTTGTCCAACTTTTCTTTCTGTTTACATTGAACTCTGAATTTGAATCTTTGCAATAGATTTCCTTGAAACATGAATTTCGGTGAAATTGTTTTCCGCCTGGTGACGTACTTGCCTAATCAAATTTCCAACTTGTGTCTATCGATCAGAAGAGGGCAATATGGTCGGGGGCAGACGAAAAGAACAGTTGACGTAAAAAAAAGTCGAAGAGGTTTACGAGAGTCAATAAACTCCTGAGAACTAGAAGATTGGATCCTTCAATATCTCTGACCTCTCGTTCCTTTGGGATCTTAAAGAGAGGAAAAGTTGGATCGTACAAATTGTAATCTATTGGCAATTAATGGACTTGTACTTTTCACATTCAACGGCCTAAGAGTTAATTTCTTTTTATTACATCGTTAACTCGTTAAGGGCTCGGGTATCCCCTTGAGTAATTTGTTTACTTGGCTGCTCCTTAATCAATTTAATTAGGACACAAAAAAAATGTTTGTCAACAGAAAAATTTTACTTTCAAAAACATAATCGTCAATACATTGAAGACAAAGAGTAAAATATACAATGTAGATATGACGAAAAGACGAGATTATTTGGATGGAGCCAAGCTGTTGTAAAATTCTATTAAGAATATTTTTTTTTAAAGTTTTTTATTTAAGCAAAGAAATGTTAATTCTTTTTTATATTTCTTTCTAACGTCTAACGTAATAACATTCCCAAAATAGTATTCATTTGTACTCCCTTTGTTTTTTCCCCGGAAACGCTACTTATTTTCGTTATAAATACAAATTGAATGTATGGAAAAAAAATGTAAAAATATTCATCGATAATTACCGTCTTGAATAATTAACGAGAAACGCAAGGGGCCGATGTTGATTACAATTCTAAAAACCGAGACAAGATGTTTTCCTATCCTTTTCTCCTAGGTAATCGAATAAACCGAAATCACTTTAAGTAAAAGCAAAGTCCGCTGGAGTTAATTCCTCAGACCCACAGACGAGCTTCGATGGGAGGAACAGACATTGAAGTCCTTTTTTATGGGAGGAGAAGTAAGATCCGACCCTTCGGGAACTTTTTAGCATACACTTTAAGCCCTCTGCAGGGTACTTTCTAACTCCTCGGGCGTAGAAGTGTCGAACAACTTTCCTCCAAGACTCTATTAGCCGACTTCTACCCCACCGCTGCCCTGTCGTGCCTTTTCCTTTTTTTTCATCGGGTCTGGTTTCGGACTTGGTTTAGCAGAGGTAATTGGGCAGGAATGTGTCCTCTTTCAGCGTTTTCTAAGTTCATTAACGTCCAATTTTTAATACTGATTTCGATATTTTGCGATTTACCATTTTTGTTTGTACACTTAAATATTACACATCCATTGATTAAATCCTAAACAGTAAATAAAAATTTACTTGGTTAAAATGTTCTTATCCACCCTAATTACTTACGCATTACTTCGTCCGTTAGAACATACTAAACCAGCAAGACCAACGAGTCATGAAGGTTTAGCACACATAAAAATGAAAAAATACGTGAAATATAACTTTTTTTTTTAACTGTAGCATAAAAGCAAGTACACATAAAAAACCAATTGTAAACTAATCAAAGAAAATGGAAAATAACCAAATGTTTATATTTGTAACGCATATTTTAATTTACAAATCACAAAGAAGATAGGATTACAAAAATAAAAATGAATCTGAATAAATATTTGATACTTGTTTATTCTAACATTCGAAGTTATAAAACCAATATTATTTCAAATTAGGAATAATAATTGTTAATCGTTTTTATAACAATTTAACAACTCCATATATTGTAATTGCTATTTTGGAACTATTATAGTGTTCAATAATTGTAATAACGATTTGCAGGGGGTGGCCACAACGGTAAGGCGTTTATACGGCCCACATGTCTGTAAGGTAAAGGTCCACGGTTCGAAACCACCGGCCCTGGATTCGAACCCGACCTATTTACAAATAGGCTTTTTTCAAAAACACCAATAACCTGAGGGTTAATATGACCTCTACCATTGCCAACCCCTGTCACAAAATGATATACATTGCTTTATGGTGGTAAATCGTAAATATCTCTAGTGTGTCCTAGTTTTGTTAATGTTCATCACAGGAAACAGCCGATGCGAATGTGTTTACAAAACGATGCAGATCAGCCCTTAATTTATTTATGTTTTCATCCACTTACACTCTATGCCTTTGTTGGTGTTCATTTCAAAATGATTTGACTCCACTCACTGATTACTCCACTGGATGTAGATAATTAGAAAAGGATAAACAGATAGATCGTTAGTAAGAAGGAGAGAGTTGTAAAAAATAAATATAAAGACAGAGAAGATTGTATAAAATAATATATAATATTTTAAATATTGGTTCCATTTTTATTGAATTCAATGTTTTTTTGTAATCGGGACATTTATCGTACTTTAGTAATAGAAACGGCTTTAAGGATTAGGATCAGTAAAATAATTAGAACATGGGGTCAACCTGTGGCCTCTCGGTGGAATTGGTAATTTTCTTGTCAAGTCGTTTGCATAAAATGTTCAGCCGAAAACTAAAACACTTTCACATAAGATAAATCGAATAATTTTACTTCATGAATGACATTGCGACGATGGTCTTTTAAAGGATAAAAAACTTGTTTGATCTAGATATAATCTAATAAATTTTGTAAGACGTAAAAAAATTTCATTGTAACACCGAATTTTATTTATTTTTCACACTTACATATATTAAGTCGTATAAATATTTTTGTAATAATTGATGTATCATTCACGACTAAAAAAGACAGTGAAAATAGATAGATCGCAGTTGATTTATCAGATCTTAATTTACATGATAATTGCAATATTTTCAGTTTATAAAAATTGAAAATAGTAGTTTTTCTAAGGTAAAGGTTACATAAAGTTCCAATTCCGTAAAAAATTTCTTAATTGTAGTACATTAGTATTACATTCTAACAATAGTAAAAGCGTGTAAAAATAGTGTAGTGGAAATGTACATGGATTATTAGAATGTACGTGTATTTTTGAATTTGTGTGTTTGTTATAGCATTTCCCAATCTGATCCACCTTAATTTTTTAGCTTTCGCGGTCCGCTTGACCAATTAATATATTACAATTAATTAAGGTTTTTAGTTGAGATAAAAAGTCAATGGCACGAGCGGGATTCGAACCCACGATCGTCGGCTGGATACGCCGCTGCTCTACCACTTGAGCTATCGTGACCTCGATCCACTCGGACACCAACGTCACATCTCAACCCCACCTTTTTTTTGAGTGGCAAAAAGGAGGGAAAATTCAAAAGGTGGGGTTGAGATGGGAAGTTAGTGTCCGAGTGGATCGAAGTCACAGTAGCTCAAGTGGTAGAGCAGCGGCGTATCTAGCCAAAGGACGTGGGTTCGAATCCCGCTCGTGACACTGAGTTTTTATCTCAACTAAAAACGTTAATTAATTAACTAATTTTTTATATGTGTGTGAACGTACATGCACTAATTAATTAAGCATTTAAAACGCTTTCAGCATGTCAAAATGGAGCATTTATTTTTATATATATATTTGACATGATTTCATGAATGCTTACTTTTTTAAAAGTTTTCCTACTCCCGAAGTAATATGTTCATATGTGAGACAAATGAAAGTATATATTAAAAAAAATGTTTTGCTATGGTTTATCATTAATTTTTGGGCTGGAGTCCCATTCTTTTATTATACCATGTTTGCGACATCGATTTGCGTTACTGCACATGGTTGTCTTAGGTTAAATGAGAAATGCTAAAATTGGTAGCATATTGGTTGGGAAGTTTAGGACAAGTTAGGTTAGGTAGGGTCAAGGTTATGTAAGATTGGTGTTATACAGAGGTTAGGATTAAGGTGAGGTTAAATTAATGATTAGAGTTAGGATTAGGGTTAGGTTTAGGTTAAAGTTAAAATAGGGTTAGGGTTAAGGGCTGTAAAGTTAAAATAGTAAGATTATAAATGCGTATATGCGCCTTAACTGTAACAGTCTACAGTAACAGGTCTAGGGTAGTAGAAGAGGGATCATCCTCGCATGGTTAATAGGTCATGAAATGTTGACACTTCCTTTTGGGCCAAGGAAGAGTAAATGGTTACTTCAAAACTCGCGTATGTGGAGAGAAACGTAGCTCGATGAAGGGTGTCATTCCTTAACTTCTCATAGAGAGCGTGTAGCACTCCCACCCGATATGAGAATAGGGTGTGGTGCCATGTTCCTATTTTTGTAGGAAACATTCGTATAATATTTGATATCTCGTATTTTGTACATATGACTATTGAATGTGTTTATTAACAGGGATTTGTAATATGAACATACGATAGTCATAATTATGATAGTGTAAATAGACTAATAACCTATATAACACACTAGGAAATGTAACATTCTGAAACCTCGTGTGTGGTCACATTTCTTGTTTTATTTAAATCCACAAAATAATATAATGTTCTAATGATAATAGAGAAATACATATTCTGTTGTATTCTATAAATTCTGACTAAACTTACCTGCAGCGATTATGTGGTAGACGCAGGGTACTCTTTGGTGACCAATGCGGTTGGTCGCCCAGCAAAGTAGGGTTCCATAGTCAAGTTCGGACATGGGTGTGTATGTGACCATACTCGAGGTGCCATGGCGTTCTATCCTCGTCGAGGCGACTTCCATGTTTTCGGCAGAATTGTTAAAAGTCCATCGAAACGTCACTTCGGCAGGATTCGAGTCGACTTCGCATGAGATATTAGCCTTTTCTTGCTTTGCCACGCCGTGCACTCTCGTCTGGTTGGGTTTGCAAGTCGGCGCGTCTGAAAATGTCAGATGAGATGAAATATGCGGGTTAAAAAAAAGTCGAGAGAACAAAGAGCTTAAAAGGCCGGAGGCTGAAGGGTCGTAAAAGGTTGTTGGGCTTCATTGTACTACCCTCTCGACATCCATCACTCAACGATTAGCAATGAGGTTAATGAACCGGGCGACACATGTCGAATCGTTCCGGCGAGCCGAAATACCAGCCGATTTCCCTACAAAGGATTGAAAATTGAAAATCCCTCGTCAATTTGCCTTTGTGCTAGAATGAACGTTTGGAACCGTCAGGTTTCACTACCAGCCACAAATGTAGTCGACTAGGTAACTTTTCCTTTTGTACTTTAATAACGCGACTCTGGTCGGAACAAATAAAAAACAAAAAACAACATGAATCTAGTTATTCCAAAAGTACAATGCAATACTTTAACGGTATGTTAACACTATTACTCCCCCGTATGTATTTTGCCTCAATGTGCTTGTTATACAAAGTAGTACCGTTGTTTAAAATGCCCTCAGGCACTCTGAATCACGTCTAGAAAGTTGGGCGACCGTGGGATTCAATGAACCGAGCATACCATTAATTCCATGGTAGTTCCATGGACATGTTCTTCGATATTACTCGCAAGAGTAATCAAAGTAAGTGTGTCAGATCGAGCCAACTGTCAGATGTTGGAATCTGCAATATCCTAACGTGTAATAATATAATAAAATGCCTCCCTGCCCATTAAAGATTAGAATATATTTGTTTTGTAAAAAACAGCATTACCTTTTAAAATAATAATATAGTTTGAACAAAAATTGAAACAAAAAACAGCAACCTATGCAAAACCCAAGCATGCTTCTATGCTGTTTCCTCCCTACCTGAAAGATCATAATATGAAATCGTGTTTTCTTTATTGAAGAACATTGGTATTTGACATACAAAAACCAGTATAATATTATGCAATGTACAACGAAATACAAGGATTAAAGCTCATATTTATTTATTCATGCAAAGAAATATGAAACTACGTTTTTTATATATAAATATATGCATTTTGTTTATGTTTAGAAGAATGTCGTTGGTATGTGTTTGTGTATACCTTAAAAATATAATTAATTAGCCTGTTTTTTTTACCAAGGTGTCAGGTATTAATTAAATATTAACTTTTCCGTTATAATTTATTTTCCCACTTGTTCTAAAGATCAGTCGCACAATTGTGTTTTTAAGTACTTAGAATTTCCTCTCAAAGTTAGTATATTTTTTTTATATAAATGAAAAAGATGATTATGGTGAAAGAATTAGTTCAAAATGTGTCGGTCGTATATTTCAACTAAGTTTGAAATATTCCACAATCGTGGAGTAGAGCTTTTCAAATTTTTTTCACCCATTCATGAGAAAAAGCAGATAATTTTTTAGTTTTATTAAGCGCTTTGCTTGTGTAAAAACGAGATATTTCAAACTTGTTTGGTTCTGCTTAGTAATAAAAACAAAAACAATGTTGGTAATTGTCTGAGTACTCGGAGACATCGGGCTGAAGGGCAACGAACGAGCGGACAAGCTGATCCAATCCGCTGATGATAAACGAGCAAAAAAGAATAACGTAAAAAAATGGCAGCGTTATCGCACTGGATCGGTTGAGAAATTACTAAACTTCTCTTGATGGTCAATAGGTTGCCTTCGTAAAGTCAAAATGGCAGAAGAAAGATCACCCTGACTCAGAATCGGCCATATACGGTTGTCACAACTACGCATACTTTTGGGCCAATGCTCGTGTATGTATCCGGCATGCAGAGCTAGATTATTTAACGTACCCTACCTAATTGAAAGTTGTCGTTCCTTGACGTGGTATATAGAAGCGATATAGGGACTCTAGTAGAAGATGGATTATCTTCACACGAGAAAAAATAGGTCATGCGAGGTGGACACCTGTACGCTTACTTTTGGACCGAAGCCTGTATATTTGTCCGGCATGTTGTGTTTGGTTGTCATTACTTTCTCTTGATAGAGAGCTTGAAAAAAATGCCACCCAATATGAAGATTGTGCTCCAGCTAATCTCTTTCATCACATGTTTCAATTTTTGAATGAAAAACGGGTATTCACTTTATTTAGATATTCTTTTTTATTGTACTTAATTTTCTTGTTATATAAGGTTTGGTAAGAGATAAATTGTGTTAACCGTTTTGTGACGTTGTTCTTTCAATAAGGGTACGACACTTCCAAAACTGGGGGATAGGAAAGGAATCGGAAGTGAACCAATAAATTAAAAAGATAGGATACGGGGAACGGTAAAATAAAACAAATAAAAGGACACTTGTTGAAACCAAATTAAACTTAAAACGAAATATATTTACAAAACGTATATAGAAGGCAAACCCAAAATTGTAACATAGGATGAATAAAATCTTTTAATTATTCCACACTTTACCTTCCACCTGTAGCCATACAACCACACAAGTCGCTCAACTCATCCTCGTGAGAACTAAATTTTTATACAATTTAATGTAAATATTGGCGTTAGCTCGATAGGTTTCGAATCTGGAACATATCTGATCTGTTTTTTCCAGTTCAAATTGAATATCTCCCCTCCTCCGACCTTCCCCCAACTCAGCATTATAACACGTGCCCCATTTACCATTCGGAATATCTCCGAAACTGTCGTCCCCAAGTTGTAAGGGGTGAAAGTTTCGTGAGAATGTATTTCTAAGCGTGAATGTGTGTGAAAAGTATAAAATTGTAGATGGCGAAATGTCAAGCAACGCATCAGTTCTAAATTAGGCTAGTTCGTGTATGTTTATTTGTTTATAAGTTAAAGGGTGATGGAGACGAGACCACTCCACTACCTTACTTGAGTGAATGCTAGGTAAATAAGAAAGAATCGATGCGTCCCATATAATTGGAATGTGTTATTCCTTGGCTCCGTATAGAGAGCGTGTATGAATGCCACGCGATATGACAGTTGAGTACTATATGACTACTATGTGGATAGTTCCTTCCTCTTTTTGAAAGAAACACGGCCATTTTATTAAGATATGTCGTGGTTTTTATGCTCGTGCTTTTATTTAGAATGTATTTATTAGCGTGTATGTATCATGGCGGAATATTGAAGTGAATGAGTGGGTAAGTTAAAATACAGCATGCGTAACTACCTGTGTTTGGGTGGGCGGTGGTATAAATAAGACTAAACCACCAAGACAAACCAGTCGTGAAGGTTTAGCATATATAATCATAGAAAAATATTTGCATGCATATTTTTGGTAAACATAAAAAGAAAGATAAAATGAATTGTAAACAAAAGAAAAAATGAATATTGCAACATGGTTATTGTTTACGTGCAAATTATCATTAAAAAAATCAATTTATTGAGCTATTTGGATTTTCGAAATTTTTTGCAGGTTATCGTATAAATTACTTTATGTTTTATGTTTATTTGTTACAAAATTTTGTAATTTATTTTTGAGGGTTTGATTTACGTATTGAGCATATGTTTAATAACTTACACATGACGTTGAGGTAAAAGGGCTTGCTTTCCCCGTCTCCCTCCGTGTTGAAACCGACGCAGGTGTAATTTCCGGCACTTGACCTGCTCACACCTTGAAGCACCAAGCTCTGATTGCTGATGATTACTCCTTGTCCCACGTTGTGATTAAGCATCCGTCCCTGGAAATTGAAATCAGCTTGGTTAGTGGAATGTGACCTGTTATAAGGGATAAGAAAAGATCACAGAAAAGGGTTTTAAAAGTTTTAGAAAAGACCTGTTAATACGAGGAAGTACTTGAGAAATTTCAAAAGGCTTTTTAACTCCGGTTTTATGTTATTAAGTCCGACAAGTGGACTTAAAACTAATTTCTCGCTGAGCACTCAACACATATGTAATGAATAAGGCGACATAAATGGTGAGATATGAACAAAACATTTATAAGAAACCGATTAAAACATAAATAAAAAAAGAGTTATAAAGATAAAACAGAAACATTTTGCGTTTTTGGTATTTTTTCAGTAGTCGTACAATTTTTTTCGGATGTTTAAGCACTAGAAGTTAATAAGTGTGTCCAAACTTATCACGTTGGTCAAATCTACGTTCTTATCTGCCTGTTATGAGGTGAATGAATAATTCCAAACATTGCAGCGCACCGAAGTGCCTCGGATGTAGCTTAATGTGCAAAAAAGTCCCTCTGCCATCCCCACCGTTAATTAATTATCCGATAGTTTTTAAAGAAATGGCAACAAGTGCGCAAACAAGCGGAAAAAATCCAATTTGTTACTCTGTCCGACGTCCATCTCTGGAAAACGGGGCTTGTAATTAAAAGTCGACGGATTATCCATTCCTCCAATGGCCTCGCAATTTGTTATCCATTAAAAACAGCTCGCTCCCTGGCTTTTAAAGGTTGACGTCTTTCATTTTTTCACCTCTTTCTTGAGATATTTTTTTTGGATATTTGCCTCCTTTAGCAGATACCTCGTCAACTTTTTTTTTCTTTAAAAAAAGATAAGATTAAATTACAATAGAACGAGCTAAGTATCCTGTATCAACCTATACAAAAACCTTTTTATTCAAAAAAGGTTTAAATAATGTTTTTGATGGTATTTATTTTCCTTTTTCAAAATTTATGAAAAAAACACACAAGCCACTATTGTATTTTATGATAAGTGAAAACTTCATTGTTTTCCTCTTAATCAGAGGATTTTTAATGAAAAAATATAATACTAGGATCTTGTTGGGAAAGAAGTATTCAGTTATTAATCTTCTAAACTATAAGTAAATTCTCTAATTTCGTGGTCCGCTTGACCAATTAATATATTACAATTAATTAAGGTTTTTAGCTGATAAAAAAGTTGAGAAAACTCAAAAGGTGGGGTTGAGATAGGAAGTTGATATCCGAGAGGATCGAGGTCATGATAGCTCAAGTGGTAGAGCACCGGCGTATCTAGCCGAAGATCGTGGGTTCGAATCCCGCTCGTGTTATTGACTTTTTTATCTCAACTAAAAACCTTAATTAATTGTAATATATTAATTGGACAAGCGGACCACGAAATTAGTATTTAATTAATTTTCTAAAAATTAAAAAAGGAAGTGGACTGCACTTTACACCATGACAAGTTTTAGATTTCCACTGTAAATCTGAATATGCCTCTGTTTTAATACCCCATGCAGAATAGTGAAGGCTTTGGTTCATATAATTTGTCCCTGTCTTAAGTAAAAGTACAATATACTTTTGTGAAGGTGTGTGGGGTTTTGGCTTTGATGTTTTAATATTACATGTAGGGCTTTAGGACTAATTTTACTCTTTTGGCATAAAGTAATGCCTCCTTGTTTGCTAGTAAAAAGTAAAATTAAGTAAAGTAATACCTGTCATACAAAAAGGCTTAATGTCTACTTATCCTTGGGTGTTGCGGGCAAAAAACCAAACAACATAAAATTCTTTTTTTTTTTTCAAACTATTCTCAATTAAAAATTTTTAGGCTGGACCCAGAATACCAAGCATAGCATATATGAGCCGGAGGTCCTAAATAGTCAGAGGTTTTTTTTCTGAGTATGAATTGATAATAGAGTTTATGTTCTGTATTGACTGCTCTTATCCAAGTTTTATTTTATGATCCGGCTTTGTATGATGATTGTGAGATAAATATTGTACCGTAAAAGATTTACTGTAATCGGAGTAAACACAAAATGCAATAATCAATTACATTGTTTTGTATTATACTTAGGCCTGTTGTGAGACTAAAAGGAAAATTAATGTACATATAAATAAAAAATATTTAGGAAGAATAAATGCCTTTCCTTAAGATACAATTAGAATGAATATACTCCTTTAGGTCAGCGTATTTTTTTTATTAGAAGATAAACTAAAATAATGTAATTTATCATCGTCGACCGAAATTTGCACCAGGCTGAATCTCGCTTAATGAGCTACATCAGTTGCTAGTCGAGGTTATTTGTGGACATTGTTGCAAAGTTTTGAAACAAGTGAAACAATTATTTTACCATTAATTCAAATTAGAAATAAATTTCTTGGTTTTTGGTTGAGGAAGTGGGAGAAGATTTAATTTTTCCGAAAAACAATATTCGAAAACAGTTTTTCTTACAAATAACTTGAGAACAGTTGTTCCAAATTAAAGCCGTATACACCGCTGAATTCGGCGTGACAAAACTTTTCAAAATTGTAAATTGATGACTATTAAATGTATTATAATTGTATTAATTAAGTAAATAAAGCGAATGAAGTCTCTAATTTTGAATGTGGCATTTATGGTTTGGTTAAGTAAAAACGTTAACAAATAAACAAATGAGGGCAAACATAGTTCTTTAATATGAAGTTGACAATTTAGCAGCATTATTATTTTTTTAATAAAAAATTGATTACAATTTTTGAGCTTTCCTTTAATTACTCGTGAATTTTGTAGTTAAAATATGAAGTTGTTTGAACTTCATATGAAGTTTTTGCCATGTTTAATATAAAATCATTCAATAACACAATATGCATGGTAATAATTGTACAAGTAATAGTAAATACGAATTACTTTCTCTTTAATTTCAAACCGATTTATTAATTTTGAGAATTTCCGAAGTAGTATTCTCAATGGTGAAGATAACAGGGCTAGAGATAAAAGAAGATCATCTTTCAGCAGCACGCCAGAGGGAAAAATTCACGGAAACTGCCCTAAATGTCTGGTAGAACAAGTTGATCAAATCATGGATAGAAAGAAATAAGCAATAATAAAAAAATAAAAATAAAAGTAATAATAAAGGGCTGTTTATTTGAAACTATTCAATCTTAAATGCAAATGTCCTCATAGAGGAAAGGCATGTAAGAACATGGGTGTAGGTGTCAACCGGAACAAAATCACATTAATATCTTTCACAAAGAGACGGTTGCTTAACCTAAAAGCAGCCTTTTGAAAGCATACAAATATAATTTTATCCAGGAAAAAGAATTAGCTAAGAATAACATTAGATCAAAAGCTTTTCTGGAAAAAAAATACAAACAGAAATAATTGAATAAGCGAAGGCTATAGTGTGGTGTAAACATTTTTAGTAAAAATGGGGTATAAAACCAAAAATAGCCTGACCGCTATGTACAACGATTACACCTGTGGTGACATGAGAAAATAAGATATAAGGTCCGGGACAAAAGCCCACCCAATATTTTTTCTCTTAATCAATTTTAACCATTGATATAATTTTTTTTATTAATATGTAGTGTATTTTGAACCGATTTTCTCCCTTAGGAATTGAAAAAAAAATTTGTAAGAATTAATAACTAATACTAGATTTGGAGTGAGACAAAAAGATAGCACAGTGAATAATAATAATAATAAAATTCTTTATTAAAACACAATTAAAATAACACAAATTAAATTTAATATCGTGTATATGCACCACCTTTTTCTAATGCAGCAATCATACGATTTAAAAGCGAGTCAAAATGACGACGAATCATCTCTTGTGGAAGTTTGGCCCACTCCTCCTGAATTGTTTTTTTGAATTCTTCAACGCCCTGAAATTGTCGGCTACCGCTGTAAACACTCCTAGCAAGATGTCCCATATATTTTCGATGATATTAAAATCCGAGGAACTAGCCGGCCAATCTATAATTCTGATCCTTTCTTTTCTAAAAAATTCTTTTGCAACTTTTGCCGTGTGAACTGGAGGATTATCTTGCTGAAAAATTACGTTCTCTTTAGGAACAAGTTCAAAATATTTTTTTAATTGGTTTTCTAACAAATTAACATATTTTTGGCTGTTCATTTGACCAGAAATAAACACAATATCAGTTTTGTGATCATAGCGAATACCACCCCATATCATGACGCTGCCTCCTCCCATTTGCCTCTTGGAAAACACTCTCTCTTCTTTCCGTAAGTCATGGTAATAGTGAGCCCAGCCATCGAGAGATTGAATTTTTTTTCATCGGTGAACAGGACATCCTTCCATTCGTCTTTCCATTGGACATGTCCTTTCTTCTTTCTTTATACGCCGTGCTTAGAGGTGGAATGCCTTTCATTTTCATTCTTTTGATGTGAGGAACTGCACGATTGATCCTTTGGACGTTTTTCACATTCGTCACTACACCAGCTCTCGCAGCAATTTGACGGGCCGTTAAAGTTGAGTTGGATGCAACCCTTAAAATTGCCCTTTTTTGCCTTGTTGTTAAGGCCGGTGGTCTTCTAGGAGATTTCTTCGTCCCATAGATTTCTGGAGACTTCAAAAAATTTAAAATTACTTTCCTACTCCTACCGGTATTTTTTGAAATACTGAAAATACAAAATCCTCGATTTTTCATTCGCTGAATGATATTTTTTCAGCTGGTGTTAATGGTTTTGCTCGTCCCATCGCACTAATATAAATGCAGATACTGAACTGAATTACCTTGTTTACTCAGAGGGATTTGGTTTTGTTTGTAAATAAACAACAAGTGTGCTACCTTTTTGTCTCACCCTAAATCAAGTATTATTCATTAATTCTTACAAAGTATTTTTTTTCAGTTCCTAATGGAGAAAATCGGTTCAAAATAAATACAAAAAGTTATATCAATAAAAAAATTATATCAATGGTTAAAATTGATTAAGAGAAAAAATATTGGGTGGGCTATCTTTTTGGATCAATTAAAAAACTCTATGATTAACATCAGCAATAGATGTGATACTGGGATTGCTGCCATTGCATACATAAATCCAGAGGATGGCATGCGACAGTCCAAGCAGATTCTTAGGAAAAAGTAAAATAAAACCCGATCTAAGAATAAGCCATCATCAAATTTAAAAAAAAATCAAATAAATGAGATACAAAAATGTCTGACAAAATGAAATTAGTGAATTAAAAATAACGACAAGGATGAAAGTATAAAACACTTGAAATATTAGATTGGATCTAACATGGAACGTGGAGTGTTGGCAGAAGTCAAAGACTGAAATTTTGACTTAGCAAAATTTCTAGGTCCTCTAAGTCCAAACTAACCCCACGATAAATTTTCCATACTGTGAGCCATGCAATAGAACTCTGTACAAAAGGACTACTTACAAAAAAGGATTAAATAGTACAGGATGATATTATCAGACAGCCAATTGTACGAAAAGCCTTAATGTTCCACTTTTAATTCAAAGCTCGTTTGGGAATGTTTAATATATTTTCAGCTCCTGGGAAAACGAAACCAGGTACAAAAAGTGGGTATCGGGACACGAAGGGATTGAAGGCAACGAATAAGCTGACAAAGTTGTAAAAGGAGGACCTGGCCTCACACCCTTTGAACCAAAACCGCAAATTGGTAACCTCAAAGGCATGCTGAAAGAGGATGTGAACCGTTTGATTCCAGAAAGTACAAAACAATCAAAGTATTTTTCATTCTCAGGATCTCAACCAGGAAAACAATAATCTACCACACTTTCAGTGGCAAGAATTAAGGAAAATAAAACATCTTTATACTCGCCATTTTGATTTAATTACCACCTTAAAAATGAGAAAGCTGAGACTGTCGTGAAGAGTATGAAATGTCAAAACATGTCCTGTGACTCTAAAGCCTCTTCGGCCTCTTTTTAGGTTAGAAAATAATGAAGGGTTCCTAAGAGATCTAAGACAAATTGGAAGAAAGGTAGACTTTGGTCACCGGTGTTCCCAAAGAAGAAGAAAAAGGAAAAAACATTCAGCAGTAGATTGCACTTTAATTAACTGTAAATACTGAGCTGATTGGCCATATATGTATATTTTTTGAGGAGCTGAGTAATGGGCTCGGGACCAGAAACCTTCAGAACCCCAAAGCGCCCCAGCCCGGCAGCGGGCATCCCGATCCCTCTCTTACCAATATATCCTGATTAGACTTGTATAATATAATTAGTATTACAATGTTTGTTAATGAAAAAATTATATTTCTTGCCCAATATAAAAACAGGACATACATATTATTGATTTTTGTAGTAATGTTGAATTAAATTACGACGGGGAAGCATTATAGTCTGTTGAGTGAGCCGGCTTTGACCACCGTGTGTATTTCTTTATTATTAAATTTAATCCTCACGGACCCCCGAATTGCGGCCAATGGAAACAGAACCTCCCTCTGGTCTGGGTTTGCTTAACCGGAAATAGATTTATTGCTTGTAAATACAACTTTGCACAAGTGAAAAGCCAGATATTTTTGAAAGCCAATTCACTTTTATAAACTTTATGACATTTCTAAAACACTTTGGCTTATTAATGAATGCCGTCAACACGCCCAGGGTTCGCTGTTGGCTCGCGATAGCACGCGTTCCATTTATCTTTTTTTTCCTCTTCATTTTAGGTCATTTTTAACTCTCAAAATATTCATATATCCAATGATTAATTATCAAATGTAAAGACTACTTTAAAGAATTTATAAAAATAAATATTATAAATAAAAAAGATGATCTATTGTGAAAATTCAATGACAGCAGTGTTGTTAGAAGTAAAGAATTGTTGTTGGATCCATTTTGTCTAATTTTATTTTATCAACTATCACCGTAAGATAGTCAATTAATAAATGATAAATTAAACCCCAATGCACAAAAACGATAAACTATTATTTAAAACCATTACAGTTCGTGGTCCGATTGACCAATTAACTTTTTTCAGTTAATTAATCTTAATGAAAAGTATTGGTTGAGATGAAAAAGTAAGTGTTATGAGCGTGATTCGAACCCATGATCTTCGGCTAAATACGCCGCTGCTCTACCACTTGAGCTATCGTGATCACGATATCTAATGAATTTAATAAGTTAAAAGAAGTGCATCTTCACTAAAGCTCTCCGTGGCCATTTCATTTGTCGCCGAGAATCAAATAGATTACACGACATTTGAAAAATGGCAAAAGGAGGGAAAAGTCGAAAGGTTGGGTTGAGATGGGAACTTAGTGTCCGAGTGGATCGAGGTCACGATAGCTCAAGTGGTAGAACAGCGGCGTATTTAGTCGAAGGTCGTGGGTTCGAATCCCGCTCGGGACACTGACTTTTTTATCTCAACCAATAACTTTCATACATTTTAATTATTTAAAACGTTTACCACTTGCAAAACCTGGTTAGTAAATCATGATATTTCCTATTTTCGCTGATGTTTTTGGCTACACTGCGTCTATTTACATCCTGAAAAGAATTCTTTCGATTTTTAACTGTAATTGCTTAAATGTCAGTTCAAACAAACTTGAGAAAATTCAACCACTTCGGTAGGAAAAAAACAGCATGTTTTCCGAAAATATAAATAGAATTGGGTTACGCTTATTGGTCGCGGCGCGTAAGGATGAAAACGGCAGTACCCTCGCGACCTGTTAGGCACTGAGACTATCCTAAAAGAGCAGGTTTTATTTTTTAAATTTATATATTTACATAGTGATAAAAAGGAAAATCACATAAATCTTGATGAAGGAGTTTTGTTTCTTGAAAGCTCGACGAAATGTTTTTCTTTCTAATTGTCCTTAGTCCTGTTTTTTATCATAAAATTTAAATGAAGGGCTTATGAAAAAAATAAACGATAATAACAATTGCATTGAGATAATTGGTATAGTAAGGTTCTTTTAAAAAGCAATGTAGCATAATAGGTCACGCCGAATTTTTGGGATTATCGTGTATCTTAGTTGTACGCTTTTTTTGAATAACTTCTATATAAAAGATCAAGGATAAGGATAATTTTCCAATTACTTAATGTTTTTAGTTGAGATAAAAAAGTCAGTGTCACGAGCGGGATTCGAACCCACGTCCTACGGCTAGATATGCCGCTACTCTACCACTTGAGCTAACGTGACTTCGATCCACTCGGACTCCAACTTTTGAATTTTACCTCCTTTTTGAGGATAAAGGTTGAGAATGAAAAACACTCAGTTCTTTCGTCAAGATATCGAAAATTATATTTCTTTCATCAAGACTTAGGATTTTTTGAACGAGAACATTTGTAAGTGTAAATTGCAGGATGCTCTGTAAATTTTAATCTCAAAATACAATAATATGTACTCAAATCATAATAGCTAACACAATTTACAAAAACGTTCTCGCTTTTGATGATAGATGTTTTCTCTCTCGCTTAGAATTAGGCCTCGGCTTTATTTTCGGCGAAATTTCTTTCCTCTCTCTCCCTCTTCAGACCACCGGGTGGAAACCCAATTTTCCGGATGTCACTTGGACGTTTAATGAAGATATATTGGCTTCTTTAGAATATTATTACCTCCACGTGAAGTGGAGGACGGCAATTAAAAACTAAATGGGTCGGGAGTGCTTTTATAGCCTGGTAATTGACGACGAGAATCAGACCTAATTGCAAAATTAGCGTTACCTTCACGCTCTACCCAGTTCCAACTTTCCGGTCCACCGTTCTTCTCTTTAAAATTGCCTACTCACTTTGTTCCTGTTTGTGTCCTTTTTATATTTTCCTTTAATTGCCGGATGGCATTCAAGTCTTATTTCTTGAAAGGAAAGCCTTCTCTTATTGCAAATTTAAAAGCAAATGGTATCACGTTGTGTTATATCAAGGCAAACGATGTTTCATTCAACCATTCAACATATAATTTATTATAGCATGATAACTTATGAATTTCGTTCCAAGCAAAAACACGAAAAAGAAAATTTAAAAAAAGTCACACGCAAAAAAGTAAAATATATTTTTAATAGAAGTTATGGAGAATGTTTTATTTGCATCGAAGTTTCATGAATACAATCTAGTGAGTCTTGAAACACGTTTTTTGTGTACTTGAAAGGTATAGAAATGAAATTGAAAAAGGTCAATCATGTTTGATATTTATATAACAAAAAAATATTGTTTGGCTTGCCTGCGTTTGATATCATTCAGTTGCCAATGTTCTTTTTTTATAATTCTGACGATCAATTGGTCAGCTCTTTTGTTTAAATTTGGTATCAACGTTTTCAACTCTATTTGTTCAAATCGCCATAAATCAGGGCTGGTTATTAATCATTGAAAGGGTTAAAAAGTTATTCACTGGGCAAGTGATGAATTGTCCGACAGCAGAAAAAGTGCCCCCTAATAAAATCACACTTGTAGATGTGTGTTGTCACATAGATAACATAGCCTTTTTTGAATATTACACCGTTCACTATAATTAATCGATTAATTTACTGATATTTATAAAACATATGTTACTTACGTTGTGCCTCCATTCGACTTTGTAAACGCTAGGCTCAGCTTTGACCATGCAGTCGAAGTACACGTCGGTACCTTCTCGGATCGCGTCAGGCCTGAGGGAAGTCCCCAGGGAAATATTTGTCTCCGGTATGTCTGAAACAAAATTTCATTCATTACAACCTGCCATCTGCTATAAGGACAAATACATATTTATTGTTGAAACATTTGATTAATATATTCCTGAAAACGGCAGAAATGAGCAACCCCAGAAAGACTTCTTTTTGGGGGTCTATTATTTCTGAACCAGTCACTTTGATCTTCCTGTTCAAACTGTTTTTTCGTTTTAATCTTTAGCCATAAACAGTGGAATGTCGTACGTTATTTGTCCGGTGCGTTCTATTGAAATGGGAAAAGACGGGTTACAGATGAAAATATTACCTACCGACCACTGATGATGGTGAAAAGTCTGACAAATCAAAAGTTGCAGGTCAACTGGCTGCTTCGGTAATCGAGAAGCGTTCTCTACAACGCATCCCACATGTACTCAATGGGAATGAGGTCTGTACAAAATGGGGAAAGGGGCAATGGGAAATTGTGAAAAATTGATGAACACCTCGGCCTCTGTGAGGTCTGCATTGTCAACAAGAAATCAAAAATCCCAACCCCAAACCAGATCCAACGAGATCCCTGTTTCTTCGATAAAATCGAGAGAACGGACTGCGGTGAGGTTACCTTCAACAATATGGAGTCCAGTTCGTCCTCCAGGGTAAATCCCAGTCCAGACCATTACACCGCCTCCTCCAAACTGCACCGAATGGAGCACGAACTTGTGCATTGTACGTATCCCCTGTTCTCGGTAGACTCTTCGTCGCTATCACTATTCAGACAGAAACGGGACTAATCAGTAAACCTAGTGCTCGCTGCACCATATTCTCCTGAATTGCTTGTTGTTGAGCGAGAGGGGCATAAGATGTGAGGCCAACTTCCCACATACGATTGCAGTAATGACAATACATATTTCTGTCCTCCTTTAGCGTGGTAATGCGTTGAGATGCACTATTGGCACTTCGGAATCGGACCAAAGCCCGGGAGACCACGTTCTGGGAAACGCCAACTGCCTCTACAAAATCCACTTGCCGGTAACCTCGATGGTTCATTCTCACAATAATAATGTGAACTGGTTCGAGATGTAGTCTTTCCATGGTTAAAGAGAATACAACTGGATTGAAACGAAGAAAAGACGAGAAAAGGTGTTTGTTTATAAAATGATTAAACTTCATGTTTACTGTTCTTAAGTAAATACGTTATTAAAAATTTCAATTATTTAAGGTTTTTAGTTGAGATAAAAAAGTCAATGGCACGAGCGGGATTCGAACCCACGATCATCGGCTAGATACGCCGCTGCTGTACCACTTGAGCTATCGTGACCTCGATCCACTCGGAAACCAACCTCCAATCTCAACCGCACCTTTTGAATTTTCCCTCCTTTTTGCCATTTTCAAACCAAATTTAAAAGGTGCGGTTGAGATGGGAAGTTAGTGTCTGAGTGGATCGAGGTCACGATAGCTCAAGTGGTAGAGCAGCGGCGTATCTAGCCGAAGATCGTGGGTTCGAATCCCACTTGTGCCATTGACTTTTTTATCTCAACTAAAAACCTTAATTAATTGTAATAGTTCAGTGTGTTGGCCAAATCCAACTCCTAACCCTAANCGAATCCCGCTCGTGCCATTGACTTTTTATCTCAACTAAAAACCTTAATTAATTGTAATATATTAATTGGTCAAGCGGACCACGAAATTAGTGAAGTTATTGCAAATTATGACATTTCTTTCTTTTTGGTTTGAATTTTCTATTTTTTTAATCAACAATAACAAGAATATTCCTGTTAATTTAATTGACATTAAAATAATAAGAATAAACAAATATCCCCATTCATTTTTGAGCAGTTTAGCTACACATATGTCCTTGAACATGTATGTTCAAATTAATTTGCAATGAAGATTTGCAGATTGTATTAAATAAAATCAAATTAAAAAAGAAAAATAGGTTATCTGAATAACAAGTATAATCCGTATTAACTGCGATCCCTTTTTCTCTGTATGCTGCAACTCTGCTGTATCGTATTTTGATTTGAACCCTATCCAGACGAAGTTCTACACTAAGCCTAATTGAAACTTTTTATGGTAGGCTGTTGGAGCCTATACGTGCGTTAGCCTGTGAATTGTGGATATAGCTTTTTCAAGGATGAAGTATGTAGTGGTGATCGATCCAAGGGAACTTCAAGGACAGCACTGGTGTTAAAAGTCGTAGCATTGCTTTCTTCATGGTAGCAAAAATAGGTCTATTTGTCAAATGATTCTATTCTGATGAGATGAGGTGTAACAGGTGGCCCTGAATGGACAGTTTGGCAAAGAAATACTAAGATTTAGTTCAGATGTAATTTTAGAGTCTTGGATAGAAGATATTTAATTGGCATAGTTGATTGTGATTAATGAAAAAAGACGAATTTTTTCGGTACAAAATGGAGTTATGAGTTGTTGTCTCTGAAAATGTTAGTACAAGAATTAACATGGCAAATAAAAACTTTTTTTTTTCTATAGACTGAACCGTAGTGTTCCAAATGACCTGCCAATATTTGAAAAACTCTTCAACGACGATTGTACCCGGGGGGCGTTTCCCATAACGATGTGTCAACCGGTAGACGTGCATCGACCGGGTCTGGAGGGAAAATACAGGGAAAGCAAGTCCCGGCGGATAAGGATAGAAGGAAATCAAGGGCCCTGCTCCGGGAGGGAGGCTCGCGTTCCGGCAAGAATTCTCCAGAACAAAATCAATCGGGGAAATGGTGCGAAGCAATTCCCTTTGTAGCGAAAAACGGTGGGGGGGGGTGAATTCATTTTCGATATCATCGGTCGCAATTATATCCATTTAGGGAAATATTCGACTGCTAAGACACTGTGAGTTGTTTTTATTTCGTTTTTTTTTTCTGGAAAAAATACTTTATACATGAAATTTTGGTTATGATGGGGGATGTAATTTTTGTTATTCTCCTTCATGACTGACGGTTATTTTTGTATCATTTCTTAGTTCTGTTCTGTAGGTTTAGGCTCTTTTTGAAAGTCTTCAGTGACTTTTATCTTTTGGCTGTAGTCAAGCTGGATCCTTTTAAAACTTAATAATTTAAAAACTTAAACTTTAAACTTAACAATTTATTTTTATTTTTCTGTTATTTATGCTAGTGAATGGTTCGAGAAAGGTTTTTAAAGCAAAAATTTAAACTATTGTATCTAACAAAGTGGAAGAAAACATGAACCCAGGATGAAAGCGGTGAATCCTAAAATGATTGTTGACATATGTGTAAACGTAGCACGTGCAAAGCTTTTCAGGCAGCAGGTTCTTTCAAGCATCCGAAGCATCTTCTGAAGCGTTGGGTCAAACGAATCTGTCTCTTAACATAAAAAGTAGATCTATTTTAACAACTCCAACGCCGTAAAACGACGGTTTGTGCCTGGACGACCAACTCTTGTTGTTCCAAAGCGAGAAACGTTTGCCACGAAGGTCTTGTGCGTTTTATGGAATTTCAAATGGGTCATTCACTTCCAGTGGATTCTTGTCTGTGAACAATAAAAGCCGAAACTTTCCAGCTTTACTTGACAGTGCACGTTCATACTATAAACAAATGCAGGATGACAAAACAAAATGAAAAGAAAACACGAATTAATAGACTATTAATAACTAAAGTATTTTTTTCTGTACGCGTTAGTAGTTTAGACAATAAAAAGAAATCATTCTTCTTCTTTTATATTCTACAGAAATTTCATTGTCCTATTCATTAATAATTCTACCAACTGATTTTTTTAAATTACAATTAGTTTTTAGAAAAAAAGGAAAGTTAAAAGAGTCCACCAAAATAAGATTGATGATAAGCCTGCATAATAGCTTGTATTTGTTCCATATTCCATATGGCTGTATTTATTTATTATTACTTTTTTAATTATTCGGAGTTCAGGTAAAAAGGATATTTTTTCCAAGGTGGAAGAATACGTTCTTTTCTCCAATTTGCTCTTATCTGATTTTTTTCTCTAAATATAATCGACTATTTTGAATTTATTATTCCTTCGCTGTTTATCATAGATGGCATACATCATTCTACAGGATGACCCTGGTACAAACGTCGATACTTCAGGATGTTAATTTTACTTGTCAAATGGGGTTAAAAAGCCCTCATTGTCCATAGTTCTAAATTCTATTCGAGATATTTCATTATTCGTATTACTTCAACCTTTCACAACTTTTCCCAATAAAGCCTCCGTACCTCATAAAATATTAATCCTACTATAAATTTGATTACATCAGTGAAAAGAGCAGTAAAATTCCTCCAAAATTAGATATTTTTTTATTGTAACCTTAAACAAACAAAACACATAATCAGTTAAAACATAAACTTTCACGAGTTTCCAATGTTCTGTCTAAAGTTTAAGTAAAATTTTGTTGGGTCTGTAAATACTGATAGATATGGCGCTTATAGAAAAGTTGCTCCTATTAATAAGCTTTAAACATATATGTTTAATTAGTTATTGTTCACTTACCGGCAGTGTACAATTAGCATTTATTAGTTAAAAGTTTGAATGCTCCCTTTAAAATTACACGTTTATAAAAATTGGTACAATATGTTTTTTGTCCTTATCAAAAGAATCACTTCAGTTTGCTCAGTTTAATGGCAATATTATTACCATTGTTTTCATTATTGAAATTTTTTAAAGTCCATATTATTATTAAATTTACAGAAGTCTTAAATTTTTTAATATGTTTTGTATTGTGATAGCCAGTTTTTCTCTGTTCTCTTAGAATCATGATAGTCTCAGAGTAGGTTTATGTGCTCTCATATTTGAAGGGCTCTAGTTCTGCAGTTGTACAGAGCATCTTCTTTTAGTTTAATTGCCGAGAGTCTGCTTTTGTTTACCGTGGTTCTTAAACCTTGGATCAGTTTAAATGAGAACGGAAAACCTGGTTCCTTCCTAGAATCAACTGACAGAAATTCACCCAGACGTTAAATATTTACAACTTACGTTTTGTTCAGGTTCTGTTCTTTATCGTACCTCTTTAGCTAATCTGTACCTACCTCTTCGTTTCAATGAATTCCCTCATGTGCCTTCATCTCGGAAATGCCCAACTTCCATCTTTTTTGTACTGATAACTCATACAACGTCGTTGTTCACATTGAGCAACATGACAAGGCTCTAATCGGTTCACAGTTTGGCGCTTGTCGACTTTTACAAAAAAGTTTTAACAAATCAGTCATTAGGATACAACAACAAAAAACTTTTATTGAAAAATAACCCAGGTTTACATTTTCTAAGACAAGGAAGAGGAGTGTTTTTCCCCATCAATTTTACACGCTGATTTCAGAAATGAACCCAGTTTTTTGATGGGATGTTCAATTTTCTCACAAATAACGTACGAAAAACATCAAACATAACCCCCTTGTGACCCTCAAAAAATACTCCTACCTCCATTACACATAAAACTGGGACTCATGAAACAGTTTATAACAGCCTTATCTCAAGAGAGTGAGTGCTTTCCGAAATTTCCTGCGATCACTGCCGAAAAAATAAAAGCAGGCATTTTCATTGGCCCTCAAATTAATCAGCTCTTCCGGGATTAAGGGTTTATAAAAACTATGTCAATGAAAGAAAAACTCGCATGGAATGGATTTAAAACAGTCGTTGAAAACTTTTTGGGCAATTTTACACATCCAGATTTCAAAAATATGGTGAGCAATATGCTGAAGCGCTTTCAAGAACTAGGATGCAATATGAGCGTGAAAGTACATTTTCTACACTCACACGTAGACTATTTACCCGAGAGTCTTGGTGACTTCAGCGAGGAGAATGGTGAAAGGTTCCACCAGGATATAAGAGAAATGGAAAGGAGATACCTGGGAAACTGGAATTCGAGCATGATAGCAGACTACCGTTGAATGCTGAAGCGAGACTGCAAGGATAAAGGGTCAACACGGAAAACCAATAAAAGAAAATTCAAAAAATAACCTAGAAATGAACTTGGTAGTAACATGACTATAAAAATGTATTAATCAAAATTATGGATTCTCGTTGATTCCGGTAATAAAATTTGCTATTATATTGAATTCGATTTGTGAAAAATCCTGACGTGGTAGAAAAAAACTGAAAGCATATTCGGAATCAGCACTGAAAAACCATTCAGGAACACCTGCAATGATGAAATCATCGCTCAAAAAAGTTTGATTTGCATACTGGTGTAACGAAAATATTATATAGTAAATAAAGAAAACCCACTTTGGTACAATAGTTCTGAGCGGAGAGATAGGAGGATTCAGGAATCTTGTGCTCTTATAAGAGAAGAAAAGCAAGATGAACTCTGAGCACTGTAAAATCAGTTGGAAAAAGATCTCAGGCTCGTATTGTTCAAGAAGCTGGAAATTTGGAACATGTACTAAAAGTTTTACTAGCTTTTTGGTTTTCTCTATGTTCAATTTCATCCCAAAGAGCCTGTTTTTGGTTACTTGTATTGTTGTCATTATTCTTAATAGAAGTTTCAACTCTTAACGACTTTTTTTAACAGAAAAATCAAATATTTGGCCATTAAACGATATTTTACACTAGTAATAACTGACCATTAAGAAATTATATATGTTTTAAAGCTCATTAGTAGAGGCAACTTTTCTGCAAGCACCAGTATTTATAGAGCCAAGAAAATCTTATTTAAACTTTACACAAGAAATTAGGAAACAAGAAAATTTCATATTCGAATTGATTTTGTACTTTGTTTAAGGTTTTTGTCTTAAATGAATCTTATTGGATTTTTCTATTCATATAATCTAATTTACAGTATAATTAATATTTTATGAGATATGGGAAAAATTTATGAAATGTTGAAGTAACATGAAAAGGGGTATATCTCGAATTCAGTTGACAATCGAACTATGGACAATTAGATTTTCATTAAATGTTCCTATTGGTATAATAAAAATTGAATATTTTGGCTCGTTCTTTTTATTAATCCGGAGTTTGAAGGACTTACGTAAAGTGTTAGTTAAGCAGATTAAAACCAACTTAAGTTTAACTTGTAAACTTTATTATTAAGTAATCTCAACAATTGGAGGGGGTATGAAGTATTCTTGGCAAACCTGAAAGTTTAAAATATAAATCAAATGAGCAACAAGTTGCTAATGGAACACGTGGATCATATTCAATCTTATTCAGTATTCGCGAAGGAGCAAATTAATTTTAGAAAGTCAGTTTCAAACCGACATTCTAGCACGTATGTGTGATTTAAGAGGGAAAAGAGAAAAAAATTAGCCGAGGCACGAACGCCCGCTTCCGCCCACGCCCGGGGCCAATCGCAACAAATGTTCCGCTTCCATTTTCCATCCATTCCAAAATTCTAAGTGGGCTTACTCGGGTTTGAAACCATCTCGTCGGCCCCGAGTTAGACACGCGTGGATACGCATACTTTACACATGGTTATCTCCGGGCGGACCTATCTCTCTTTCTCTCCCGGCCTTTCCCTCCCTCGCAACGGTGAATTGTCCCGGCTAACGGCTCACAAATATTTGCACTGTGTCAGTGCGGGATAAACTCTATCTCCCGACCTTTTCCCCCCAGTAATAATCATATTTATACACACATTAAAAAAAAACCTTTTTATCATTCAACTCTTCTCCTCCATCGTGTCCAACAACCGACAATTTACTGTTGATTTTTAACGAAAACAACTACGTACATTTTTAACTTTATTCCCAGTATAGATAATGTACCCAATAATAACGCATGTTTGATTTAATTATTTTTTAAAAGAAAGATATGGAGAATATGTACATTTATTATTTATATTTAACAAAAAATTATATTTTATATCGATAGGTAAAAGTGTATGCTTGCATTTTTTAGAAAAAAGTTACAACATTTGAGTATACATGAAGCACACTATAAAGATAAATACTTAAAGTTTTCCAAAAAAATATCGGAACTAACACGGCACCATGAATAGACTAATCCGTCACGACGTAACAGATGCCAAGGTGTAGTATCTTGACTACCCACACTCTCTCACTCACTCTCATTCTTCTCTCTCTCTCTCTCTCTCTCTCTCTCTCTCTCACACACACACACACACACACACACATATATATATATATATATATATATATATATATGATGGTAAAAACACCAATTGCAAAATTCTGTATTTATTTGGATATCGTGAGATGAGGTCTGGTGTGACGTAGGTTTCAGAAGAACATTTTATTTATCGTGCTAACGTTTCGATCTTTATTGAGATCATCTTCAGGGCCTGTTTACGTAAGGTTTTGGTTGAAATGAAAAAGTCAGTGCCACGAGCGGGATTCGAACCCATGACCTTCGGCTCAATACGCCGCGGCTCTAACCACTTGAGGTATCGTGACGTTGTTCCACTCACTTTTCCCTCCTTTTTCCATTTTTCAAATCAGGAGTTGATTCTCAGCGAGAAGGTGAGCTATTGAGCTGAAGATCGTGGGCTCGAATCCCGCTCGTGGCATTAACTTTTCATTTTAACCAAAACCTTACGTAAAAAGATTAATTAATTGGAAGAATTTGGTCAATAGACCACTAAATATAATGGATTCTGTATTTATTTTATTTAGTATAATGAATTTTTATAGAGATAATTGCCATACATAATCAGAATTGTTTGTTATCTATTTCTTTTTAAAGCTTAGTTTTTTTATCTTCGCCCAAAGTTCTGAAGACTTTGTTAAGCCGAAAAGCTTGAGCAGAGCGAGACGGGTCGAATCCAGTTTCATTAATAACTAAACTTGAGAAAACTTTCTTGAATTTTCTGTGTGGATTGTAAAAATATCAATGAACGATTGTTAAAAAATAACAATTCCTTATTTTATCTATATCCTTCTTTCTCCGATAAGTTGACATCATCAGATCCATAGATTCCCAGCAGGTATTTATTGTAATGAAAGCAGTTCGGACGTAAAAGGGTCAATAATTTAAAGATTTGTATAGCATTCGGTCAGGGGAGCAGGTGCCAGAGAGAGAGTCGGGCTTTATGCCGTGTCGGAAAAGGTGTACGCTCGACTTAGCCTCTTGACTTAATGGATAAGTATTTCACTTAAGTTTCCGAAAAGCTCTCCCAGGGTTTTCTTAATTGTAGAAGCACTTTACTCATTGAGACGCGCTTTGAAGGTTCCGCTTTCCGGTTGAACGCGCCCAACGGCTTTGTGCCGTGCCATTTAAACAATATTCGCGCCCGCCGGGGGTACAAAACTATATGGAACAATTTTTTTGGTACCGCTTTGACAAAGAAAGAACTTTTTTTAGTCTTTGTAAGCAAACACGTGGGAGCACTTCAATCAAAATCTTGAAAATGACCTGAACCTATTATTTTGTTATTTATTCATTAAAAAAATGTAACGGTCTGAGGCTAAGTTGCTTAATATCTCTGCAGAAACTAACACTTCGCTAGCTCGGCACTGTGTTTTTTCTTGATTCCCCAACCGAACTTTCAACTTTTATCTTGGTAAAAAACCTATTATCATAATAATTATGGTGTATAATTAAAACGGCTCACTAATTGACGTGCAAACACAACAAAATCACTATCAAGACTTCAACGTTCACGACGAAACTGGCAATCTGAGAAAAAAGTCAACAAAATATTTCCAGGGGACCGCGGTAGCCGAGTGGTTAGCATGAGAGACTCTCACGCCGCGGTCGTGGGTTCGATTCCCACCGTCGCCTCTGGCCCTTTTTTCCCGATAACCCCCAATTTGAACACACAAGAATTCGTACTATGGCTAATATGCATGATCAAAAGGCCAATTTAAAAAAAAAAAAAAAAAAAAAAATCCACAATACAAACTACCCAAAGGCTGAACTTAACTTGTAATATGTTTCTATCGACTATGATACTACTCCCTTTTCGTGATTTAGGGTAAAAACCATTTGCGTTTAGGAAAGTTCCAACTTTTTAGAGATCTAGGGCTAACATGCCTTGGTAGCCCTTGTGTGTCCCTCTGTCAGCTAACACCGCACAGTGAGCTCTAAAGGCGAAAAAGTGGACATTGTTTATTACTATTTTGAATAGTGATCAAATTAAAGTTGTTTATCAATTTTTATGTACTTACACCAGTAGTCAGTAACGTCGCCGAGAATCCAATCGGATTACACGACAAATGGCAAAAAGGAGGGAAAACTCAAAAGGTGGGGTTGAGATAGGAAGTTGGTGTCCGAGTGGCTCGAGGTCACGATAGCTCAAGTGGTAGAGCAGCGGCGTATCTAGCCGAAGATCGTGGGTTCGAATCCCGCTCGCGCCGTTGACTTTTTTTATCTCAACTAAAAGCCTTAATTAATTGTAATATATTAATTGTTCAAGCGGACCACGAAATTAGTGAATTTTATTTTATTTATAATTTTATGACTCAATTTCGGTGCTTAGGGTAACCAAAAATAAAAAAATCGGCGGAAGACGATGGCATCGGCCCGAAATCGATATTTAAAATTATAGATAAAATAAAATAGTAAATCATAAATCGTAAATAGTGTTATGGTTGTCCTTTTTCTACAGTAACATTCCGACCAAGTTAATAAATTATTTAAAAACAAGTTTATATAAAACTGTGAATATTATAATTTTGGAAACCATTGTTAGTGGAAGCTACTTTTTTCTTACTGATATAACTCTCATTAACTATCCTGACCCACTTATACAGATTCCGATGGATCTGGAAGATTTACAATTCAACAAATGTAACAACTTCCTTTGAAATTTGTAAATTTTGCATGAGATAAAAATAATAGCCAATGAAGAAAAAAGCAAACAAATAGATCATCTTAAAAGGAATCTTTTAAAAAATGGCCAAGTTTTTTTAAAGAAAAAAATGCTATTTGAAACAGCCAAATTTGTCAACGTTTTTCAATAACAACGCATCACCTTCATCCCTACTTATTTTCGTAGTGTCTTAAAAATCGGCCTCGGAATGCCAACCATTCATACCAAATGGTGGATATCGGTCGATTAGCTATAGGAAAATTATTGAAAATTAGCATGTTTCGCCATTTGGGCTCCTCTGAATCTTCACGTAAATATAACTAACAACTGAATATTGATTTTTAGAAATGGCAAATAGTGGGAGGGCTAGTAAAGAATTCAAATGTTGACGTTACAACAAAACAGATAGTCGTATATTTTGTTGTATTTATATCTGTATCTCCCGACATCAGCAATGTTTCCAGGCTGAATCGACATTTTTCAATAAGAACGCATCATCTTGATGCCTACAGATTTTCGTAGTGGCCTGAAAATTGGCCTCGGAATGCCATGGATTCAAATCCAATGGTATTATATATATATATATATATAATGCCATGGATTCAAATCCAATGGTATTATATATATATACAGGGTGAATTGCTACTCGTGCTACAAACTTCTCCAGTAGATTCTTCACCCTAAAATGAACAAAAAAGTTCATATTGTCCATGGTCCGNGACCATGGACAATATGAACTTTTTTGTTCATTTTAGGGTGAAGAATCTACTGGAGAAGTTTGTAGCACGAGTAGCAATTCACCCTGTATATATATATAATATCGGATGATCCGACATACATATCCAGTAGTGTTTCCAGACTGAACGGACATTCCACCTAGGAACTTCATAGTGCCCGGAATATCCTAGTGAATAATCGTGTTCCAGGCACAAGTTCCTCGGTGGAAAATCTTTTTCGTACAGAAACACTGATGATGCCGCGATATATTGATACATACAGGGGACCGCGGTGGCTGAGTGGTTGGGCGTCCGACTCGTATTGTGCGCTAGCGGTCATGAGTTCAAATCCTGGTAAACCTATGGCTTTTTAACATTGCTAATATTATCAAAAAGTATTGTAAAGTGGTTGATCTCTCGTCTGCGACACCCAAAGGATAGTTGGGACGTATAGCCCTCCCAGTAAGACAGGAATTACTTGTTAAACAAATATTTTTTACCCTATCGCAGAGTATACGAAAGAATTGTTTGATGCTTTGGGGAATATTATGTATTGATTATAGGACAATATTATCTACCGGTCGTGTAAAGTGTTTACTACTACTAATATTGGACAGTATTTGTAAAGAAAACTTTTAGGAAGAAAGAAGTGTTAGCGTAGCGCTACGCCGTCAGTCGGGCGGTACTAAATACAGATACATTTGATTGATTAAATGTACAAGATGTTTTTGACAAAACAGAAAAAAATGTTTCATTTAATAAGACGTCATATAAATTTCAGATAATGGAATTATTATAGAATTATAATAAAACAGTAGCGGGAGGCAATAATTAAAGCAGCCCTAATACACAGGAAAGGGTAAAATGGAGGAAATTAATGCAATTTCTCGAGATAAAGATAAATTTATGCTCAGACACGTAAAGCATGTGCATTGACAATTAAATAAACGAGTCAGTCAACACGCAATACTGGATCACGTGAGGGAAACCGTGACTGCGACTAAATTTGTGTGCGAGGTTTAACCATGGAGAAATCTATGCGTGAAAAACGCAATACGAGTTAGACCAGCCGCTATTTTGATCGTCGAGAGTAACAAGTATTAAAAATGTATATATATTAAAAAATAAAAGTAAGAGAGTACTTTAATAAGGAAAGATAGAAATCTTGTTAATTTAATATCAAGGACTACTCTTTTTCCTCAAATTTTAAACTTCTAAGCAAGGATAGTATTAATAGTCAAAAAAATAAACACTGCGTTTTTTGTAGGTTATGTGTTAAAAATTTGTGTCTGCAAGCAATTTGAATTGTAAGAAACGGTCTAGATTAAATTAATTCTTTAATTATCACATATGTCAGAAATTTTATTTCAAATAATGTTGAATTTTTCCTTTTCAAACTATTATAAATATGTATTACATACACTGGAAATTGATACAATAACCGCTGGAGTGAATGGTAAAAATAATTTTTGTTTTCGCGTGTCGGAAACTGTGACAGTGTGCTTTTGTCATGCGGCCAGGGCGAGATTAATTCGCCCAAGTGTCACCGAGGATGATGACAACGTGTCTGTAATAAAGTCCATTTCCGAGCCCGAGGTTTGAATTCCGCCGTAACTATTCCCCGTCCCAGGATTCAAATGACAGCTGTAGCGCTAATCCGGAGCTTTCCTCCCCGGTGGAACACGCCGGCTGAATACTTATACCATTTGGATTAGGACTGTGCTCATTTTCGATACGGGGGAGGAGTTCAGATGGATTCGTCAAAAAAACGTTCCTCCGAGGTAACTTTCGGAGAGAGAGAGAGAGAGAGAGAGAGAGAGAGAGAGAGAGAGAGAGAGAGAAGAAACAACGACGATAAAGTTAATTCTATAAAGGCTTGCAAGCACGAACCTATTAAGCGAACCCTTATCGCTAAACTACAGTGCATAAACATGACTTTCTGTAATAAACCGTAAGTTAATTTTTTATTTATTTGAATTTTATGTTTCTTACTTTTCTGCCTATCCCCATAACTCCCCGTCTCTCCTCATTTATTTAGAATTACAATAAAAATAAATTGTAGAAAAACAATATACAAAAACTTACAATGTTAATTAATGATAATTACATAATATGGAAACCACAATGGTCGTTAAGGGGTCTGAATTGTATTTATCACGCTAGCGTTATAATAATATGAAAAGAATATATCATCCCGGACTTTTACTTTTATAATCCTTACTTTTCTTTACTTTTTAACATAATAACAATAAAAGAGTTTTATTAACCTAGAGAACAAATAACAGCTCAGTTCCTAACTTGTAGGCAATGCAAATACAAATAGGAACCGTTACGTATTAGTCACTAAATCTCTCTCTCTTTCTCTTTCTCACTATCTCTTTACACACTGACACAAACACTCGTCCTCCTTTTATTTCCTCATTAAATATTTCTCACACATGTTTCCCTTTCTTCTTTTCTCTTTTCTATCTTCCCAATCTTACTAACCTCTCCTTTTTATTTTCCACCCTATCTATTTATTCTCCTGTTCATACTCTATTTTTGGGAACGTTAATAGTAACTTTTCAAAAATATTCTTGAACTTTTTCACCTAATGACCGTAGAATGATAATGTGAGTCCGCACTAATATGAAAACAACAAATAATCCAACCAACAATACCTGTTTCACAGTCTCTTTTTTTGTCTTATTCAAATATACACTCTCTTAGTATAAATTATAATAATAATTTATTTTATGTTCATGAACAATATTACATATTTACAATTTACATATTTTCTTTGAGTACCTGTTTGAAACATCATCTCTCATTTATATACATATTTCAATATATTTTTTCTTTCCAAAAGGTAGATTAGGGATGAGGCCAGGAAGACAGAAACAACATTTATTTTCTTGTCGAGCTTTCGGCAGAATATATCGCCTTCATCAGGACTCCGCATTAACAAATTAACATAAGTAAATTTTCAAATATACAATTTTTAAAATTTTCCTTAATTACTAACTCGACAAAAATCGTTATACTATATGAACAGGTACATGTGTGGATAACGGATAGCCGGTAGAACCCACCTTCGATAAACGAAGGTAATAAATATTCATAAACGCGACAGTATTGCCAACTGGCTCAATCTTCAATCTATAAAAAATTACTTTTACTTATGTTAATTTGTTAATACAGAGTCCTGATGAAGGCGATATATTCTGCCGAATGCTCGACAAGAAAATAAATGTTGTTTCTGTCTTCCTGGCCTCATCTCCAATCTACCTTTTGGAAAGAAAAATATATTTAATCTGAGAAGGCTGATCAATCACCAAAGAAAATACATATTTCACTTACATTTTAAAATGAATTTCTTTTCTGTTGGGAAAATGGACTAAAAAACCCAAGACCAAAATAGTATAAGTTATAATAAACAATGAAACAAAATATAAAAACAAATATTTATTTTCAATCACAACATTTTTACTAACCCGTTACAGTTCGTGGTCCAGCGGGATTCGAGGTGGGGTTGAGATGGGAAGTTGGTGTCCGAGCGGATCGAAGTCACGATAGCTCAAGTGGTAGAGCAGCGGCGTATTTAGCCGAAGATCGTGGGTTCGAATCCAGCTCGTGACACTGTCTTTTTTATCTCGACCAATACCTTTCATAAAAATATTAATTAATTGAAAAATGCTAATTGGTCAATCGGACCACAAACTGTAATGGATTTAATAATTAAACTGAAGTATATCTTCACGAAACCTTTCCGTGGCCATTTCATTTGTCGCCGAGAATCAAATAGATTACACGGCATTTGAAAAAATGGCAAAAAGGAGGGAAAATTCCAGAGGTGAGGTTGAGATGGGAAGTTAGTGTCCGAGCGGATCGAAGTCATGATAGCGCAAGTGGTAGAGCAGCGGCGTATTTAGCCGAAGATCGTAGGTTCGAATCCCGCTCATGACACTGACTTTTTTTATCTCGACTAATACTTTTCATAAAAATATTAATTAATTGAGAAATTTGAACTAACACCGCGTCATGGTTAGAGTAAAGCGGAAGGACGTATCGGTCGCACAGGATTAGTAACTTTTGAACACCCCCTTGCTTGAGTCTTTGTCTCTACTAATATATTGTAGCAATAGACTCTAAGCATCATTTTTTAATTAATTCTTGTCCATTCGCAGAAGTTTCTTTCTTATTGCAAAGAACTGATGTTACAAAAAAATATTGTAAACTCTGGAGTGAGTTTAAGAAAGATCGATGTAGGTTGATTAGTGATTGAACATCGATTATAAAAGTCGAATTCCAGTAGATAAACCACCCCTATTAAATCATCTCAGTGCCTAATGGAGCGCTGCCAATCCCAAACGTTTCATACAAAGCATAAATCACCGTCTTCCCAATTAAAAAGCCATCGGTAAGCCGAAAGGGCAGATGCCACCTCTGGGACAAGTTGTCCGTGGGCGGGCCACGCCTGCCGGGCCGTCTCCGATTTGTTTTGTCTCCGTTGTCCAAATTTTGAGCGCTCGGGCATGCTAGGTTCCGGCAGCATCCATTAATAACAGGACGCAGCACAAAGCCATTGCTATTAATCACAAGATTATACTTAGCACCCGCATTAGGCTTAACAATTAATATGATAATTAATCACTGGTTTTAATAAGGCCGAACCTTCTGTGCGCCTCTTGACTAATTTCATCGTCAATGCTGACAATTATCAACTTGTCCGCAAAAATATCAACCTCTTTACTAACTAACCAACTTATCATTGTGATGTATGACATCTCTTCTGTCATGCAATACACCAAATTATTAAGTTTTATTAATCATTATTTCATCTGTTAATTATTTCCATTAATTAATCTTACTGTGAGTTTTTTTTAATACGTAATGATATACTTGATGCGTAGAGATCTACTTTTGAGTTAATCGGTATTAAAATCTACCAATATTTTTAGTTACATTTTATTAGGTTTCGTGGTCCACTTGACCAAATAAATTCTTTTCAATTAATTAAGGATTTGGTTGAGATAAAAAAGTCAGTGTCACAAGCGGGATTCGAACCCACGACCGTCGGCTAAATATGCTGCTGCTCTACCACTTGAGTTATCGTGATTTCGATCCACACGGACACCAACTTCCCATCTCAACCGCACCTCGAATTCCGCTTGTGATAATGACTTTTTTCTCTCAACCAAAACCTTAATTAATTGGAAAAAAATGTTAGTTACGCTTACTTGTTAAAAATGAATGACTCGTACTTCACATTGGGTGTATTACACCATTCAATACCTTAAATACTTTTATTTCCTGCTGAAAATAAAGACAATTGTGTGTACACTTACACAAATTTATGCTGAACGTCACTGCCATTCATTCTGAAATATTTATTGAATACGTTTTTAGTTTTGAAATGGGTTTGACTAATTAAATTTTACCGAACAGTACATATTTTTTAATAATTAATTCTTTTATTTATTTTAAATGAAATATACGCTGACATAATTGGTCCCTTATTTATTTAGTAATGTACATCAACTTGTTACACTAATTATAATTAAATTAAAGCGCATAAATGTAATTACATTTAAGAAAACAAAGAAAATGTGTAAACACGGGATATTTGGGTATAAAAATTAATCTTTTTATAAATCTCTTTTTCAGAAGTTCGGCAAATTTCTCCTGGTTAAAAAGGACACCGGCGCACCTCGAGGGAGCGTATCCCCAGTAGGCATAAACAGGAAGGCGACGAGAGACGCCCGGGACACATCGAAGGACCAGGCTTGATTTTTTCCTTTTTGTTTTGAATCCATAAGAACAGCATTGTGTAAATTTTATTTTAGAGGTGGTTAACTATTAAGGATTTTAGTTTGTGAATAATTGTATCTTTACATTAATTTTATCAATTATCTTTGCAATGTAGTTTGTATAATTTTATTTTTATCTTATTTACAAAGCGTTTTAAATTGCCTTATTGCGCTCGCAAAGTGTTTTGAAAGATCCACTATCCCCGAGAAAATGGTATAGCGCCCGACTTATTTATTATTATTACTATTTTATATTTAAAATTAATTAGTTCTTTATAAATCTAACCCAGGACATACTTCTCCACTTAGCATCTTACATCCATACTTAACTAGGGACTGTTGTCACAGAACACGGGACAATACATTCTGTGGAAGACCAAAATACGAGTAATGTGACTCATTAGGGAAGTACACGTCGGTTTTTCAATCTTACATACATCCTCTTGAAAATCTTTTTCATGCTAAATATATTCCTATATATACAGGTTGTTACAGAGGTAAATGTCAATACTGCCATAGTGGAATCACTAAATAAAACGTAGTTCAGTGCCTCCAGGATGAGGTTTCTATCTTGACTCTTTCCTGAGATAGTATTATTTTTGTGATTTTAGTCTAAAATTTGATTTTTTTCATATAATCGTAATTTATCAACTTTAGCGTCGTTAATTACATACATATTCTGACCTTTATTTCGCAAACTACATTACATTTTGAAATCTCCTTTGCAAGATTGAAAAACGTGATATTAAACCTGACGATAGCAGCAACCAAGAACATCGTGCATGTCATATTTTTAATGAAAACATTTATTAGTTGGTAATAAAAATTTGATTCATTCTTTTCGTGGCATGGCCAGCGAGGAACCCTGATTTGAGCCCACTAATTTTTTACAAGTGGGGGAATTTTGAAAAGTGCAGTGTACAGCACACCCATAGAAACGAGGCATCAGCTCATAAAGAAAATTGAAATCATGTGCAATGACATGAGGGAAAGAAGTCAAAAGAAGTCCACCATGCAGTCACGTCGTTGCTTTACGTTCGTGCTTATGTATGTAGTACGAAGGAAAGCATTTCGAACAATACTTTATTTTCCAAAAAATAGGTAACTTAATGAAGTTTCTTTTTCATTGTAATTTTTCTATGAAGAATGGATCTATTTTTGTTACCAAATAGTAAATGGTTTTAGTACAAATATGACATCTACGATGTTCTTGGGTTGCTGTTCTCCTTGGGTTTGATATCACGTTTTTCAGCTTAACAAGGGTATTTCACTAACAAAAGTTCTAAAAACATGTAAAAGTGAGTGGAAATAATACCTTCCTTGAAATACTTAAAAATAAGTCATCTTTGGTGAAATCTCCGAAAATTTTGATGGAAAAGTCATTGCACAATTGAGTATTTCTAAAAAACATGGATTTTGCCATTTGTTTGCAGAATTTGACGGAAATGTTTATCTCGTGGAAAATTTGATGTAGTTAGTGAAATAAAAGTCAATTTGAATTTTAATGACGCTAAAATTGATAAATTACGATTTTAAGTAAAACAATCTGATTTTAAATTAAAATGACAAAAATTTTAATATCTAAGATAGAAACCTCGTTTTGGAGGCACTGAACTATATATGGTTGTCTTGATATTTAACCCTGTAAACCTGTATATATATACATATACATATATATATATATAAATTCTACTTATCTCGAGAGGTAAAGACTAGATTAAATATTAAAAATCCTAGAAGGAAAGTGTGGCCGGAGAAAACCCTCTAATGGAAACCACATTGTCTAGAAACTATGTTACTCTCCCTAGCTGCTTGTTCCTTATTTTTCACTTTTGTTAAATAAAGGTGCATGACATGTTTGTTTAAAAAAATTAAAAACTGGTAATAATAAATATTTTAATGCATAAAGCAACTCACTACCAATTTTGCCTTTGTATTTTTAATTAATTTCTAATATGTGTAATTTTTTGCATTTTTTTTTATCTGGGGGAGTCTAGTAAGAATTTCCACCTTTTCTTCATTGCGACTTATACAGACAGGGTGTCCTTTTTAGATGGCCCGGCAGAATTTCCCTTGAACTAATGACGCTATTTTCTGTGCGGGCCATTTAAAAAACACTGTCTACGCTAATCATAACCCAGCAATTTCAGTTGAAGAACTGCGGCAAAGAATAAAAAATGCTTGTCAATACATCTCCCCGACTCTATCGCTCTGAGAACTGGTGAAGAGTGGCTAAAAAGAGCAAATATTTGCACCTTTATGCAAGGCAGGCAGTTGGAACATGCAATGTCATTAATAAATAGCAAAGTAATTTTTTTCAAAATTTATGACCAATTTAAAATCCGGTTGCAACATTATTTTTAGCTTAAAAAACCGTATAAAATTATGTGAGAGAGAGAAGAGAGAGAGAGAGAGAGAGTGAGTGAGAGAGAGGGAGAAGGAGAGAAAGAGAGAGAGAGAGAGAAAGCAAGAGGACTTTCTTTACCTTCCTTTTTGACAAATTCATCAATCTCTTAGCTTGCTTCTTACCTGATGCTTTTGTCCAGGGTTTTTATTCTTAAACAATTTTTCCAGGCTCTGCTGGCTTGTTTCCTTCAATACCTTCATGATTCGGAACCCATCGCAAAATAACCTTGTTTTCTTAGGATCATTAAGCAATAAGACTAGTTTGAGTTAATAGCCTAGGTATTTAGTACCATGCTTCATGCACCCTTTATTTTATTCTTTATCAGTGACCGACTGCCTGGAGCTGGAATGTTGAACCTCAGCGTACAAGACAGTAGGAAACAATACAAGAGGTTTTACTAGGATGTAAATCGGCCATATTAAGGAACCTTCCTGAATCTCGAGGTTGTCTTTCTTCCATTGATGTGTCTTTCAATTTGAAAACTGGGACCTAAAACCAGACCCACCTCCAAGGGCATAGCAATGGTCATATTCATGGGTATTGGACGAATAGGATGGGACGTACGAAGGATTTCGCCTCACTGCGCATCATCAATCTAGAGAAGTTTTCTGAAGTCAGTGCTGGCATATCGATGCTATATGCTTCCTCCCCGAATAATAAGTGATCATTAATACATTACGATAATGTTAATAAGTTAATATTATGGCGGTTCCAGATATGCGGGTATTCGCCGAATGCCGATTGTCGCCGAATATTCCGGAAATGCGGCCAATTCCCGAGATGCTCGTCTTTGCATAGCGTGTCTACGTATACTCACATGTGGGTTTTGTATAACCTCCTAGTTGTTGTGTCATACAGGGAATTCGCATTATCCAAATGCCGTGGGAGTCCTCAACTTACTAAAAATCGTGATAGACAACTCTATCACGATTTTTAGTAAGTTGAGTGAAAAAATCATTGCTGCAGCTGCGGTTACTATTTTGTGCAGTGGCAACAAACTAATTGAAAAAATATATTTAATTATATTTTTAATTATTTCTTTATTTATAAAACAAATTATGATTTGTAAGAGAAGCTTTCCAAATTATTGGATCTGTTAAGTAAACATCGAGGAACTCCAAAACTGTTGCATTGGGTCAATCTATCCCTAATAAGAAAAAAAGTTGTTATTGTGTAAATTAAAACATCTATATAGTTAGCAATCGTTTATTAACGAAAAATAAATAGTATTACATAGAAGTATATGCTTACTGTTGATTTTGATAACAGTTGACAGGACGATAAAGATATGTACAGTTATACTTGATTCCCAGATGTGTGGATGGTTTGAGTGCGGTTACTTCACGAATTCGTGCCCTTTGAAGCGGACAAAAAGCCGAGCACGGCGAGCACCGGATGTTCTTATTCGGCGAATACCGAATAGTCCATCCACACTAATCGGGATTCAGCGAAAATTGACGCTACAATCATACCGCATGTCTGGAGCCGCTTTAGGAGAGTTGACGTAGTTATTAGCCCTTAGAGTAGTTAGAAAAAAGTTTAACAGAAATTTCAATCACGGTAGTTAGTCCAACAGTTGCAAACAACATAAAAGAATTGAGGGTTTAGTTGACTTTCAATTATACACGCCCTCTTTATTCCTCATTCCGTCATCTCTCTTCTTTTTAAAAATGTGTGAAGAGTGTTTCATTTGCTATAAATAGCTGCAATTTTGGTGGGATGGGCGGCTAATACTAATTAATTCTTACGATGCAACGTAGCTTTTCACGGTTAAAATATGAAATCAATTGTTCAGCTCTAAGTAACTGTGTAATGTTAAGATTTTTCGATAAATATTCCCATATAGAAATTAAATAAGGTTTATTTTCGTGAAGTCTAATTATCTACTTTTTTGTTTGCTTGGATCAGGCTAAGCAGTAATTTACCACCATTGTAAACCGTTAGATTAAAAGCTCTTTAATTGTTTTTATTATAATTTTTTAGATTAAACTCTTTGATTCTTTGCAACTTGCAAATAAGTTTTTAATTTTGCTGAGAAAAGAAAACAGAATAAAACTGTTTTTCAAACAAATGTATTAGCATCCGGAGGAGTTTCTTTATTAAAAAATATTACATAATACAGATATTATATACCCTATACTATATGAGAATGTGCAGTAAATACATAGTTTAATCTGATGGGGTAAAGAAATATTTAAAAACATTCTTGTTTATCCGACCGTCACCAAAGCAAAGGAAAACATAAAATTAACATAAACAGAAAAACATTTAAACAGTAATGCAACAAAGGATTATGTGTTTTCTCGCTATTTTTTTTTCTCAGAGGCGTACTTTGACATCTTCATTATATCGATCATTTTCTGATCATTTGATCATGCAGCGTTGTTACAAAATAGGTTAAGGTATTTTTGAGAAAGGAAGGAAAGAAAGAAAGAAAGAAAGAAAGAAAGAAAGAAAGAAAGAAAGAAAGAAAGAAAGAAAGAGAGAGAGAGAGAGAGAGAGAGAGAGAGAGAGAGAGAGAGAGAGTGGGAGAGAGAGTGACAGTTGGAGATATACATTCTTGGGTTGTTCACCTCTGTTTTCAATTTAAATTGATGATGAACAAGAATAATTACAAAATTCATTGTTGTATGCAATAATTGGCAAAAATAAAATACCATAATAAGACAATACAAATTATTCTGATCGCCCCTTGTTAAATTTTCTGTAAATGTTTATTTTCAGGCTCGTGCATTGACTATTTCAGCCGAGTTACTCCCGTGATTGATGAGAAACAATTACATTGATGTTCAGCCCAACGAGTTGTCGGAATTCTATAAAATAAAGAATGTAAATTGTCCTAAAAAACTCTGTTTCTGAAGAGAAAGAACAAACGAAAGGGGAATGTACTTTTTTTTAATCTCATTTCAATTTTTTTATACGCTGATCTTTAATGTTCTGTTTCCATTCAGAGTAGGGCACATTTTCGCCAGCCTCCCTGGACCCGCCCTTAGGTTGTTAATTAAGAAGAACGAATTGCTCTCGTGATTGTCTTGTCGAAGAAAAAAAAAACACACCCGGTCGGGATTTTATTGTTGATGGGCAATCTGTCTAATGGACCCGTCCTTTCCTTCTTTCCCGGGCCCAGAAACAATCCCGCCTGAAAAACTGCAAATTGATGGAAAGCGGAATTATAAAAACTCGAATGAACGATAATTAAAAGGGGATTATGCCGTTCGGTAGTCACATTTCTGCGACTCGCTTTGTCGTATTTGTCAAACAGACATAATTTTTATTAATTCCATTTTTAAACGAATTCAATTGGTTGAAATTAAATACTATGATCGAATACTTGGAAAACTTGGTTATTGGATCAAAAAAAAAAAAAAATCATCCAGCCATAAAAATCGTTGTCCCTCACATGTTAATTAAAAAAATTCGTTTGAGTAGTTTCTAAAAGTTTAATTGTTTTAACCTTTTAAGAGTAGCATCGGCAATTATTTCAGAACGGACAGAGTCGTTAGTATTTCAGTTCAATTCAGCAAAACTCTTCACAAATTGCTCTCGACAGTTATCAGCCCTGGGCGCTCTATGCAACTAAGTGTCTGACCAATTAGTTCAATTTGCGGACAGCAAAGATTGAATATTTACTTAATTATTATAAACAATATAACGCAATTTTAGACATCAAAAATGATTGTGTTATTTAAGAATCACAGCGATGAAACAATTAACAAAATATTATGGAACAGTTGGTAAAAGTTACAATTTGAAGTTTTCATAATTTATGATGAGCTATAATCATTGCTGTTATTTTTTCCACAGTATCTGAACTAAAGAAACCGAGAAAACTAAGCAAATTTTTGACCTATTCCAATTTTTATGTGATTATTATATATTATAATTTTATGTGATTATTATTATATAATATATAATAATACTTTATTATTCACATAATAATTTACAGCCGAGGATTACCATTTATTAGCATTTGTTTATGACATATCGTTAAAATAGAAAACTAGCTCTCCTAGAGAACTTTGGGAGGACTAAATTAAAAATTGAAATATTATTATTATTAATCCATTTATGTTTTCGTAGTCAATTGTCCAAGTTACTTCTTTCAATCAATTAATTATTCTTTCTAAGGTCGGTTGAGATAAAAAAGTAAGTGTCACGTGCGGGATTCGAACCCACGACCTTCGGCTAATTGGTATCGAAGTCACGATAGCTCAAGTGGTAGAGTAGCGGCGTATTTAGCGGAAGGTCTTGGGTTCGAAACCCGCCCGTGGCACTGATTTTTTTTATCTCAACCAAGACCTTAGAAAGAATTGAATGAGTTAATATTATTGTTTTGTTTTTCCGTTTGTACCGTTAGAGAGAAATAGAGAACTAAATAATTGCCACACTCTCTCTTCGGTAACATGTACACAGAGTATGTATACACAAAACGCCTCGCGCTGAGCATAGTAAAAACCCAGAAATAATTTATAATTTGCACCAAATTGTCCAGTGCTTTCGAAGAAGTTCAGCATAAGCCCTCTGTGGGCTAAATATTGATTGGTAGGCAATAGCTTTTTGCTGACTTTTTTTCAATGTAAATATACACAAGGTACATCTTCCTTTATTCAGTCTTCTTCTCTTGTACAATCAAACTGTCTTTTCTTAATAGATTTTTTTTGCATCAACTGCGACTCTTTTCTCAATTTTCAATTTATCAATGAAAATTCATGTAGATAGAGGTAATCGAATTAGAATTTAACACAATATCTAAATTATTTGTTCAATAAACGTTCAATTATTGTTCAATTTTAAAGCTTCAAATGTTTAAATAATTATCACATTCTTATCAGATATAATTTATTAGGACTATTATCAATCGAATGGACAGATTAATTAGAATTAAGCACAAGGGGGGATCTTCGCGTACAGGTATCAACAGTCAGAAGCCGTGGCCTCTCTATGCAACTAAGTGCACGTCCAATTAATTTAATTTATGGACAGCAACCAGGGCTATAGCGTTAATTAATTGTAAGACGACCTCGCTAGCTATGGGAAAACGTAATAAATCCACCCGGTTAGGCTTCGGCCGGCGCCGTGTTCCCACATACCTTTCTATAGCAATTCTCTAGAATACACCTCCGTACTCCGGGTAAAATGATTATATCTATTGGAAAATTTTGAAAAAGTTTTGGGCTAGTGTGCATATTTGTTAAAATTCATATTAAAACTTATTTGAACACGACAATCATGCATGTACTCACTAAATTTTACAAATTTACAGCCATATCCTTATAAATGAACATTGTACCAATATCAAATCACTGATAATTAAAAAAAGTCATAAAAAGTTTATTAAAAAACTTATAATTAAAAAAAGATAAATGCGATAGAAATATTTACCACGTATTTCATATTTAAAATATGAAAGTATAATTGTTCTATTGTACATAAAATTTTTATTTATTCGACATAATTGTGCCATTGTAGCAAGATTTTGATATATTATATAGTCGAGTATTCAACTAAATAACAATCAATAACCGATCTGGAAACAAATTATTTATATATTTTTCAATATGAGAATTTGTCATTATAAATATTTGCCCGGTTTGTTCTGACGTTTTAAAAAAAACCCGTTCTCATTAATTAAAAACGTCATGCGTCAAAGCCGTTGTTAGAAATAGAATTTGAAATATCTTTCCCTCTTGTTTTCGCTTCGACGTATATTTAGTCACGCGAAAATTATATATTATATGTAAAGGATTTAATCTGGCCATATTCTAATGTCAATTTAACCTTTTAGAAATGCATTTATTTTGGCTTTACTTTTAAAGTGTCTGACAACCCAGTTTTGGTCACATAAATGAGTTGTTTCTGTCAGAAAGAAGATTAAAACTTATCTCATACAAAAATCCTATTTAATTTATTGCTAAAGAAAAAATTGGCATGTTGAAAAATATATTTCGACCTTTATGAATACCTTTTATGACAGTATCGTAAAAGAAAACGACTAACAAACAAGAATAATTTTCATGAAAAATGTATATACCTTTGAAAAAGGAAAAATATGTTATTGCTGCTTTCACAAGGGAGATACAATAATATCTAAGATAATTTGCACTGGGCGCTGGTCCGCTCTGTTGACACAAAAAAAGGAAGTACATGATAAACAAATATTTTAAGTTGTTTTTACAGTAAACTTTATATATTTAAGTTTAATTGGGAGAAAGAAAAGAAAGAGAAAGAGAGAGTGAGAGAGAGAAAGAGAGTGAGGAAGTGAGAGCGATTGATTAAGTGAACGATTGATTTATAAATGCAAGTAAATATTTTTAATTAGCAACGTTGTTTGAATAATTAGAACCAAATAAATTTACACGATAGAAAAGAGTTTGGTAGAAGTAAATCGAATGCAGCAGTGACAATGGAAATAACGAACCCGGAGTGTTCTCAGAAGACGGAAAGTGGACCGTCGAGCCGAATTTTCTTTTTCGGACCGCATTTTCCCTGGAGGCTTTTATCCAGGAAATGCTTCCACATCATAAGGCGACGCTTTGAGGCGTAAGGAAGCATGAGTAGGCCGTCCTAAACCGAAGGCGTAGTGCAAATCGCTAAATGGTTCGAATTTAGCGGGAACCCGTTATGAACCCCGACGAAACATGATGCCGTCGGATTTCCCTTAACAAACCTACTTTAACAATACGACGAATCACGTATACCTCGTTATAAAGTTGTTTGACTTTATTTTACTTAAATATATATATATAAAATGTGGTGATGAAAAATATGAATGAAGCGGTAGCATTTACAATGGCTACGAGAAAGTCCCAAGATTTTTTATAATGATGCNTATATATATATATATAAACCTCTTCTATAAATAAATGGGTCTAGGAAACAATACATAAATTTGATTTTGTATATTATTAATAAATAAGAGTAGAGATCATAAATGGAAACAATACACAAACTTAGCACTTTATACATCAACTTTTCTGAAACTTTGTTGATATTGTTTTATTTTAATTATTTGAGATCGTGAGATGCAGTCTTATGTGACGTAGGCTTTAGAAAAACATTTT